>NC_133421.1:15033928-15340000 GCF_049350105.2 Macaca mulatta | reverse complement strand
ATAGGTTGTATCAGTAGTATAGGGTAACATGAAAAAATGAAGCAACGGGGAACTGAATATTATGTTTGTGTATGTGAATGTGCTGGTGAGGTATCTGTGTATGTGTGTGTGGGGACAAACAGCAGAATAGGTTAAAGTACACGGATGAATAGTGGAAAATACTTCGGGTTGATAGACTGGGGCCACATTATGGAAGAACTTAAAAAACAGGAAAGGAATCACATTTATGTAAAAGATGGGAGAGGGCTGAGACTTATCTGTCCTGTTTATCACCTTCTCAATGTATAACAGAGTGCATGACACAGAATTCATATTCAACTGAATGGAAAAAACAGTAGTGTTCAAAAAGGGACAGCAAGTCCATGCCTTGGTTTAGGGCATATGATAACTCCTGATAAAGCTATTGTCTCCTTCTACCTGAAAGCTTTTCAGGGCACTGGTAGTTGCTAACGCTGTTAAGAATAATTGAAACCATATTGCTCAAACAACGATTAGCTTCTTAGGAGAAATGTTTCATTGAGCAAAATACCAGTCATTACTTTCCATTTTAAAAAGCCCAAAAGGAAAAGCCCCCTCTCTAAATCCTATTCTCTGGCTCCAGTTGCGTGTTTTAAGAGACTATGAATAGTTTCAATCCAGGGAAATGTTATGGGATTGACCTCTTTTCTTTTTAGAGAGAAAAGAGAATCAATATTGATATTTTTGGCCTTTAGGGTTTAGGCTTTTGCCTCTTTGCACGTTCAAGGTTAAGTTAATAAAATGTTTGTGAAGGTCTAAGGCTCCATCTGTTCATTCTCCTCCTGTAGAGAAGGACAAAGTAAATACCTCACCCTGCAGGTTCCACCTCATCATGTCTTACTAATCACCATTCCCCTCTAGTCGCCACCTGTCTTGGCTCCAACTCAAAGACCCTAGTGGAAACCTTCAGGGAAAGGTGAAATCCTTCATTAGAGCCTCCCTAAGCCCCAGTCCCTGTTCCTTCACTCCTCCTTGCCTGAGATTTCTCTGTGGGAGGAAGAATGTGATGTATCAAGTCCAGTTGGGCCAAATAGCACTGTTCTCTGGTCCTGTGTGCATAGACACTAACAGGCTGCTGCAACTGCTTGTGGAATCTCCAAGCTGGAAGAGACATGAGAGGTGATGGTTTAACTCCAGCACTTTGCAGATGAGGAGACTGAGTCTAACTGAATTACCCAAGGATGTGCAGCAAGTTAGGGGCAACGGTGGGACTAGAGAGAAGATCTGTGCTTCTAGCCTGCTACCTTTGTGCTTCACCATCCTGCCTCATTCCTGTCTTACTGCCCATCACTTTGTAGCCATGGCTTTCACCTTAGTTTCCAGTCAAAGCCACAGATTTGTTATAAAATAAGTTGACAAGCCTGATTATCATGGCATTACACATTGTACAATCCCTCTGATGGTGGTTCCCCTGTTTGTTAGGCAGGCAAGGCAGCTTCCCAAAATGAATCAAAGCTGGAATGACTTGTGACTTGAAGTACTCTTGGTTGAAAATGACTCCTCTCCAAGACATGTGGCCCCCAGACGACATTTATGCTGAGGGTTGATTGTGAAACATAAAGGCTGTTTCTTTTCTCCAAACTTCATTGCCAATTTAGAGTTTAAGGAAAGAGCTCTCAAGCCGACAGGCTATCAAAGAGATGGGCTGCATTGCAGGGAGCAAGGCAGAGCATCTGGGAAATCAAAGACCAGGAAATGCAAATGCACACACGTTCATCACCTTGATTAGTGTGAGCAAGTTTGTCTCATCCTGGCCAACATTTGATGGACCATTAAATCTGGAAAGGATGTGGAGTCCAAGTTCTCTTTATTCCCCAGCAAACCAACCAAAGCCCACAGAGGGCAGGTGACTTTTAATGGTTGAGTTGGGACTGCTATCTTTTCTCAGGTCTAATGCTCTTTTCACTGTATTTGTGTTAAAAATAAAAAGCTTTTATGAAAGTGACACTGAGTTGTTTACAGGGTTTGCCATCTGTTATAATAAAGTAAGATCCCTCAAAACCTTAACTACTTTTTAAAGGTAAGCTCTTGGATTTTTCCTAAACAGGGTGTGACTGACATTACTAAATTCCCCAAACAAAGGCATGCACTGTGCTCTCTGTGCCATTTTTGAGAATTTTTCTGCCTCAAACCTCAAAAGAAAAAACAGAGGACAAAGAAAGGAAATGCAGTTAAATGGGATTCCCAGGAAACAAAGACGCATGGTACTTGCATCATTGTTTACTTATCTGCATTAAGAAAAATGTTAGAAAAATGATCTCATAGCGTATATGAGGACTCTGTCACCAGAAGGAAGTAATCCCAATTTCTGGAGAATGGGTAGCATCACTAGAAGTGAACTAATTAATTTGCTTTCTCCTCCAGAGCTCTGCATGTCACCATTCTGGATAAATTCATACTTTCTATGTTGTTAAAACCTTTCTGAGAGGAGTTATATTTTATTGAACAACACAGATTTCTAGATTCCCAGATCTACCTCCCACATTGTTTAAAAAAAAAAAAAAAAAAAAGCAAGAAAAAGAGAAAAGAAAAGCAAGCACTGAAAGCCCCAGGGTCTCATTCTTCTATTTTTCTCCATCTTGACAAATAACATCATTATTTTCAGTTGTTTCAGACAAAAAACTAGGACTCAACCTCAATTCCTCCGTTTTTCCTACCACCTCCCCGTTCCTGCAGATCATCCTTGCTTCTGTCTCTAAAATACATCTTAATTGTGTTCACTCTTCTCCCTCCCATTCACCCTAGGCCATACCACCATTGATCTATCTCTGACCTTCATTTCCACACTAGCTTTCTAACTGGCCTCTCTGCCCCATCAAAACCCATTCTCTCCACATAACAGACAGAGAGATCGTTTTAAAACATAACTCAGATTCTCTCTTACTCTTGCTGAAACACTTCCATAGGCTTCCCATTGCACTGGGAATAAGGACATCCGCACCTCAGTACCTTATACTTTCTTTTTCTGTATTTCCTGGATCAAAACATACTTTCCCCAACTCTTTACATGGGTGAATCAGTTTGAATGTCACATCCTCAAAGAGGATCTCCTGGTTTAACCTATTTACGAGTAGCCAAACCCCACTCTGTTCCAGTTTCTCTGTAATATTTTATTCATATCTCTGAACCTTACCTGCAATTCTTTTGTTTCTTAAATATGTTTTTCTTCCTCCATCATAATGCAAGTCCCAACCCTTGTGCTTAGCTTAGTCACACACAGACATATAGTAAGCACTCACATATATGTTTAATGTTGAATTAAACTAGGTCATCTGAAGCATTTTGTACATGCCATGCACAGGCACTGTATAAATTGTATTCCATTTCATTCTCACAATAACCCTAAAAGATGGGCTCAACTGTTCCCATTTTATGGATGAGAAAACTTAGATACAGATTGGTTACAAGCAGCTTGAAAGCGGCACAGGTGGGATTTACATTAACAAAATGAGTGAGACTTGGGTAAGGTTTTCTATCTGACCCCCTTTAGTGTCTTCATAGATTAAAGAATGAAAGAGCTCACTAGAGATTATGGAAAAAAGAGGACAATTATACCCTTGGGGCGTTCCCAGTGAAGCTAGACCCTATAGTTTTATGTGTAATTAATCACTGTCTTCCTCTCCTGTGGTCACCTCCGCTCAGGGCTTCAGCTCCTGGTACTTTCTGTACTCTCTTCAATTTTTGCATCTCTGTTAATGGCTGTCAGCTCGTGGGAACAGTGGATCAGGAAGAGATGAGGAGTAAGAAGGGGTGGGGTCTGCTGGTAACTACAGTGGAATCATGAGTCTCATTTTCTTCACCTGTAAAATCCCAGGAATGATCTCCCAGGTTCATCTCTAGCTTTATAGCATTTTGGCTCAGAAGATGTTTTACACAGAGCTCAATGGAGGCTTCCCCAGATCCTCTTCGGAACTCTTTCCTTTCCATCCTTTTACTTATTTCACAGGTCTTATATATCAAGATGAGAACAGCATCGTAAGAGAGAACAGGCACATTCTTCTGATGCTGAGGCATTTGGGAGAGCTGGGTTAGGCCCTGTGATCTTCCTTCCCCTTGAAAATGTCTAATAAATGATGCATTCATTCATTCATACTGTCTAACAAATATTTGTCTTTTTTTTGGGGGGGGGGACGGTGTCTCACTCTGTCACCCAGGCTGGAGTGCAGTGCCACAATCTCAGCTCACGGCAGCCTCTACCTCCTGGGTTCAAGTGATTCTCCTGCCTCAGCCTCCTGAGTAGCTGGGACTACAGGCATGCACCACCATGCCCAGCTAATTTTTGTATTTTTAGTACAGATGGGGTTTCACCATGTTAATCAAGCTGGTCTCGAACTCATGACCGCAAGTGATCCACCCGTCTTCATCTCCCGAAGTGCTGGGATTACAGGTGTGAACTACCGCGCCCAGCCAAATATTTGTCATTTTATCTAACAAATAACTACTGAGTACCTGCTATGTGCTAAGCCCTATGTCAAGCATCAGGATTATATATGGTCTAAATATTTATGCAGCTAGACTATATACACTTATTAATAAAGCAAAAAATATCTCAAATAAATGTAAGATTATAGCAGTGACAGGTAACATGAAACAGGAGCATATGTTGGTATGTTACGAAACATTAGGAGAGGTTGACTTAATTGGGAAAGTCACTGTCAGGCAGGTTATCTCTCTCTCTTTTTTTTTTTTTTCTTTTGTGTGTGTTTGTGTGTGTGAGATGGACTTTCACTCTTGTTGCCCAGGTTGGAGTGCAACGATGCGATCTCGGCTCACCGCAACTTCCCCCTCCTGGGTTCAAGTGATCCTCCTGCCTCAGCCTCCCGAGTAGCTGGGATTACAGGCATGCACCACCGCGCCCAGCTAATTTTTGTATTTTTAGTAGAGACAGGATTTCTCCATGTTGGTCAGGCTGGTCTCAACCTCCCAACCTCATGTGATCCACTTGCCTCGGCCTCCCAAAGTGCTGGGATTACAGGCATGAGCCACCGCGCCTGGCAGGTTATCTCTTTTTTAAAATGTTTATTTAATACACGATCATTCATACTTACCAAAAACCTGGATTTCTTCCCTGAGGAAATATAAACTAAGATATAAATAATGAATAGAGCTTACTAGAGAAAGAGGGGTAGCTAGCGTGTCTCAGACAAAGGGAATGGCATGTGCCAAGGTCCTGTGGCAGGAGGCAGGATAGCATAGTCCAGGACTAAAAGATCAGTGCGGAGAGCAAAGTGACCTCTTCAAAGAAGGCAGAAAAGGCTTCCCTGAAATGAAGAGGGCAGAGTTGAGCTCTGGCAGAAAAGAAGTCCGTGGTCCAAGGCATCTTGCCTTTCTGCAGGAGACTATTTCTGCCTAACTGGAGCTCTTCAGGCATGGTTCTTCCTTAAGCAACATGCAAAAGCTTTAGCTGGGAGAAGGGGCAATTGAAATCCACAAGGCTTTTCATCCTTTCTGTGCAACCGTACTGGAGAGGTCTCTTTAGAATCAAGAAGTAAGTCTCCATCACTGGTCAATTGGTACCAAGGCCTGGGTGTGAAGAATCCAGCAAAGAATTCACTCTTGCCCTGCCCTTGGCTGGCCATGCCACAGAGGATGACTGTGAGTATTCTGGCTGACTTCCTGCTCCCAATCAACCAAATGAAGATGTACAGAGTGAACACAAAGCATTTGCTAGAAAACAAACAAACAAACAAACAAAAAAACAACCAAACAAACAGAGGATCAGAGACAGGACCAAAAGCCAGAAGGCACTGCCTTCTCATTGTTCTGAGAGATAAGTCAAAGCTTGTTTTTCCCTTGTAAAAATAACACAATCAACAGAGGCTGTGTGTTCCAGAATCAAGTTTAGAAACAATAAAGGAAGTGATTCAAAATAGTGGTGATTACCTATTTTTCCCCAGTCTAGATGACTCACGCTGGATCAATAACCCAAATGACATTTTTCTCATTAGTCCCTAAATGGAAAACTTTGACATGGTTGTAAGGAAGAGAGTTAATGTGTATTAACTGAATTCTGCCTCGTAAGTGGCCCCACAAACCTAGAACTAACTACCTGTTTTACAGACTCTCTATAATTCTCCATGGCAGAAGAGATAATTGAGAGAGTTATTGGGGACTTCCGAGCAAAAAAGCACTTCTGCCTCCATCGTTGGGAAATTTAAGATGCAAAACAGGTCAGACCTTTTGTGAAGTATGGATGATAGTGTGTTAAATAAACAATGTTAAAAATAAAAATAAAAGAGAGAGAGAACCTGCCTGACAATTATTTTTAAGAGCCTGGCATATATATATTTTTCCTTCATTCAAAGAGCTCAAAATTGGCTTAAGTGGAGTTTAACTGAAAAAGTTCACCTCAAGAGTGTGAGTAAGCCTGGAAAATTTTAGCCAATAGGGAATTTTTAATAAAATTATGACCGAGTGGAAATAGTGTTATAATGGAAGTTTATGTGTAATGGGCACTATTAAAATTATATATGTATATATTTGAGCATCAACAGGTGAGTTACAAGGTTACAATTCTGTGACAGGTCTCTGGTGATATTATAAGCTACATGTGCAAAGCTCAAGTCATCCAAATTCCTAAACAGAATTACAGTTAGATTCAAAAATATTCCCATCATAATCATACACCAGACATGGTAAAGACCTTCCCTCTGCATGTGCTTCGCCTACGTTGTTTTGGGTAATCTGATTGGCATGTAATAGAATCCTAGAATATTCAAATAGGAAGAGTCTTCTAGTTCTATTTTATCTTCGCCCCTAAATTAATAAGGAAAACAAACATAAAAAACAGCAATCCTGCCAACACTGATACAAAAGTTCGGGATGGAGATTTAAAATTCAGACCTCTTAGCCCAATACTTTTCCTAGTTTAATACATGGATTCTTTTCTGGTCTGCTTCTAACCTGCGGTTCATAGGGAAGTCCAGAATTTTTGTGTAAGAGGGATGGATGCAGGGGTATCCATTTGGTTGGGGCAAAGGAGAAGGCAGCTAGAGAAATACTTCTCAGACTTTTAGGCACACCTGGGAATATTTATTTATTTAAGACACAGAGTCTCACTATGCTGCCCAGCCTGGTCATGAACTCCTGGGCTTAAGTGATCCTCCCACCTTGGCCTCCCAAAGTAATGGGATTACATATGTGAGCCACCACGCCCAACCTTAAACCTGAGGATCTTGCAGGTACAGATTCAGGCCTGTTAGGTCTGTGATGTTCCTCTGAAAAGCTCCCAGGTGATACTGATGTGCTGGTCCTCGAATCTGACTTTGAGGAGTCAGGCGTTAGAGACTTGTCTTACAGCTGGGTTTGCATGCAGACACTGAGTGTAACACAGGATTTTTTTTTTTTTTTAATGGAGTCTTGCTCTGTCCCCCAGGCTGGAGTGCAGTGGCGCAGTCTCGGGTCACTGCAAGCTCCACCTCCTGGGTTCACTCTGTTCTCCTGCCTCAGCCTCCCGAGTAGCTGGGACTACAGGCGCCCACCACCATGCCCGGCTAATTTTTTAAATATTTTTAGTAGAGCCGGGGTTTCACCATGTTAGCCAGGATGGTCTTGGTCTCCTGACCTGTGATCTGCCTGCCTCGGCCTCCCAAAGTGCTGGGATTACAGGTGTGAGCCACCGTGCCCGGCCAGGACTTTTTTTTTTTTTTTTTTTTTTTTTTTAACTCTGCTTCTGTAATGCACAATGACACAAATGTGAAACTTTTTGTTATGGTCGCATGGGTCCCTGAGGCTTTGTTCATTTTTTTCTTCCATTCTATCCTCCCCTGTGTTCAGAATGGATCATTTCTATGGTTCTATTTTGCAGTTCACTGATTCTTTCCTCTGTTCCCTTCATTCTGCTGTTGAGTCCACTGATCAAGGTTTTTATTTCTGTATTGTGATGTATTTTTTTGTATCTACCATATTTTTCAGTTTTAAAGTCTCAGTTTGGTTCTGTATCTTTGCTGCCGCTTTTTGTCTGTTCATTCCTAAGTGTGTGCATAATTGCTCACAAAAAGTGTGTTCATAAATTCATTGAAGCATTTTTATTGTGGGTGTTTTAAATTTTTGTCAGATCACTTTCATTTCTCTCTTGTCTTAGTGCTGTCTTTTTCTCCACTCAGTTTGAGATCCTTCTGGTTCTTGATAGGATCAATGTTTTTTGACTGAAACTTGGGCATTTTTGTAGGGTGTTATGTGACACTGGATCTTATTTAATTTTTTCTTTCTTTTTTTTTTTTTTTTTGAGACAGAATCTTGTTCTGTCGCCAGGCTGGAGTGCAGTGGTGCGATCTTGGCTCACTGCAACCTCTGTCTCCTGGGTTCAAGCGATTCTCTTGCTTCAGACTAGCGAGTAGCTGGGATTACAGGTGCACGCCACCACGCCCAGCTATTTTTTTTTTTTTTTTTGTATTTTTAGCAGAGACAGGGTTTCATCATGTTGGCCAGGTTGGTCTTGATCTCTTGACCTCATGATCTGCCCTCCTCAGCCTCCCAAACTGCTGGGATTATAGGTGTGAGCCACCACACCTAGCCTAATTTTTTTGTCTTAACTGGGTTATTCTGACACTGCTCTGGCAGAAGAAGGAGGCTGTCAACTTGTTTGTGCCACAGGGAGATAAAAGTCCAGGTTTCCCACTTGGTCTCTGTTGATACCTATGGCACCAGATGGGCTCCTCCTTACTGCGGGGTGGGGTAAGAGTTTCAGTACCTACCCCATGTGGTCTCCATAGACATCGTGAGAGGCCAGGGAGCTCCTTACTGGCCCATGGGGTTGAAAGTCTCAGTTTCTTACCTGGCCTTCTCTGGCACCACCCTGGGCAGGGCTACAGTGGGGATGTCTCCGGCACTTTGTTACAGCTTTATACGGTGGGTGGAAGTCTAAGCTTCCCACTCAGCCTTTGCTGACGGAGATGGCATGGCAGGTGGGCCACCGTTCTCTTATGTGGTGTTTGGCTGGAGTAGAGCAGTTACTCCTACAAGTTTTCTGTTTCTCTAGGCTGCCCCGTCCCTCGGTCTGTGGCCAGACTGAGCAGAATTTTACCAGGGTCTCTTTGTCTGAGTCTGTTGGTGTTTCCTGATTGCAGGCTACTTTTGCTTCAAGTCTGGGATATATGAAGTTAAAAGAAAACCTATGGGCTGGGCGCGGTGGCTCACGCCTGTAATCCCAGCACTTTGGGAGGCCAAGGCAGGCGGATCACAAGGTCAAGAGATCGAGACCATCCTGGTCAACATGGTGAAACCCAGTCTGTACTAAAAATACAGGGCGTGGTGGCACGCACCTGTAGTCCCAGCTACTTGGGAGGCTGAGGCAGGAGAATCTCTTGAACCCGGGAGGCAGAGGTTGCAGTGAGCCGAGATCACACCACTGCACTCCAGCCTGGTGTCAGAGTGAGACTCCATCTCAAAAAAATAAAAAAAGAAAGAAAGAAAGAAAAGCTGGCTGGGTGCAGTGGCTCACGCCTGTAATCCCAGCACTTTGGGAGGCTGAGACGGGCAGATCACGAGGTCAGGAGATCGAGACCGTCCTGGCTAACACGGTGAAACTGAGTCTCTGCTAAAAATACAAAAAAAATTAGCTGGGCGTGGTGGCGGGCGCCTGTAGTCCCAGCTACTCCGGAGGCTGAGGCAGGAGAATGGCGTGAACCCGGGAGGCGGAGCTTGCAGTGAGCTGAGATTGCACCACTGCACTCCAGCCTGGGCGACTGAGCGAGACTCTGTCACACACACACACACAAAAAAAAAAAAAAAAAAAAGAAAAAGAAAAAGAAAAAGAAAAGCTGTGGAATCCACCACGATGCCATTCTTCCAGTTCCCCAGGCACTAGGCTGTTGACCTCCTTCTCTTCATCTTTCAAGGTCTTTTTATATGTTAGCTTTAGAGCTTTAGATCTAACATCCAGCATTTTTGTTTGTTTGTTTGTTTGTTTTGTTTTGTTTTGTTTTTAAGGTGTACTTAGCAGGAAGAATAGGAAAAAATGCATTTACTTCGTCCTCTCAGAAGCAGAAGTCATTATGATTATTTTACATTTATTTAAAGGCAACATGCGGCATACAACATATATCAGTTTACAACTTTTTCCTTCAGTATTATGATTTTGAGAACTATATTGTTATGTGAAGATCTAAGTTCTAATTTAGTTTTGATAGGTCCTGGTTGAGGTATGGGATAAGTGAGCTGTTTTAGTGGAGCGTACATACAGACGTGAACTAAGCAGCTTTCACAATTGGCATTCACATGACTCATAGGCACTATATAGAATTTTCTTACCTGAAGTGTTTTCCTTGTGACTGAATATGTATTTAAGTGGCCTATGGGTGGTGAACTGAAATATATCTCAAATAGGGTAGGAATGGGAGGAGGTTGTAGGTTATGATAAATGATAGCACTAGGGTAGGAACTACAATAATAACAACACAATGACAATCACTATTACTACCATCATTGGACTATTCCTTGCTAATATGGTTTGAATCTGTATCCTTGGCCAAATTTCATGGTGAATTGTAATCCCCGTTGTCGAAGGCAGGGCCTAGTGGGAGGTGATTGAATCATGGGAATGATTTCTTAGGAATGGTTAAACACCATCCCCCTTGGTGCTGTTCTCATGATAGTGAGTTCTTGTGAGATCTGGTTGTTTAAAAGTGTGTAGCACCTCCCTGCCCTCCCTCTCTCTTGCTCCTGCTCCGGCCAGGTAAGAGGAGCGTGCTTCCCTTTTGCCTTCTGCCGTGATTCCTTTTTGCCTTCTGCCAGAAGCTGAGCAGATGCCAGCATCATGCTTCCTGTATAGCCCTTGGAGCTGTGAGCCAATTAAGCCTCTTGTTCCTTTTTAAAATAAATTACCCAGTCTCGGGTATTTCTTTATAGCAGTGCAAGAATGAACTAATTCACCTGTCATGTGCCAAATACTATTTATTTCTCACAACATGTGTGTGAGGTGGCATTGCTCTTATTTTATAGATAGGAAAATATGCTCGCCAAAGTCAAATACCTTTCTCAAAGTCATCTAGTTCATACTTGTCGATTAAACGTATTCTGCAAAATCTTTAAGGAAAATTCCATCTCAAATGGTAAAAACAAAGCAGAAGATTTATTATCTCTCATGGCAAAACACCCAAAGGCTCATTCATTCAGCAGCTTAGTGGCATCATCAGAATTTAGGTTCTTTCCAACTTTCTGCTCTGTCAATCTCGTAAGATTTGTTTTGCTCAGGGGTGCAAGATGGCTGCAGGAGTTCCAGGCATTGCATGCAGAAGAAGAAGGCCGTGTCTTTGTGCGTGTATACATGTGTGTGTATGTTTCCTGTCAATAACAACGAGGAAAATATTTATTAAAAGTTCTCCAACAAGCTTCCCCGTGTCATTTTCACCAGAATTGCACCATATGCTTAGGAACAGTTACATAATTTGCAGGGCTCAGTGCAAAATTAAATTCAGGATCTCTTGTTTAACAAGTACTAAGAATTTTAGGATGATGACAAGCATTGAATGAAGCATTAGGTCTTTCTGAGCACAAGACCCAACGTGGACTGGCTGCATGCCCATAGAGCCAGTATTGCCCATGCTTATAGCTAAGCTACATTTGGTCCTTCAACAATGCTGTGGTTTGGTGGTGCCGACCTCTGCACAGTCAAAACTTGGTGTATAACTTAACCACTAATATCCTACTGTTGACTGGAAGCCTCACCAATAACATAATCATCGATTAACACATATTTTGTACGTTATATGCATTATATACTGTATTTTTACAATAAAAGCTAAAGAAAAGAAAACGTTACTAAGAAAATTAAAAGGAAGAAAAATACACTAACTATTCACTAAGTGGACATAGATCATCGTAAAGGTCTTCATCCTTGTTTTCACATTGAATAGGCTCAGGAGAAGGATGACAAGGAGGGGTTGATCTTGCTCTCTCAACACTGGCAGAGGCAGAAGAAAATCTATATATAATTGGACACACGCAATTCCCACAACAAACCTGTGTTGTTTATGGATCAACTGTAATTATAGACAAAAGGAATAGGGCCACTATCACTGGCTTAGCTGAACTGAGATTTATTCCTCAAACTTGGGGTAGGGGCCACCCTTTCCAGAACCATAGGGAGAGGAGTGGAAATTGAAATGAAATTGAAATTCTGCCAAGCAGGGAGGTGGGGTAAAGGAAGGTTGTTTATTGGTCACCAGCAGTGTCTGATTGCAGTGTGTGTATCTCCAAGGTTTCTGTTTGCCTTCCTGTATTTTGCTGCCTCCCAATAGTCCATATTTCTGGGATCTAACTCAGTTCTGCCATGATACGACTTTGAGCAAATCATTTTATTTCTTCAAAACATCAATTTCTTTATCTGTAAAACTGGAATATACGGGTGTCTCCACATTTCAGGGTGTGACCCTCATGCCTCTGCATGTTCATCACCAGAAGGTGGAATCTTGGGCCCTCTTCCTAGGTGATATTCACAGCAAGTTTGTAACAATTCCCACTGTATGTGGTCAGACATCTCCTTGGACTGACAGGTCTCTGGGAAATGTTAGCATGATGCTTCCTGCATTTAGGGGCTGAGGGAGAAGGAGGTAGGGAAAGGGCACTGTTTCTTGTTTTGGCCATAGTAGGAGAAGCACTGGGAGCAGAGTCAACTCTGTTGTTAAAGGCCGGGCGCGGTGGCTCAAGCCTGTAATCCCAGCACTTTGGGAGGCCGAGACGGGCGGATCACGAGGTCGGGAGATCGAGACCATCCTGGCTAACACAGTGAAACCCCGTCTCTACTAAAAAATACAAAAAATTAGCCGGGCGAGGTGGCAGGCGCCTGTAGTCCCAGCTACTCGGGAGGCTGAGGCAGGAGAATGGCGTAAACCCGGGAAGCGGAGCTTGCAGTGAGCTGAGATCCGGCCACTGCACTCCAGCCTGGGCGACAGAGCGAGACTCCGTCTCAAAAAAAAAAAAAAAAAAAAAAAAAATTCTGTTGTTAAGTCCTAGATGGAGAGTGAGACTCAGTCTTCCATTCCTCCCTAGCCACAGAAACTGGAATGATGCCTTTCCCTAGCTGACGTTTTTGGTTCACACACTGAGCTGCTGCTTCTCAGATCATGTAGTAGATTACAAGATGACCACAAATATTTCTCCTCCCACTCCCTTGCACTGGCTTGTTAGATTGCAACTTCTGTCATCAAGAGGTGGAGTCTATTTTTCCTCTCCTGAATCTAGACTAGACTTATGACACCCTTTGAGCAGTCAGACAGTAATGGCTAAAGAAGAGATGTAAAAGCATTTGGAAACGAAAATGTTTCCTCTCTTTCTGGATTTTGGATCCTTGAGCCTATTATGGGAAGAAGTTCAGACTTGCTTGTTGGAGTTGAGGGGTCATCAGAGTTGAGGTTCCCTGATCAACCAGTCTTCCAGCCACCAGATATGTGAATGAGATGCTCTTGCATTAGTTTTCTGTTGCTGCCATCAAAAAAAAAAAAAAAAAAAAAAAAAAAAAAAAAAATACCACAAGCTTAGCAGCTTAAATAGCACACATGTATTATTTTCCAGATCTGCAGGTCAGCAGTCCAACATGGGTCTTACTGGGCTACAGTCAAGGCGTTGGCAGAGCTGCATTCCTTCTGGAGGTTCTGGGAGATAATCTATTTCCTTGCCCCTTTCCAGCTTTTTGAGGCCAGCTGCTTCCCTTGGTTCTTGGTCCATTCCTTTATCTTCAAAGCAAGCACTGTCTGCTCATCTCGTTCTCATGCAGCAGAACTCTGACATTGATGCTTCTGCCCCCTTCTTCCATGTTTAAAGTCCCTTGTAATTACATTGAGCCCCCTTGGATAATCTGGGACATTATCCTTATTTTAAGATTAGCTGATTAGAAATCTATCCACATGCAGTTTTGATTCTCCTTTTCTTTTCTTTTTTGTTTGAAACAGAGTCTCACTCTGTCCCCAGGCTGGAGTGCAGTGATGCGATGTCAGCTCACCACAACCTCTGCCTCCCGGGTTCAAGCAATTTTCCTGCCTCAGCCTCCCAAGTAGCTGGAACTACGGGCATGTGCCACCACACCCAGCTAATTTTTGTATTTTTAGTAGAGATGGGGTTTCACCATGTTGGCCAGGATGGTCTCGATCTCTCGACCTCGTGATCCACCTGCCTCAGTCTCCCAAAGTGCTGGGATTGTAGACACGAGTTACCGTGCCGAGCTTAATTCTCCTTTTCTATTTAACCTAACATATAGCTTCTGGGGATTAGGACATGAACCTTTGCGGAGGAGTGTTATCTGCCTACCATGAAGCCCATGTTGTAAACCACTATATTAATTAAATCTTCTTATCCCTACATCTTAACCAGAAAGATCTGCTTAGGGACTCAAACAGTCTTTGAAATAACTCATCCCAATACTCTTGGTTTGATAAATATAATTTTTTTTCCCCATCCTCATCCAGGTAATAATGGGCATTCCTTGCTCATTTGGGTTGTTGGGAGAAATCAGTTTCTTGTGGTTGTATAATTGAGATCTTTAGTTTCTTGCCGATTGTCAACTGATGGTTGTTTCAACTTTGAAAATCTACCCACACTCCTTGGCTTAAAGCTCCCTTGTTCTCTCTTCCAAATTGCTAACGGCGGGTCGTATCTTCTCATGCTTTGAATCTCTCCTCCTCCTTCTTCCTTCCCATTTCTTACACCCAGTTGGAAAAGGTCCTCTGCTTTTAAGGACTCGTGTGATTAGACTGGGTCCACCCAGATAATCCAGGATGATCTTCCATCTCAAGCTCTACACTCTTCATCACATCTACAAAGTCTTTTTTTGCCCTGTAAGATAACATATTTATAAGTTCTGAGGATTAATTCATGGACATTTCTGATGACCCTTATTCTGCTTACCACATTATCCTAGGTCATCCAGCTGACCTGCCGGCTGACCAGGGATGTCTGAGCAAGGCCAGCAGAGAGTAACTGAGCTGGACCAGACCAGAAGACCCACTCAACTGACCCGTAGAATCATGAGCTATATAAATGGTGTTTGTTCTAAGCCACAAAGTTTTGGGGGTGGTTTGTTATGCAGCAATATATAACTGATGCAAACTATAATTTGATTCCTGATTGAATCAGTTATGCCTGAAATCATAGATATAGGGTCAGTGTCCTGTATTCCTCTCTGTCCTCCCTTGGGAGATGGGCAATGTATCTTTTAAGCCCTTGGCTCACGCCTGTAATCTCAGCACTTTGGGAGGCTGAGGCGGGTGGATCACAAGGTCAAGAGTTCGAGACCAGCCTGGCCAATATGGAGAAACCCCGTCTCTAACAAAAATACAAAAATTGGCTGTGCATGGTGACTTGCGCCTGTAGTCCCAGCTATTCGGGAGGCTGAGGCAGGAGAATTGCTTGAACCCAGGAGGCAGAGATTGCAGTGAGCCGAGATTGCACCACTGTACTCCAGCCTGGGTGACAGAGCAAGACTCTGTCTCAAGGAAAAAAAAAAAAAAAAATTAAAATATGTTGTTGTCCTGAATTTTGGGGCCATATTCTCTGAACTCAGTATTTTTAAACTAAAGCTTCTCTACAAGGGATTGATCAGATTGCTTTTACATCTCTAAAAGGGGCTAGTTTTATACAGCTTTGCCTGGAAAATGGGACTGCTAGCCCTGTACTCACTCTTCTAAGTGCAGTTGTTTCTAACATGTTCTGACCCTCCATTGTACCCTCCTGGTTCCCACTTTCTAAGGGAGTCTTCAATTAGTCAATTTAAGGCACCTTTCTTATTGAAAAATAAAGAAAAACATAATCTCTAGAAGGGTACCCTGTCATGGGGAAAGCAACGCATTCTTTACAAAACTGTTAAGGACGAAGTGGTAACGCAGAAGTATTTATCACAGTGCCTTGAACACTGCAGGTGCCCTATCGATGTAAATTTCATTCTTGTCCCATTTTGACAATAACTCTTTGTCTAGGCTTAACACATTATTAATTCTTGGAGGGGATCATCTTTCTTATTTGCAAAATGAGAAAGTAAGAACAAAGAACTCCTAGAATACATTTTTTCTCTAAATTTATAACTTGTAATTCAATTTTTGTTTTTACATTTAAAAAAATTCTGGTGAAAGTAGAGTTGTAGATATTTTAATATGGTACTAAAACATCTACTAATTTGTACTAATAATGAGTGTGTTTGGGTGTCTGATAAACAGAGATGAAGCAACAAATGAAACAATAAAATACAATTATAAATGAATATGTATATATATATATATGTGAGACATTAATAATACATTTTGGTTGAGAGTCACAGTCATATCGAGGTAGGAAATATGGGGATTCATTTTTTTTTTTTGAAACAGAATTTCACTCTTGTCGCCCAGGCTGGAGTACAATGGCGCGATCTCGGCTCACTGCAACCTCTGCCTCCCGGGTTCAAGTGATTCTCCTGCCTCAGCCTCCCGAGTAGCTGGGATTACAGACATGTGTCACCACGCCAGGCTAATTTTGTATTTTTAGTAGAGACGGGGTTTCTCCAAGTTGGTTAGGCTGGTCTCGAACTCCCCACCTTAGGTCATCTGCCTACCTCGGCCTCCCAAAGTGCTGGGATTACAGGCGTGAGCCACTGTGACTGGCTATGGAGACTCATTTTTAAGTCCCCTCATTTTAAGAAATATGGGGAAATTTTGAGATTGATAAGGAATGCGAGAAGAAACCCTGAAGTTTTTTCTAAGTACTCCCAGATGTTTCCATGGAAGATGAGCGGAGGATGCTGGAGAACGCTATTACCCAGCAAAGGACCCCTGCATTATTTTTCTATTGCAGTGTAACATATTAGTACAAACTTAGTGGCTTAAAACAATACACACTGATTATCCCGTAGTTTCTATGAGTAGAAGTCCAGGCACAGCTTAGTTGGCTCCTCTGCTTAGTGTCCAACAAAGGTGTAATCAAGGTGTCAGCCAGGACGTATTTTCCTGAAAGACAGACTGGGGAAGAAACCACTTCTCAGCTGGGAAAGAAGCTACTTCCCAGCTCTCTGAGGTTCTTTGTATCATTTCATTTCCTTGTGGTTGGGGGACTGAGGCTCTAGCTTTTTCCTTGGTTGGAGGCTGCTCTTGGCTCCTAGGGTCTGCTGCCTGTATTTTCCTTGAGGACACCTGTGGTTCTTAGAGACCACCCACACTTAAAGAGCCCTCATACTTGTAAACCGTGAGGACTTTCCCAACATGGGAATCCAGCAAGGAGAGCCTCTAGGATAAATCCGCTAACAACATAGAGTATTTTATAACATACCATAATCATGGGAGTGACATCCCATTACCTTCGCTATATTCCATGGCTCAGAAGCAAGCCATTGGTCCTACCCACACCCAAGAGGAGAGAACTGGGCAAAGGTGGGAACATCAAAAGATGAGGATAATGGGGGAACCTCTCCTCATGCAAGTAGATGGTAATCATACAGAATTTGCCTTCTTTATTTATTCTATTGTCTATAGAAGTCTATATTGTTTATTATTCTATAGACAATATTTATCCTATTATCTATTATTCTATAGACAATATTTATCCTATTGTCTATTATCCTATGGACAATATTTATCCTATTGTCTATTATTCTATGGACAATATTTATCCTATTGTCTATTATTCTATGGACAATATTTATCCTATTGTCTATTATGCTATGGACAATATTTATCCTATTGTCTATTATGCTATGGACAATATTTATCCTATTGTCTATTATGCTATGGACAATATTTATCCTATTGTCTATTATTCTATGGACAATATTTATCCTATTGTCTATTATGCTATGGACAATATTTATCCTATTGTCTATTATTCTATGGACAATATTTATCCTATTGTCTATTATTCTATGGACAATATTTATTCTATTGTCTATAGAAGTGACTTTTAGCAAGTCACATCAGCTCTTTCCCAAGGCTTTCTTTCCATTCCAGAATGTCTCTGAGACAGCTGAGCATTTTCAGGATAAGTCATTCGTCATTGAAATCAAAAATAAAAAAGAGTTTATTGACCACTAAAAAAAATGATGCTGAGTCTAGTGGAGATAACTTTAGTCAAAATTTCCCTCATTCCACCTCATTAGAAAGTGTAAGTCTTGCTGGGCACGGTGGCTCACGCCTGTAATCCCAGCACTTTGGGAGGCCGAGGTGGGTGGATCATGAGGTCAAGAGGTCGAGACCATCCTGGCCAACATGGTGAAACCCCGCCTCTACTAAAAATTTAAAAATTAGCCAGGTGTGATGGCAGGCGCCTGTAGTCCCAGCTACTTGGGAGGTTGAGGCAGGAGAATTGCTTGAACCCAGGAGGCAGAGGTTGCAGTGAGCCGAGATCACACCACCACACTCTAGCCTGGTGACAGAGTGACACTCTGTCTCAAAAAAAAAAAAAAGGAAAAGAAAAGAAAAAAAAGAAAGTATAAATCTTTCTCTGCTTTTCTTTCAATATCTCTAAGAATGAGGCTTCCCCAAGGCCCTCGGAAGCTTGGAGATGTGTTGAATTGTGTAAAGCAGTCGGGTAGCTCTGGTACAAAGGGACAGGTAGGAACTTCCATTGCTCTTGCTTGACAGATTTTGGGTCATTGAGGAAAATAAAAATTTTCTTAGCAAAGAAAATTTGTTTAAATGTGAACTATAAGGCAAGTTTCATAAACAAACCCTGGAGAGGAACCGAAAGAAGTCGCAAGTTTCAAATTTTCATTACAGTTTTTAAAAACACAGAATTAAATTTAAAACATATTTTTTCTCTTGCACACACCTACATCCAATGTGGGACAGTATTGAAGTGGGTGAGAGTCCACACTTTTTCCTGTCTGCTCAGATTGCCTTAACAACAGAGCATCTGTATGTCCAAACAAATGGGCAAGTGAGGAGATTAATGAACTGACCTTTAACCTTCTAAGTATTTATTCGAGGGCTCAGGGGGAATGCATTTCTGTGCCAGGGAAAATCCCAAAACTGTCTCTGATAATTTGGTATTAAAGACAGCTCTGTCAAATGCCTCTCGAGACACTGTGAGTGTCGTCCTTCCGCTGACCCCAAGCTTCTTAGCCCTCACATTCCTCTCTCCTCATTCAAATAGTTGTACCCTCTTCCTTCACCATTCCTTCCTCTAAAAGAGCTTCTCTTCAACAATATTAGCTGTCATTAAATTAATCACCTACTACATCAGACTCTGTGGCAGCAATTTTAATCATTCTCATCATCTGATATTTTTGAGCATTTACTATATGAAAAGAAATCTCATATTCTCTCATTTAATTTTGTCCTAGGCTTATGCAGTTGGTAGTTTTAAAAAGAGAACCAACTGTTTACTCACTCATTAGTTACTTAATATCAGAAGACGAAGTAGGAATTAGGTTTCTTAAAAACTAATAGATAGAGAAATAGGAAAGCTTTTACACCATTGGTGGGAGCATAAATTACTTCAACCATTGTGGAAGACAGTGTAGTGATTCCTCAAGGATCTAGAAACAAAAATATCATTTGACCCAGCAATCCCATTACTGGGTATATACCCAAAGGATTATAAATCATTCTACAATAAAGACACATGCACACGTGTGTTTATTGCAGCATATTTACAATCGCAAAGACTTGGAACCAACCCAAATGCCCATCAAAGATAGACTGGATGAAGAAAATATGGCACATATACACCATGGAATACTACGCAGTCATAAAAAAGAATGAGTTCCTGTCCTTTGCAGGGACATGGAGGAAGCTAGAAACCATTATTCTCAGCAAACTAACACAGAAACAGAAAAACAAACACTGCACTTTCTCACTCATAAGTGGGATTTGAACAATGAGAACACATGGACACAGGGAGGGAACATTACGCACCGGGGCCTGTTGGGGAGAGGGGGACAAGGAGATGGAGAGCATTAGGACAAATACTTAATGCACGTGGTGCTTAAAACCTAGATGAGAGGTTGATGGGTACAGCAAACCACCACGGCACATATATACCTATGTAACAAACCTGCATATTCTGCACATGTATCCCAGAACTTAAAATAAAAATAAAATAAAAACTTAATTAAAGAAATGGCACATTTCTTTATATATGTCCTTGTCGTAACAACATAGGGAAAAATTGGTGTTCAAAACCAAAAGCTAGTATGAAGCAAGTCATTCTTTCCAGGCTTCTGATGACTCTTTCAATTCATATAGGCAGATATGATCAACACGTGCACATATATGTAATTGCAGGAGGGCAAGTCATCTCTTTCTCATCCATTGCTCTTAGAATATGACAGTGCTTTAGAGAAAGAAACACAAATATGGATCAAGAGCATAGAAATACCCCCAGAGTGGTAAGTTGTGGAGTCAAATGACACGTTTATTATGACTATTACCCTCCAAAGGCAGTCTCTCCCACTATGTATATGCTACTCCTTACATCACAAGAAAGCTTATGTTCCTTCGTCTCGAATCTAGGCTGGCCCTGTGACTGCTTTTCACCAATAGAATATAGTTAAAGTTACATTCCAATACTTTCAAGCTCAGGTTTTAAGAGATTGGCAATTTCTACTTCCTTCTTCTTGAATGCTTCTTCTTGGAAAGAAGGCGCCATGTTGTGAGGAAGACCAAGCAGATATGTGGAAAGGTCTCCATAGAGGAGAACCAACAACCTCCACCAGCAGCCCCTTCTGAGCTTCCGGTTAGCAGTGAGCATAAATTGCTAGCCATGGGAAGGTGGCCAACTTGGATTTTCCAGTCATTCTAATACGCCAGCCAACAACAAAAGAAGTAAAACTGCCCATCTAATCTACAGAATAAAAAATAATAAATTGTCATTTCTTTAGCAACAACAATAATAAATTGTAGTTTCATTTTGGGGTGGGTTGTTATGCTGCTGTTGATAATCAGAACACTTTGATTTCTTCACACAACTTTGTTTTCTGAAAGCCCTTTTTTTGGGAATGTCTTTCTTTTCCTTTCTAATTTTCTCTCCCTTTGAATTCATATCACAGAAACATCAGAGCTAACCCAAGACTCTTTTCTGTACAGGAAGTGGTCCAGCCACCCTTTTCATCTCTACCTCAGAAGACCTATCAGGACCTGGATGGGGTTCAGGGGAAAAGAGACGAGCAGCCAGTGGATCACGTTTTACTGTTTTGTTTGTTTATTTGTTTGTTTGTTTGTTTTTAACCTGATTTCAATGTTCTACATCTCGATTTGACAGCAAAAGTGGTTCAATTTGGAGATCATGATCAGGTGTGGACTTGTGTAATCCTCCAATGGGGCTGCTTTTGCAAATACACATTATCTGCAATGTTTCTCTGACTGACTTCGTGGCTTTCAGAAAGTCCATGTTAGCAAGTCTGCTAAAGCTGCATAGAGAGTCACCGGGAAAGGTTGCTATGTTCACCACGCTGCAGAAGGCCCCATATTTTCACTTACCCTTTAAGATTTCAGGAGCTGTGATACACCATAAGGACAGCTACATATCATTTGATTTTATGTCATTTTCAACCTAATTATGCTATCCTTGTATTAATTTGTATAGACTCTAGATTGCATTTTAAAGGTCTGGTTTGCATTCTCCCCCTCTATTTTTCTGGTTGATAAAATTTTACAAAGGACATCTGTTGTGCTAAAGATGGCTTTTTCTTTAGGATGCAGTCACTAGAATGTGGGGTAGCAATTTTTCTTGGGTAATAGCCTCCCTCCCCTATCTTATCAAAGCAGGCTTTGGCTGCGGAAGGTCTCTCTTAATTCAATTGTTTAACTTTGCCATTTGTTGACTGGCTGAATGAAAAACACCCTCTCACACCTCATTCTGGTCTCTCACACATTTGCCTTCAACTCTGAAGAAGGAGTCTGGAATCTGGAGGTCTGGCCACAGACGAAATGAGACATTCCAAAGCTATTTTACAAGGTTTTAATGAAGAATGCATTTCCTTTAGCTGACAGGGGAAGGCAGAAGGAAGCTGTGTGCCGAGAGAGAGTTGCTGCCACCACCAATGGCAGCTGTTTACAGAGTGTCTCTCCTGTATATGGAGCCCTGTGAGATGTCTGTGGCAGTGGCTCTCAACTGGGGTCCATTTTGCCTCCTTCTCCTTCCCAGAAAACATTTGGCAGTGTCTGGAGGCATTTTTAAATTGCCATGACTAGAGGGTGCTAATGGCACCTAGCGGGTAGAGGCCAGGGATGCTGCTAAATATCTTATAATCCACAGGACAGCCCTCCAACAACAAAGAATCATCCAGTGCAAAAGGTCAACAGTATGAGGGCTTGAGAACCTCTAGTCTGTGGAAATGAAGATATGCTGAACATAGCCTCTTCCTCCATGGAGGAAAAGCAAGACAAAGGGAAGTTGGGATGAAATATGTGTATAATGAGGCACGAAACAGAGAGGGGTCTGCCTTGTCTTTCCACCATACGCAATGTGTCATAGAGCAAAGCTGTTCATAATAAGAACGAGCACTTACCATGAGGAGTGAGGACCCCTAGCACAAGCATGGATAGAAGAAGAGATGAGGGTCACAGAGCTGCTTGGGATTTGGGGGTGGGTCCTGTTTTTCTATATCTTCTAGCCCCCTAAGGAAAGATCTCATCCAGCACCGTCCGTGAACTTTAAATAACCTCTTTAAACTGATGATGTCCGTATTTCTGTCTTAATCTCAAGCATTTCCTCTGACATCTAGGCTCACATACTCAAATAGGTGATTTTATATTTCTGTGTGGCTGTCCCTTAAATATTTGTAACTCAATGTGTCCAAAATGGACCATTTGATTTTCTCTTTCAAACTTATTCCCTTCCCCCAAGTATTCCCTCTTCCAGCAAATATGCACCCTCCTGCCAATTGTTCAGGATAAGAACATGATTCTTCTCATTTTCCAAATACTTATATCTGACCTATTATAAAGTCTATGGATTCTACCCTTTAAATATATCACAAAACCTCCTTCTGTATGCCGTCTTTTTTGTCACTTTCCTAGTTCAGACCGCCATGACTTGTAGATCCAAAGATGGACTTCCTCAATGGTTCACCTTCATCCTTCCCCTCTTGCCCTGCCCCCATCCAATCTATACATGATATTGACATATAAAATGGATCATACTATTTCATTGCAAAGAGCCTTTAAAGGTTATCATTCCTTTTACACTATGATCTGCATGCCTTACCTGGCTTCCAAATCCCCATATGGTTCAGGGGGTTAATCCATTATGACTGGTGTCATTACAAGAAAAGAGACAGAAACACCCAGGGAGAAGACAATCGTGTGATGATGACGACAGAGGCAAAGATTGGAATGGTGCATCAACAAGACAGGGAGCATCAAGAACTGCTAACAAACACCAGAAGCTGAAAAAGATGAGGAAGGATTCTCCTCTGTGGTTTTCAGGGCCCTGTGGACACCTCGATTTGGACTTCTAGGCTCCAGAACGCTAAGACAATATATTTCCGTTGTTTTAGGCCCCCAGTTTGTGGTTCTTTGTTTCAGCAGCCCTAGCAAGTTAGTGCATCACTCCCACCTCCCTTCAGACCCGCTGTCTATCTTCCTCCTACTCAACACGTCAAACTTATTTTCTCTAGAGGCCCTTATTTTAGCGATTCCCTCCCTCTGGAAAAATGGGTGTTCCCTTGGTATTCACAGGCTGGATCCTCCTTGCCGTTCAGATGGCAGCTTGCATGTCGCCTCTTCAGAGAGGACATCTCTGAGCACCAAGGGTAATGTGGTGTCACATACGACCTATTTCACACCACCTAAAACCCTGTTTTTTGAATCTCTGCTTAGGACATGACACTACATGAATTTTTTCTTCTTTATTTGTTTATCATCAGCGTGCATCACTATCATGTAAACTTCATAAAACCAAAACCTTCTCTCTCTTGTTAACTGCTGTTCCTCTTCCACCTGGAATAGTGCCTGAACTTAGGCACTATTCCATGAATATTTATTGCATGAATAGTACCGTGTGATTCTCCCTTATAAGCCCTGCTCTCCACTGAAACCGTGCTACTTTGATTCATATCCATCTCCTTTCCAGAGTAAAAAGTTTCATGAAAACCAGAATGGCACCTGCTTCCCGCATCATTACATATCCATCATTAGGGACAGTGTACAAGAAAATGTTGGTCGAACGAATGACAGAATGAATGAGTGGCTAAAAGTGAGAGCCATAGTCTACAAGAGGTAGAGATGGGTAGTTGAGGAATGGACCTCATGGTGGTGGTATAGGGAAACAGGGGAAGCAAGAAGTTGAAATCACCTAGTCAAGCACCACCCCTTCTTTTTTCAGAGATGGGGGTCTCACTCTGTCACCCAGGCTGGCGTACACTGGCATGATCAGTGTACCGATATCCCATGAATATTGTTTGAATGAAGGTATCAGTTAAAAAATAAAAAAAGATATCTGCCAAAGTGAAGCTGGTTTGAGTGACCGGACCGTAGGGAATAGGCTGTGAATAATTCGACTGGGTCTTTGAGATGGAGAGGGTAGAGACCTTTTGATGAAAGGAGCAGGGGTTTTTCAAAGAAGATTACCCTCCCATGGGTGAGAAGGATCTTAGCTCACGTTGGATGTTTGACCTTTGCTAGGAGGGGACATAATTGGTTGTGTTCCATCAAGCCCACGCTTTTTCCTCTACAAATATTTGTGCTGTGAGCTCTCCCTCTCCCAGGCCTAATGGGAGCAGGGGAGAGCCAGCACACGAGCTTTGGGCCTAATGGAGACATTGCAGTGCTATTAGCACAGATGGTTGTCATATGTATGCAAATGAGAAACAAATTGAATTTGGTGTCCCCTCTCACCAGCTGTCCTATCAAGGAAGGTTCCCAGAGCAGCAAAAGAACTGCTGCTACACCGCTAATCTGTCACCACAGATTAATTACAACGAGTACATTAATCACCATTTGTTTCTAGTACAAAGGGAAATATCTTGTTTTTCAAGTACGTCCTGTTAAAAGAAGGTGTCCAGCCTTGTAGAAACAAGGCCCAACAAGGCCATGAGGCATCATTAGTTAGCAATGAGGGGCAAATGAAAGATGAAACACCTCAGGCTGCACGCCGCCTTCAGAGCTATCTGCTAGTGACGATTCAAGAAGGGGCCATGAGACTGGACGCTGAGGGACAACTAGGCAACTCTCACTTTATTGTACTCTTAAACAGCATGGATTTCAAAAAGTTAATTTTGCCTGTGGAGTCTCAAAGAATCTGGAGCTAGCTAAAAGATGTTTTGAGATGAATTATTACTATTATTGTTATTTGATAGAAAGTGCAATGGATGGCCGGGTGCAGTGGCTCATGCCTGTAATCCCAGCATTTTGGGAAGCTGAGGCGGATGGATCACAAGGTCAGAAGATCTAGACCATCCTGGCTAACATGACGAAACCCCGCCTCTACTAAAAATACAAAAAATTAGCCAGGTGTGGTGGCACGTACCTGTAGTCCCAGCTACTCTGGAGGCTGAGGCAGGAGAATCACTTGAACCCAGGAGGCAGAGGTTGCAGTGAGCCAAGATCACACCACTGCACTCCAACCTGGGCAACACAGCAAGACTCTGTCTCAAAAAAAAAAAAAACAAAAACAAAAAACCAAGTGCAATGGATAAAGCACGGATTTCACCTCACCTCTGGCCATATATCTAGTTCTTATTCAGAAATTGGATTAGACTAGTGGTTTTTCATTCTTTTGGAGGATCAAGACCCATTTAAAATTTTTTTTAGGAGAGAGGATCTTGCTATGTTGCCCAGGTTGGAGTGTAGTAGTGGCTATTCACAGCTGCAATCAGAGCTCACTGCAGTCTCAAACTTCTGGCCTCAAGAAATCCTCCTGCCTCAGCCTCCTGAGTAGCTGGGACTACAGGTGTGCACCATAGTGCCCAGCTTCTATTTGAAATTGTGATGAATTCAGTAGACTCTGTTCCCACAAAGTATATGTATACATAAAATGTTGTATTCAGTTAAAGTAGAGTCATCGATTCTCTCAACTCTTTGTATGCAACCATGTTAAGAGGGCTTGGAGGCCAGGCACAGTGGTTCATGCCCGTAATCCCAGCACTTTGGGAAACCGAGATGGGAGGATTGCCTGAAGCCAGGAGTTCAAGACCAGCCTGCACAATAAAACGAGATCCTGTCTTATAACAATACATATATATTTAAATTAGCCAGGCATCGTGCCACAGGCCTATGGTCCAACTACTCAGGAGGCTGAGGTGGGAGGATCACTTAAGCCCAGTAATTTGTAGCTGCAGTGATCTATGATCATGCCAGTGCACTCCATCCTGGGTGACAGAGTGAGACCCCCATTTCTAAAAAAAAGAGTGGGGTGGTGTTTGACTAGGTGATTTCAACTTCCTGCTTCCCCTGTTTTCCTACACCACCACCATGAGGTCCGTTCTTCAACTACCCATCTCTACCTCTTATAGACTATGGCTCTTACTTTTAGCCACTCATTCATTCTCTCATTCGTTCGACCAACATTTTCTTGTACACTGTCCTTGATGATGGATATGTAATGATGAGGGAAGCAAGTACCATTCCGGTTTTCATGAAACTTTTACTCTGAAAAGGGAGACAGATATTAATCAAAGAAGCACAGAAATACATATGAAATTTCAGTAGAGAGGAGGGCTTAGAATGGGGAATCACATGGCACTCTGAAGGCAAATAATAGGGGTGTTCAACCTGTCTGGAGTAAAGGAGGCTTCCCTGAAGAGGTGAGGTATGTCAAGATCTGGAGGATGAGGCAAAGAAGGATGTTAGAAGAGTTCCTTGCAAGAGGAGATAGAAGCACACATCACTTGCTCAAGAAATTGAAATAAGACCAGCGCAAATGGATTTCAGAGACCGAGGGTTAGCATGGGGAATATGTGATCGAAGAGCATGAGACCTCTTTTTGGTCCAGCTACGGAGGCCTGTATTTATTCCAAAAGCAATGGACTTTAAGCAATGAAGGATCAAATCTTATTTGTATTTTTAAAAGATCCCTCATCTTTGACATTAGAATTGGGTGTTGGGTCTTGTAGTGGCCTTGGCTATTGAGACTTTTAGACCAAGAGTTGGTCACCTTGTGATTCTGTACTGGACAATGCAAAGGATTCAAATGAAGTGGTAGACAGTATCCTTCTGCAGAGTCGCTTTCAGTGTAATAAGGGTGGGGGGAGAATTCAAGAATTTAGTGCCATGTCAAGAACTGATAATTGCCTTTGGGTGGAGAAAAGTCAAGAACATTTGAACCAATTTTGGCACAAGTCATATCTTCAGAGGGCTTAGGGTCAGCTTTTGAGATTTAAAAATTTCACCAATGAGATTAACAAAAATGAGCAGAGGAAGGAAGATAAAAGGTATGTATGTGTTGAGGGTATGTGTGGAAAGAGAGGAGAGATTGTCCTTGTGAATTTAAACTGCAATTCCTTTCAACTTCCAGAAGCAACTCTTTCAAGGTTGGCCAAACAGCTTCTTGTTTACCGTTGGGTTGTTAGAAAAATGAAAAGCAGCTCTTTAAATAATTAATATAAAATTTCACATGAAGTTCAATTAATCTGTGAGACCACAATATATTAAAAGAGGTTATATACTATATATATAAAAAATACTGTGTATGTCTATATATCCTATTGGTTCTGTTTATCTCAAGAACCATTAATAACATAATAATAATGGATGATTTTTATAGGAATTTCATACTTAGGAATTTACCCTAAAGGAAATAAGAAAAAAAAAATCTGTAAAATATGTTTATGATAAAAAAGATGGAAAAAATATCTGTGTGCTCTCATTCCAACAGTATAAATTAAACCAATGATAACCTATACATATAAATATTATGTGGTAATTTTTTTTGTTTTGTTTTGTTTTGTTTTGTTTGTGAGGATGGAGTCTTGCTCTGTTGCCCAGGCTGGAATGCAGTGGTGTGATCTTTGCTCACTGCAACTTCTGCCTCCCAGGATCAAGCAATTCTCTGCCTCAGCCTCCTAAGTAGCTGGGAATTACAGGTGCCCACCACCACGCCCAGCTAATTTTTTGTATTTTTAGTAGAGACAGGGTTTCACCATCACGGCCAGGCTGATCTTGAACTCCGGACCTTGTGATCCACTCACCTCGGCCTCCTAAAGTGCTAGGATTACAGGCATGAGCCACTGTGACCGGCCTCTTATGTGGTAATTTGAAAGGAATGATTGAAATATAGATGTACTGTCATAAAATACGTCTATGATATAGTCAGTGGGGTGACCAAAACAGACTTCAAAATATTTATTTTAGAAGTCCATTGACTTAAATAGATGTTTGTAGAAGTCATCAGATCAGATGGGGACCCCATTCTCTCTCTCTCTTTTTTTTTTTTTTTTTTGAGGCGAAGTCTCGCCCTGTTGCCCAGGCTGTAGTGCAATGGCATGATCTCGGCTCCCTGCAACCTCCGCCTCCCAGGTTCAAGCGATTCTCCTGCCTCAGCCTCCCGAGTAGCTGGGATTACAGGCACATGCCACCATGCACGGCTAATTTTTTGTATCTTTAGTAGAGATGGTGTTTCACCATGTTGGCCAGGCTGGTCTCGAACTCCTGACCTCATGATCTGCCTGCCTTGGCCTCCCAAAGTGCTGGAATTACAGGCGTGAGCCACCGCACCTGGCCCAATGCTGCTTATTATCTGGATTCCATCTCCTCTTGCTTTTGCAGGGTCGTTACTGATATAGTTATTATACTTTTCTTATTTATTATAAAATTACTCTTTTCTATTGGATCACTCCCATCAGCACAGTAAAAAAGCTCCCATTCTCACATCCTATAGCAGCTGCTGCATCATTTACACTCATCAATTCAGAGCAAAACTGAAGAATGTTGCTATAATGACTATTTCCACCTCAACTCACTCCAGGCCGATTTCTGTCCCTACCACTCCACAAAGAAACTGCCAAGGTTACAAACTACCTTCAGGTTGCCAAACGCCTTGGTCGCTTCTCTGGCCTCATCTGATTCACTTGGCAGGATTTGATACCATTAACCTGGCCTTCTCTCAAATAACTTTTATCTCGACTTTCCTTGTCTTTTCTAGCTTCTAATTCTCAAACTGATGTCTAATTGTTGAGTGCTTCAGTGTTGGTCCAGGTTCCTCTTTATTCCCCTGGATCATCTGTTCTCAACTCTACCTGCTCATTAGCGTCATCCGGAAGGTTTCTAAATGCAGGGATAATTTCCAGACAAGGGGAATTAGAGTCCCTGGGTCTGGAGCTCTGGCTGTGGCTGGTTTTGAAAGCATTACGGATGACCCTTACATGCACTCAGGATTGAGAACCACTGCCCTACGTGGTCTCATTTGTTCCATGGTTTTATATATTATCATCACTATGCTGAATTACTACTAGTAATTTTTTATTACTACTGAAGAAATTTATATCTTCAGCTTCTGGATGGAACTCCCTAAATGACCTAGGTCGGCTGGGTCTGAAGGAAACTCGGTGTCTCTTGATGGCACTGCCCTTGCCTTTGGTCTTGGGGTGGGTAATAAGCACCATCATATCAAGAGAACCACACTGGGTCCTATGTCCTATGACATCCTGTGAATGTGTGCATTACACGTTTGCATTTTAGAGCAGAACTTCTTGTTAAGGAACTTCCGCACAGATTGCACGGCTCTCCTAACACCATTATCTCAACAATGACGTATAATTTTACTTGGACAGAAGATGAGTGAAAGCAACTTTGCTTTAATTCCAAATCCAAATTGGCTGTAGAAGCACCTGTGATGCTACTCAAAGTTTACACAGGCTTGTATATTTTTTGTCCCAGTATTCACCTACACATTCCTCTCACCCCAGCCATCAATGATGCCAACCAAATTCTCCTTTGGTGGCTTTGCCATTTCATACTGTTAAGATCTGCATTAATCTCTCCTTTAGTCATTCCTTTTCATCTCAAGCCAGATTCTCGATGACATTCGTTATTTTCCTGAGTTCATTTCATATTCCCTCCTATACCCTTGTGTATGATTAATTTTCTGTGTCAACTTAACCAGGCCATGGTTTGCCCAGATATTGGGTCAAACATTATTCTAGGTGTGCCTAGAAGGATGGTTTTGAATGATATTCATATTTGAATCAGTAGACTGAGTAAAGCAGATTAACTTTCCTAATGTGGGCGGGCCTTATCTGATCCTTGACAGCCCAAATAGGACAAAAAGTCTGATCCTTCTACAAATAAGAGAGAACTCTTATCTGACTGCCTTGAACGGAGACATGTTGGCACTTCCTGGGTCCTGAGTTTGCAGACCTTTGGACTGAAACTACACCATTGGCTCTCCTGAGTCTCCAGTCTGCTGGTTGCAGATCTTGGGATCTGTCAGCCTCTGTAATCATGTGAGCCAATTCCTTACAATAAATCTCTAGGTATAGATGTAAATACAGATATCTCCAATGGTTTTTTGTTTTGTTTTGTTTTTTGTTTTCCTGGAGAATCCTGAGCAATGTGGCTTGTTTCTGGCAACCACTGTTTCAGCACGTGACAACATCATCATTTTTGAAGGCACTCATTCATCCACTTTCTTATCTGGTTTGATAGTGGGGGTCCACTCATTCCTGTGCTTCTCTTGCAGTTTCAGCCTCCCTTCTCGTGCTCTTCTACCACCTGGATTACTGACCTCGAACCATTGCAAATCCTCTTCTCACTCCTCTGCCCCACAGAGGTTTCTTTAGGACTTTTACCTAATCGACTGATACCATCAAACTTCTTTCTGCCACTGGCATGTCCATTTCTATATTCTAGCCTCAGTAGACTTCCCTACTTGGTTGGATTTGTGTCACAGATAGTTTCTGTCTCTAACATTCTGAAGGGAAGTCTCAAAGTCAAAGATTCCTAGATGCTTGGATTTCAGTTATCTGAAATGTTGGTTGAACCTTATTATGTGAATCATAGGAAAATAAAATGTCACAAGAGAGAATCAAAGGTATGATTGCTGGCCGGGCGCAGTGGCTCACGCCTGTAATCCCAGCACTTTGGGAGGCCGTGGCGGGTGGATCACTGGGTCAGGAGATCGAGACCATCCTGGCCAACACAGTGAAACCCCGTCTCTACTAAAAATGCAAAAAAAATTAGCTGGACGTGGTGGCGGGCGCCTGTAGTCCCAGCTACTCGGGAGACTGAGGCAGCAGAATGGCATGAACCCAGGAGGCGGAGCTTGCAGTGAGCCAAGATTGCACCACTGCACTCCAGCCTGGGTGACGGAGCGAGACTCGTCTCAAAAAAAAAAAAAAAAAAAGAAAAAAAAATATGATTGCTGTCCTATGAGCTTGTACAAGTGAAAGACATGGCATGGTATAGTGAAGAGAATTTAGACTTCCAAATCAGGAAAGTATAGTCTGGATACTTTTCTAATTACCTGTCACCACCTGGCTAAGCATTGGTTTCCTCATTGATGAAATAGGCACATTGAAATCTGTCTGCCAGTATTGTATTAAGAGAGATTACATAAAAGGCACACACAGGAACTTCCATAAATGAAGGCTTCTCTCTTTTCCCCTTGTCTTTCCGTACCCCTTGGAATGCTGCAGACAGCACTACTGTCCTGTCCTGCACAGGAGTACTGCAGATAGCAGTACTGTTTGCACCTAGTGGTGCAAACATTCACTTGGGAAGGAGGCAGGGACCACAGAGACAAAGTTACTCTTCCTGCCTTCCTGATCAGGCCTCTCCAGACTCTAGAACTAAGTCTAAGGGAAATGTGAGTGGGTCCCATATATGCAGAATGACAGCGAGTCTTGGCTTCTCCACCTCTTCTTTCCCATGTCGGCTTCATCCTGTGTCCTAAGAAAGTATCACTCTCAGGCAGTGCCTAGTCCATCTTCTCAAAGCCCCCCCCCCCTTTTTTTTTGTAGAGGCGGAGTCTTGCTCTGTTGCCTGGGCTGGAATTCAGTGGCACGATCTCGGCTCACTGCAACCTCTGCCTCCCGGGTTCAAGCAATTCCCCTGCCTCAGCCTCCCAAGTAGCTGGGACTACAGGTGCACACTGCCATGCCCGGCTAATTTCTTTTGTATTTGAGTAGAGATGGGGTTTCACTGCGTTGCCCAGGCTGGTCTCAAACTCCTGAGCTCAGGCAATCTGCCCACCTTGGCCTCCCAAAGTGCTAGGATTGCAGGTGTGAGCCACCGCGCCTGACCCCAAGCCTCTTTTCTTAGGATTTTTAAAAGCTTGGCTTACCTGTGCCTGAATAGAACTCTTAGAAAATTATTTTTTTTAATTTATTTTTCTTTTAATTAACGAATAATGATTGTATATATTTATGGGGTATAATATGATATTTTGATACAGGTATACATTGTGTCATGATTAAATCAGGCAAATTAACAAATCTGTTACCTCACATATATTCTTATTTCCTTATGAGGAGAACATCTAGAATCCATTCTCTTAGCAATTTCAAAATATATAATACATTATTATTAATTATAGTCCCCATGTCATGCAACAGATCGCTAGACTTTAGTCCTTCCGGCTCACTGAAAGTTTGTGTACTTTGATGCACATCTCCCCTTACCCCATCCACCCTGACCCCCAGCCTCTGCTAACCACCATTCTACTGTCTACTTTTTTATATTCCACATATAAATGAAATTATGTGGCATTTCAAAGTTTGTGCGCAGCAACACCTACCACTTATCAAACACTTACGATATGCCTTCCATTTTAAACTATCTCATCACCAATCCTCACAAGAACCATGCAAGAGAGGTGCAGGCTGTTGTTAGCTCAAGGTCACGTGGTTGATAAGAAGCTGGGCAGGAATGTAAACACAAACCTGTGATTTCAAAGGTGTGCACCAGTTTTATACTAAACTTGCCTATCACTGCCCCGCCCTCACATTTCTTCCTGTTTGTAAGTTACCTCCCACTAACAGCCCCTGCTAGAGACATTACAGGGAATGGGTTTATATTTGTGTTATCTCATCCTCCTGGCTACCCCTTGAAAAAAAGTGGAGCTTGGATTTAGGGGAAACTAATTTATAGACTAGGCTATAATTAATCAACCAGTTTGCCACTAGAAGTTGAATTCTGCCACAGAGGACTGCGGGTTGGGCCCTGAGCTGACAGTGAACTTGGGCTATGTACAATAGAAGAGGTCACAGTGTAGGGAAGAGACTGGAGCTGAGGCCAGGGAAGTACCCACAAGGAGAGGCGAGGAGGATGCCTCACAATTCTTAGCACATCCTCCTATGCTTCCCACCAACTCTACCGCTCAGTTGGACATCTCTGTGTCCCACCTATCACTGTGTTCCACACAGAGAAGCCCATCTGAGCAGTACAGTTGGTGGGAAGCCAGTTAAACTCCACGCTTCCCTGTCACTCCCCATGCACACTTTCTTAAAGTTAAAATACATATTTTAAATAGGTAATGCACTCACAGATTCAAAATCCAAACTGAAAAATAGCATATTGTGAACCTTAGATCACTACTCGTCCTCACTGCCCATCAGCCAGCCACCCTTATTCCCTGCCCAGATAAGGGCTGCTATCGGTTGCCTTCCTAAACAAATGTATCTGTGTAGAGGTATATCAGCATCAACATAGATTGTTTCAGTGGGCGTAGACAGTAGTATACGAGACTTTTTATTTTGTTTCTTTGCACTTTGCTTTTTACTTTCAATCATAAACCTTGAAGTTGTTTCCTTATTAATATATGCAGAGCTGTTTCCTTTTAAAAACACACTGTGGGTCAGGTGCAGTGGCTCACGTCTGTAATCCCAGCACTTTGGGAGGCCAAGGCAGGTGGATCACGAGGTCAGGAGTTCGAGACCAGCCTGGTCAACATGGTGAAACCCCATCTCTGCTAAAAATACAAAAATTAGCCAGGCGTGGTGGTGGGTGCCTGTAATCCCAACCACTCGGGAGGCTGAGGCAGGAGAATGGCTTGAACCCGGGAGGCAGAGGTTGCAGTGAGCCAAGATCGTGCCACTGCACTCCAGCCTGGGCGACAGAGCGAAAACAAACAAACAAAACCATATTGTATCCATTGTATCACTACCTCAAAACATTTAGCTCCCATCCTACTGATGGATATTGAAGTTGTTTTAATTCTTTTGCTACTGTAAACAATGCTGTAAAAAACTTATGTGTGTCTTATTTCACAAGTGTTTGAGTGTATTTTATGGCTACATTTCTAGAGGTAGAATTTTGGAATCAAAGGCAAATGTACTTTGGTTTTGGGATTATTGCGTACTTGCTGTCAATAGCACAGTGTTCACTCTCCTCAGCAATGTAAATACCTTTCTCCCTATGTTTTTGCAAGACAGTGGATTATCCGATATTTGCTCTATGACCATTTAATAGTTTAAAAAATCGGAATTTTATTTTGATTTTTCTAAGTAGGAGTAAAGCTGAGCATGTTTTCAAAGTTTTAAAAGCCATTTGTCTTTCCTTTTCTAAAATATCTACTCATATTCTTTGCCCATTTTTCTCTTATGTTCTTTGTCTTTTTTTCCTATTGAGTTTGGGGGCTTTTTATATATTAATAAATTATTATTTCCTGCCAAAGGAAGCATATTTTTCCTCCTAACTTTCCTTTGTTTTTATGGATTTTTTTAATGTAGAAATTTTACTATATATTCTCAGTGATGTGGTATTTCAGCTTTTCCTTTCATGGAATGCTCTTTCTTACATCAAAAACATAGCAATTTTTGGCACCTGTAGTTCCAGCTACTTGGGAGGCTGAGGCAGGAGAATGGTGTAAACCCAGGAGGTGGAGCTTGCAGTGAGCCGAGACTGCTTCACCGCATTCCCACTTGGGCGACAGAGTGAGACTCCATCTCAAAAAAATAAAGATATACACAAAAAATAAAAATAGCAAATTTTAATTATTTCTTTTTAATATTTGTATCTTTGATTAATGTAAAATTTATTTCAGTGGAGGCAGGGACTTTCCTGTTTTCCTTATTCTTTTGGCTAGTTGGCTGATTTTGGTTTATTTTATGAGTTACAAGATGCCAGGTTGATAATATTTAAGTTATTTAGTTTTTTTTTTTTCTAATTTATTAATATAGTTAAAGATGTTTCTCTGAGTTCTGCTTTAGCTGTATCCTGCATGTTCTGGTATACAGTACTTTCTTATCTTTATTTTTCTAGTTCTTTGTATTTAACTCAACATTTAAAAAAATGTTTTCACATTTCCAGATAGTTGAGTATTTTTTTTTTTACCCCTAGTTTTGTAATTGCTTTTTAGTTTTATTTCGCTGTGATCAGAGAGAGATTTCTGAACTATTTGCTCTTGTGGGAATTTACTGAGGTTTACTTTCTGACCTCGTGATGAGATTTTTCCCAGTGATTCATAAGTACTTACAAGGGAGATACCTCTACCTCTGTCTCTAAGGTAGACAGGTAACTATATATCAATTTTGTCCATATTACTATGTTCCTTGGGTTTCTTTATCCTTTATTATTATTTTTGGTTTAGTTTCTCTTTTACGGACTTGAAGAGTGAAATGAAGTCTTCTATTGTGATGTCTGTCTACTTACCTAGCGATTTCCCGTTCATTTCCTCTATGAATAATCATGCTGTTATTTGGTACACAATTATCAATAACTATTAGAGCTTCATTGTAAATTAAACCTATATTATTTTAAAGGATTCTGCCTTGATTCACTGAAGTCTTTTTGCCTGGAATATAATTTTGTCTGTTAAGATTATGAGCAGTTCTTTCTTTGAATTTTATTTGTCCTTCTCTATATTTTAACCTTTCTGGGTTGAATTTTTCTGCATTTAGTGTGTGTGTGTGTGTGTGTGTGTGTGTGTGTGTGTGTGTCTGCTTTACTAATTTGGAAAATTTTTATTTCAGTTTAAGAGTTACTTTATTAAACATTAAGATGCATATTTCATATAGGTATTTGCATATAACATTTACATACCTATGTAAGCATTGTAATATCTACAGATAACAAGATAACAACAAATTTGGCATATGACACCTTCTTTTTGTTTTGCCCTTAACTTATACTACTCCATTTCAGTTGACTTCATTATTTTTCCATTTTGTTTAACTTATAATTGTTAAGTACATTTATAGTTCAATTACTTGATGTAGCATATTTAAATGCTAACTTTTCCTTACTCCCCACAGCTGCATAACTTTTGTTAGGAATTTCATTTCCATATTTTCAGGGGTTCTAATATTTTCATTTTACTCTGAACTACTAACCACTTTTGTTTTTATCTTAGTCCTAGAATTCCATCGTCCTTTTGCCATATCTTTTTCCCATTTATCTCCAGTTAGTTGACATGTATCCTCTGGTAGTTCATGTTTTTGGAGATATCAATTATTTTATATTAACATATTTTATATTAACATATTGTATCATGTGTGTCTTTCTTCTCTATTCTTTTCTCTTCCATGTTCAAATTTTGATTATTCCATTTCATTTTCTTTGCTTTCCTCACTTCTGCTCTCCATATTTCTTTATATGTTCACAGCAGTGTTTATCCTTTGATATGCTGCTTCTGTAAATGTGACCTTTAAGGATTTTAAAAAAATTTTTATTTTTCCTAAGCTTCCAACTTATGTTTCTTTTTTTGTTTTTTTTGTTTTTGTTTTTGTTTTTTTTGAGATGGAGTCTCGCTCTGTCGCCTGGCTAATTTTGTGTGTGTGTGTGTGTGTGTGTTTTTAGTAGAGACAGGGTTTCACCGTGTTAGCCAGGACGGTCTCGATCTCCTGACCTCATGATCCGCCTGTCTCGGCCTTCCAAAGTGCTGGGATTACAGGCGTGAGCCACAGCGCCTGGCCCCAACTTATGTTTTATTTCTTTCTATCCGCTCCCTTATCTTCTGTGAGACCTTTTATCTCAGCCTTTTGACTTCTTGTTTTTGCTTTTATACTGTAAACAACATGGTTTACTTAATGCCACATTGTTTTCACATTTTTGAGCTTTTGGTTGGTGTATTGGTCCATTTTCACAGTGGTATAAAGAATACCCCAGACTGGGTAATTTTTAAACAAAAGAGATTTAATTGACTCAGTTCCGCATGGCTGGGGAGGCCTCAGAAAGTTGATAATCATGGCGGAAGGCGAAGGGGAGGCAGGTACCTTCTTCACAAGGCAGCAGGAGAGAGAGAGAGAATGTGACGGAGGAACTGTCATAAACCTGTAAAACCATCAGATCTCATGAGAACTCACTCACTATGAGAACAGCATGGGGGAAACTCCCCTATGATCCAGTCATCTCCCACCAGTACCTCCCTCAACACATGAGGATTATGGGACTACAATTTGATATGAGATTTGGGTGGGGACACAGAGTCAAACCATATCAATTGGAGATTTTGCCGTTTAAAATGGCCACCAAACATAGTGCTGAAGCATGGTCTAGTGTTTCTGAGCACAAGAAGTCTGTGATATGCCTTACAGAAAAAAATACATGTGTTTAGATAACGTTTGTTCAGGCAGGAGTTATCATGCTGTTGGCCATGAGTTCAGTGTTAATGAATTAACAATATACAGTCGATCCTTGAACAAATCGGTTGCTAGGGGGACTGACCATTTGTGCAGTCGAAAATTGACGTATAACTTTTGACTTCCCCAGAACTTAACTACTAATAGCCTACTGTTGACTGGAAGCCTTACTGATAATATAAATAGTCAATTAACATGTATATCATATGTTATAGGTATTATATACTGTATTCTTACAATAAAGTAAACTAGATGAAATAAAATGTTGTTAAGAACATCATGACCGGGGGCGGTGGTTCATGCCTGTAATCCCAGCACTTTGGGAGGCCAAGGCGGGTGGATCACCTGAGGTCAGGAGTTCGAGACCAGCCTGACTAACATGGAGAAACCCTGTCTCTACTAAAAATACAAAATTAGCCGGGCATGGTGGCACATGCCTGTAATCCCCGCTACTCGGGAGGCTGAGGCAGGAGAATTGCTTGAACCTGGGAGGTGGAGGTTGCAGTGAGCCAAGATCACACCACTGCACTCCAGCCTGGTCAACAACAGCAAAACTCTGTCTCAAAAAGTTAAAAAACAAAAAATCCAGCATAAGGAGGAGGGGAAAGAAGAGGGGTTTATCATGTTGTCTCAAGCGTGACAGAGGTGGAAGAAAACAGGCATATAAGTGGATCTGTGCAGTCGAAGCCCACGTTGTTGAAGGGTGAACTGTATGTTACATAAAGTCTACACATAAAGTTGTGTATTGATTGGTTGATGAACATATTGTGACCAGAGGTTTGCAGGAGTCCATCTCTCTATCTCCCCTAACAGTGGTTCGGTATTTGGTAACCTAGTGTTTGCAGTGACTTTCTAGGGCTACTAGGAACAAGAACCAATTGTACTGTCACTTGAAGTTACTGATGTCTCCCAGTTACATGAAAGACAGAGTTTGTGACCATATTTCTTTTTCTTTTTTATTGTTCCCTTGTTGCTTTGGGGTGACTTCTGAGAAAAGTAGGGGTATGTTACCAGTTGAACACTGTGAATATTCTTTTTACCAGGGCTTTTTGAAGGTGTACTTTATTAGGCAAAGTTATACTAACTTCGCGTTTTAAAGAACAGGAAGGTGCCAAGTGGGAAACTGAGGTTCAGAAAACAGACGGCAAGAGAGGATGAAGCCCAAAAGATGGCAGCCAAGACAGGAACCAAGTCCCCAGCCCTGGCTGAGTGCAAAGCCTTTTGAGGAAGTCCTAGAGTGTGAGTATTTGGGAATCGGGTAGCTTAAAGTCTCACCCTGCCTCTGCCAGTTGTTATTTCTGTGAGACTGGAAAGTTATTGCTCTGGGGATCTGTTTCCTCTTTTGCAAACCTTGATCATAGAATTATTGCGAGGTTCTGACAAGATTATATATGGAAAGTGTCTGCTGCACAGTAGGCCTTAGCATTCATGAGTTTACACCTCATTTACTTGGGAAGAAAGGGCATGTGGGAACACTTGTATACCTGCATTTCTGATGACTCTCAGAACCGGTTTATGGTCCATGCTCAGAAAAATCAATCTCCAAGTCACACTTGTTTATTACCCAAACTGCTATTCAATAGCTTGATTACCCTTCTTCTCAAGGCTTGGTATTAAATAGCTCTTAGCTGTTTCCAAAATCAAATCCACTTGGAGCAAATGAAGATTTGCCACCAATATCAGCATTGCAGAGGGAAGACAGGCTGTGAGTGTTGATAGTTCAGAGGGATTCCAGAGTTGGAAACATCTATACCAAGATGACATTGCTGCTTCTGCGCAGCCTCACATAGATCCCACTTAAAAGAGGACAGCACGTATCTGGGTGCCAAAATCCTGGCAAGTTTATTCTTTAAAAATCAGCCTCGTTACCTGAGCATTACACATGGTAAGTCTCAGCTGGAGGAGCCCAGTCATAGGTGCAGGGGGCTTTCCTGTGATGGGGCCAGGACTGGCAAAAGGAAGCAGGGATACCCCTGGTGAGGGGCCCCTGCCGCTCCGCTCACCACGCTGGGGAGCAGGCTGGTGGATCGGCCGTCTCTGGAGGCATCTGCTTTGGAGCCCTCACAAGGGGAACTCAGGAATACCAGGACTTTCTCCTGACATGGTGTGATTGTGCTCTGGTAGGGAAAGTTTTACTTACTCTGTGCTGTGACCAAGAATTGAAGTTACTGAGTGGAAAGAAGTAAACTGACAAAAAATGAGGGTCTGGTGGTGGATTAAGAATTAGAATGAGGCCGAATGTGGTGGCTCACACCTGTAATCCCAGCATTTTGAGAGGCTGAGTTGGGTGGATTATCTGAGGTCAGGAGTTCAAGACTAGCCTGGTCAACATGGCAAAATCCCATCTCTACTAAAAATACAAAAAGAAAAATTAGCCAAGCGTGATAGCACATGCCTATATTACCAGCTGCTTGGGAGGCTGAGGTGGGAGAATCACTTGAACCTGGGAGGCAGAGGTTGCAGTGAGCCAAGATTGTACTACTGCACTCCAGACTGGGCAACAGAGCAAGGCTCTGTCTAAAAGAAAGAGAGAGAGAGCGAGAGAGAGAGAGAGGAGAGAGAGAGAGAGAGAGAAAGAAAGAGAAAGAAAGAAAAAGAAAGAAAGAAAGAAAGAAAGAAAGAAAGAAAGAAAGAAAGAAAGAAAGAAAGAAAGAAAGAAAGAAAGAAAGAAAGAAAGAAAAGAAAAGAGAAAAGAAAGAGAAAGAAAGAAAGAAAAATTAAAATGAGAGCTGGGGTCCTACACCGTGTCTCCTTGTAGTAGAGTTTGATGCAGCTGGGGAGGGGTCATGGAAAAAGCCCCAGTCAATCCTCTGGCCGTGTTACCTGACACACACCTGTAACTATTCTGTATTCTACATAACCATTTCTCATTAACATTCATCTTTTTGGCCTCCTCTTCCCACTGTATCCTAACAATGATGATATGATTTATCTTCGCCTCCCAGAAATGGTCCAGAAATTATAAATGGTGCTTTCCACAGCTTGTCAATCGGTGGGATTGATCAATTGGTAATCCCACTGATTGGTAAGCTGTGGAAAGCACCTTATGTAATTTCTGTCAAGTGAGCACTGTTATTAATTCATTTAACACACACAGTAACCGAAGCTTGGAAATGCTGAGTAACTTATCTGAGGCCACACCGCTGGTGATGGCAAAGGTGGGGCTCACATCTAAGTCTGTCTGGCTCCCAAAGCCCAGGCCTGTTCCACCGTAGCAGACTACAGTGTGGCTCTGCAAATGGGGGCTGGGCTGCCAAGCGCCTCATACCCTGGCTGCATAGGAAATTCGGTGGGCTTTTAACAAATTTTTCAAGTCTGTGATTCATCTCCTCGGTTGTTACTGAGCTGTGCTCAGCTATGATGTCTCCCTGGAGGGAGAGTCTTCTTACCGTTGTTTGAAAGCCTTCGTCTTATTCTGGAGGTTAGACCCTTCTTGTTTACACAGGGAATGGGTGTAGACACTTTCTGGATGTTTGAAATGAAGTATGAGAAATTGGCTTTTCAAATAGGGGACTGCATTGCCCATCAAGAACCCTTTAATGATATTTTGAATTGTAAAAACACCAAATTATAATAGCTCAAGAAAGGGACTTGAATGGAATGATCTTGGGGTAGTTCACGAAACCAAAAGAGAAGCAGCTAAGCCTCAAGAAGGGATTGAATATCTCTGGGGAAGAGAGAATATGTTATCTTTCTCTCCCTCCCTCCCTCCCTCTCTTCCTTCCTTCCTTCCTTCCTTCCTTCCTTCCTTCCTTCCTTCCTTCCTTCCTTCCTTCCTTCCTTCCCTCCCTCCTCCTATCATGCATCTATCTTTGATTTTTGATTATGTTGGTTTTATTCTTCTTTCTTGTTATAGACCATTGGTTCGCAAAGTGTGGTATCGAGACCAACAGTATCAATAACACCTGGAAACTTGTTACAAATGCTGATTTCCAGGCCCTACCCCAGAGACAGAGGGTGGGAGTCAGCAATATGTGTTTTAGCGAACCTTCTTGGTGATTCTGGTAGGGGTAGTTAAAATGCCTGTAAAGATTCAGAACGATCACCATGGGCTACATCTCTCTGCTATCTACATGACAGAAAATAACCAATGATGTTACATTGCTGTAAGTGCTGTTAATACTCATATTTTACAGACGAATGACAGTTTTTAAAACTTGCTTGAGCTGACACAGCTTGTAAGCGGGATAAGAATGTAGGCAATCTATCTCAGCACTTTGGGAGGCCGAGGCAGGCGGATCACGAGGTCAGGAGATCGAGACCATCCTGGCTAACACGGTGAAACCCTGTCTCTACTAAAAATACAAAAACAAAAACAAATAAACAAAAAAATTAGCCAGGTGAGGTGGCGGGCACCTGTAGTGCCAGTTACTCGGGAGGCTGAGGCAGGAGAATGGCGTAAACCTGGGAGGCGGAGCTTGCAGTGAGCCGAGATGGCACCACTGCACTCCAGCTTGGGCGACAGAGCGAGACTCCTTCTCCAAAAAAAAAAAAAAAAAAAAAAAAGTAAGCAATCTGAAACTTGACCAATAATTAATCCTACCTCTATAAGTTGTCCACTATGAAGGGCAGCACATCTTGTGGATGGTTTGAGTCTGAACGAGGTAATACCTGAAATCTCATCCATCTGCAAGATCACAGACTATCTTTGGACATTTGATATTTTAAAATATGACCAGTGTGGCCAGGCGTGGTGGCTCACACCTGTAATCCCAGCACTTTGGGAGGCCAAGGTGGGTGAATAACTAGGTCAGGAGTATGAGACCAGCCTGGCTAACAGGCTGAAACCCCTTCTCTACTAAAAATACAAAAAATTAGCTGGGTGTAGTGGTGGGCACTTGTAATCCCAGCTACTTGGGAGGCTGAGGCAGGAAAATCACTTGAACCCGGGAGGCGGAGGTTGCAGTGAGCTGAGATTGGGCCACTGCACTCCAGCCCGGGTGACAGAGTGAGATTCTGTCAAAAAAAAAAATGATTAAAAAAAAAATATGTGACCAATGCATGTTATACTGCAGAGTGAAATAAGAAAGGTGCTGGCGTATGGGATTCTCAATACAAATTGTTTTTTGAGACACTAGAGCATTTGATGACTTTGGCTGGGATCAAGTCCAGCTGGACAGAGAGGAATAAAGGCATTTCAGCTACCCCTACCAGGAGAAACTATAAATGAAGACTGGAGATAACATGTTCCAGACTCTTAATCATCGGGGGCTCAAGACGGGAGACTCGGAAACACAGAGCTTTCCTCTTACGTTTCACTATCTGAGCCCCTCCTTGGATTTAAGGTATGCACACTAGCAGTCTAAGGTCTGCTGTCCTGAATGCACAGTTTTCTTTTTTTTTTATAATTATAATTCTCAGGATTTTAACTATGAGGGGAAGCTGTTCCAGAAGAAACAGTGGAGTTAAGAGTTTGGCATTGTCCAGCTTAGTTGACAAATTTGAACAAACTTTTTCTATTCTAAAGACTTTAGTTCTTTTCTTTATTCTCTCAACTCTGCCCTTCCCAGCCTCTTTCCTGATGTTCTAAAAAATGTTCGATTTCCTTCCTTAGAACTTCATAGCATGACTTCTCTCTCCCTTGGATGAGATAATCCATGATATTCTCACTCTTCTACTTGACTCTTTCTGCCAAGTCAGCTTTTCTCTACACCCTTGCCCTCTGGTTTCTTGTCTCTGTTTTTCAACCCATTCTTTCTCTTTTAAATAAATGAAGATTTCAAGTCTTCCTTCCTTTCTCTGTCTCTCCCTCCCTTTTCTCTCATCTTGGAGGCAGCCATATTGAGTATCCCCCTCTTCCTTCTTTAATAATACCAATAAGAATACCCCAAAACCTTTTATTTACTAAGAACACAGGGAGGCTGGCATCTCACCTGGAGTGGCCAGGAATAACTGCTGCAATGAGGAGTTTTTCATCACAGTTCCCCACAGGGTATGGATACCTTGTGACATTTTAGTGGTCAAGACCAAACTTAATTCAAATCTGGCAGGCATTTTTAGAAGGCTTGTTGGCTAGCATGTCTTTATTGCTCTCATTTTTAATTATGAAGTATAATAAGGTCACATTTCTGGAAATAGAACTCAGTAAGATACATCGGTTTAATTTGTAAAAGTAATCTCCCTTCATATATGATATGTTTCATTCCACTTCAGCTAAAACCCACATTCAATAGCAGAAAAATGAAGAAGGCTTCAATTAGCCTCAATAATCTTTCTGCACAATGATGAACAGGAAGAAAAAGAAAAATTGGTATTTCATATCTTCATCATTTAAGGACTTTGATGATATAAAATAGATTAGCTCTATTTATTTCCCTGTTGCAGTTCATGTCTTCTTGAAAGGTTGTAATATGATAAAATACTTTTAATAAAATAAAGGTGAAAGGATTATTTGGAACTGAGTCAAAAAGCTTTTGACTAGGCAGCAGAAAAGGCCCAGGAGATCTTCTGCAAACTGGAGACTGGAACGGATCTGTGCTTTGGTGGGCAGAAGGCATGAGCAAAGCTCCAAGTAGTAAATGGAAGCATCCTTAGGCTTAGAGAGCTGATGATGGAATATTTCAATGCCAAAAGTATTACCTGTAAGCTATTTAGGGTCAAAAAGTTTTCAGGTGAACATAAAACTAGTGCAATTTTTTAAAAGCCCTACCTGAAAAAGGAGTAACTACAGTTGACTCTAGAACAGCATGGATTTCCACTTATACACAGATTTTTTTCAATGAAAGTTACACCAAGTGCAATTCTCCTACCTCCCCTTCCACCTCCTCTACCTCTTCTGACTCTGTCACCCCCAAAACAGCAAGACCAACTACTCTCTTCCTCCTCTTTCTCAGTCTACTCAACATGAAGACAGCAAGGATGAGACACTTATGTTGGTAAACTTCCATTTAATGAATAGTAAATATATTTTCCATACGGTTTTCTTAATAATGTTTTCTTTTCTCTAGCTTAATTTATTGTAAGAATACAGTATATAATACATATAACATATGAAAAATGTGTTAATCAACTGTGTTATCAGTAAGATGTCCAGTCAACAGTAGGGTATTAGTGGTTAAGTTTTGGGAGAGTCAAAAGTTATAGGTGGATTTTCAACTGTGCTGGGGATGGGTGACCCTATTCCCTGCATTGTTCAAGGGTCAACTATAATAGGCCATGGTCTGGAAAATTTGGAGAGAAAAAGGATGTAAGCAGGAGATCCATGATCCAGGAGTAGTTCTACAATCACAGGTGTGAGTGAACTGAACTACATTCCTTGTAAGTTCCTGTTATTCATCCATGAAATAGGAAAACATAGCTAGCCACAATGGTAGTTCATTCTCATTTAAATGTTAGTTTTTAAGTATCTATAGTGAAGGAATCCTAGATATAAAGTATGTAAAGATATATAGCTTTTTAGAGTTCACACGATGCTGCCATATATACAATGCTATTTGAGCCTTACAAAAAATGTTTGAGGCACACAGTGCAGAAACCCTTATTCTGCAGATGAGAAAAGCTGGCTCAGATGAAGGTGACTTATCTAAGTTGGCACGGACCATTGTGGCAGAGCTGACTTGAACCCAAATTTTCTGGTGTACATTATGAACATTATGAATGAACTGAATTCTGAGTCAGCTCAACGTGCCTTGACCCCATTGTATGCTAAGCTCTAGAAATAAAGTATGAGTAAGTTTCAGATCTTTAAATGCAGCCTATGAGAATAAACAGGTACTTTCTATAATAAATTGAACCATATGACCAATTGCCGTTTTTGTAGTCCAAAAATGTCGAATATTGGTTATTTCATTTGATTTAATCTAATAATATGTAAATACTATGACAGCAGTATATTGATAAGTTACTTTGTTCTTTTCCTTATATCTGGAATTTCTGCTGCTCTCAACCATTTTTATCCTCTACTTTCTGAAGCAGTTGGCCTTGTCAGAGGTGGCTAAACGTCTACATCACTTTAATTAACAAGAGCACGTACATGCACACTGGATGACTGATGACCCTAGCAATCCACAATCCATACAGACTTCTCTTTCGCTCTTGCCTGAATCAATACTCAAGTTCGTGTCTAATATAGCATTTCTTCTGGACCTGTGAAATACAGGGAATCAATGACTAATGAGTAACTGCATACAGGATCTCTGAGGTTGTACATAAGTTGTACTACCCCAGACCTAAGGTACATGGTATTTTGAGATGTCAAGTACTGCAGAGTTCTGATGGATTCAACAGTTAGGAAAGACCACTGATTTGCCAGCCAAGAAGTCGTCTGTGACCTCAAGATCTGCAACAGTGGTGTAAGACTGATAATTGGAAGCAAAATAAAACAGCAGTACATGAAAAAGGGTGGCTGTGTACCAAGCATTGGGTCAAAAAATCCTAATCTCTGAAAAGTCATAGGTTTGAGAAGTTAGTAGAGTTTTTCCACTTTAAAGATAGGAATGATCATAGCATTATTGAAGGCAGAAGGAAAGAATCAATTAGAAGTGGAAGGGTTAAGCAGGGTGCAGTGGTTCACGCCTCCTGTCATCTCAGCACATTGGGAGACTAAGGTGGGCGGATTTCATGAGGCCAGGAGTTTGAGACTAGCCTGGGCAACATAGAGAGACCTTATCTTTACAAAACATATAAAAATTACCCAGGCATGGTGGCGCATGCCGGTGGTCCCAGCTCCTTGGGAAGGTAAGATGGGAAGATAGCTTGAGCCTAGGAGGTTAAGGCTCTAGTGAGCCATGATTGCGCCACTGCACTCCAGCCTGGGTGTGGAATGAGAACTGGTCTCAAAACAAACAACAGCAACAACAGCGACAAAGACATGGAGGGGTTAAAGGTGCTGTCGAGGTTGTGTGGGGAGGGAGACAGAATGAAATCCACTTGTCCAGCGGGTAGGGGGCCTCCTTCTCTGCAAGGGAGAGAGTGAAAAAGGGAGAAAATATTCATAGTGATGCAAAGGTGTTTTAAGGAAATGAGGAGACTGATGACAAATTAAGAAAGGAACTGACTGGGGAAAACAAACCATAGATTCATAGAAAATGATACAATCTGCTCATTTATGGAGGAAGAGATAGGGATGTACCAGAGGAAAAAAATGCAATGAATTTCCAATAACTACTGCCGGAAATACAGCAGGTAGTCAAGGAGGTGGGGGAGTTGTGTGGATAAATGAGGTGTTAGTATATATTCATTGGAGATAAGTTTGAAATAGAAGAGAAAGCCTTTGGATGCAGTCCAGGCAAGATTCAGTATGGTCTTCTCATTCTCAAAGACTCTCAACTGTATCAAGAATACTTTGACGTAGGAAGTAATTAACACAAATTATTATAGCCCAGGTATCCGCCATTCCCTTCTGGGCCTTCTTAAGCCCCACAAAGCCTAGTGAACAATGTAGAATTGATTGAATCTTTCACTGAGGCAAGAGATGGCAAAGGGGAGGTATTAGGATAAGCATCACGACCTCCTGTAACAACCCCCAAATCTCAGTGGCTAAACAAAAATAAAGGTTTATTTCTTGCTCACTCAAAGATCTTCCTTCTTAGGCAGTTCTCTTGAGCAGCTTACCTGGGTGACTCTCTTTCCGTCTTGTCAGCCCACTGTGTCCTGGGTCCTCAGAGTTCTCCAGAAGATCTTTGGTATCAGGTACTGTGATAAAGTGTGAGAAAAGACAGCACCTAGAGCAAGATCAGCAAACTAACACCCACCAACCAAATTCAGCCCACTGCCAGTTGTTGAATAGCTTCTGGGTGAAGAGTGATTTTCATATTTTTCAGGGGTTGAAAAAATAAAAGGAAGAATAGTTTGTGACATGTGAAAATTAAATGAAATTCAAATTTCAATATCTATAAGTAGTTTTTTTGAAACACAGCTATGCTTATTTGTTTATACTTTTTTTTTTTTTTTTTTTTTTTGACAGAGTCTCACTCTGTGGCCCAGACTGGAGTGCACTGTTGTGATCTCGGCTCACCACAACCTCCACCTCCCTGGTTCAAACAGTTCCCCTGCCTCAGCCTCCTGAGTAGCTGGGAATACAGGCACCCGCCACCACACCCGGCTCATATTTTTTGTATTTTTAGTAGAGACGGGGTTTCACCATGTTGACCATGCTGGTCTTGAACTCCTGACCTCAAGTGATCTGCCCACCTCAGCCTCCCAAAGTGCTGGGATTACAGGTGTGAGCCACTGCGCCCGGCCTGTTTATACATTTTCTATGGATGATTTTTTGCTAAAATGGCAAAGTTGAGTATTACTTGCAATAGAGACTGTATGGCCTGGAAAGCCTACAAATATGTGTTATTAGCCCTTGGTAAAATGTTTGTCTACCTCTGACCTAAAGGATCAAGCATCTGGTATTGTATATCTTCATTCTGCAAAGTCATACCTTACTTCACCCAGAGTCTATTTGCAATAACTAGCCATACAGACCCATCTAGATGCAAGGAGGCTGGGAAATGTAGTCACTGGCTGAGTTGTTACTTCTCTGCATCAACTCTGCGCTTTCACACTACACTGGGAGCACAAGTCTTTGTGTTTCTGGTCACTGTGTGTGCAGCAGGTGGATTACATTGTACATCTTGCCAGAAATATATAGATATATATATTTCGAGATGGAGTCTTGCTCTGTCACCCAGGCTGGAGTGCAGTGGTGCGATCTTGGCTCACTGCAACCTCTGCCTCCCGGGTTCAAGTAATTCTCCTGCATCAGTCTCCTGAGTAGCTGGAACTACAGCCACCCACCACCATACCAGGCTAATTTTTGTATTTTTAGTGGAGACGAGGTTTCACCATGTTGGCCAGGCTGGTCTTGAACTCTTGACCTCAGGTGATCTGCCCGTCTAGGCCTCCCAAAGTGCTGGATTATAGGTGTGAGCCACTGTGCTCAGCCCAGAAATAGATTTAAATGTTCTTTATATGTTTCTGCCCTTAGAAATCCATTTTTAATCATGTCACCAAAGGATAGATGTGTGTATATGTGTGTATGTGTATTTTTTAGGGGATATGTGCACACTTTCTTTCTGCCCATCAATGGTCCCTAGTTTGTATTCTTAGAGGATGCTAATCCTGTCAGATCAGGGCCCCACGCTTATGATCCATTTAAACTTAATTACCTCCTTAGTCACCCCATCTCTAAATGCAGTCACACTGGGGGTTAGAGCTTCAACATGAATTCAGTCCATGGCATGCACCGTGATGCCTCTTCCCTCTATTGTGCTAAGTGACTCAGCCATGCCCGAACACTCAATCCTAAGCTATATACCCACGCTCAGCAACGTCCAAGACAGGCCCTTGTAAATAGAATCCACCATCCTTAGAAGGGAATGGTTGTCAGAACTGATTAAAATTGTCTTGTAAGCACAGCAGCTCTTCACAAGATAAAGCTGGGTTGGATGAGCATTTCCTCCATTCCCCTAACATTTTAAAGAAATCCAAGCAAAATGTCAACATAATCAATTAGACCAATTATTGTCAAGACATTTTAGGGACTCTTCTGGTGCATTGATGCCTCACCAGAGATTTACTACTCTTCCATCATCTACTACCTAAAGCTACCTAAAAAAACATAAAATCTAAGTAAAAATGAATCTGTAATGCAAACACAGGCCAGATACTTTTCTTATAACATCTGGCCACTCCCCAAACCATAGATTGCCACTCCCCAAACCAGTGCTATAAAGAAATACACACACACGCATGCATGCACACACACACATGCACATATGTGTGTGTATTTCTATATAGCACTGCTTATATTTGTGTCTATATTCTATATAGAAATATGTGTATTTCTATATTCTATGTAGAAATATGTGTATTTCTATATTCTATGTAGAAATATGTGTATTTCTATATTCTATGTAGAAATATGTGTATTTCTATATTCTATGTAGAAATATGTGTATTTCTATATAGCACACACACGCACATATGTGTGTGTGCATGTGTGTGTGTGGTGCTATAGGGAAATTTTGGAGTTTCCACTGTGATACAAACATGAATTAAAATAATTCCTGTTCCCAAAGAGATGACAGGCCAGTGGAAACACAGACTTTATGCATCTATGGATCAAGAAGGTAGACTCAAATCAGTGCTCAAACTGAGGTCCAAACAACATTCCCTGAGCAAACACAGGAGTGTATTGATTAATTGTGGCAGACGTTCACCAAGAGTAATGATTTTCAGTGTTGGGAATAGAAAGCTTTTCTCCATCATGCTTGCAATGCTAATCCCAATTCATTCATCATCAAACCCCACCTTGCCTGGCCATTTATCTTGAACACAAACCCAGCTCTATTCAGGAAAATTGGCCATCTCCATTTATACTTTAACTGCAGATGCTCAGAATGGATAACTGGTGTCTGTTCTATTTCATGCTCATCTGGTCGCTTGGTAGGCCAGCATCTTGCCGGGTGACCTCTTAAGTTAAGATGGTTTTTAATTTAACCTAAAGATAAGTCCTTGGAATAAAGCATCCCTATAGGCCTGATACTGTAGTACAGTCTAGAACGTGATGCTTCCTTGTTTCTCATCTGTAATTCCAGTGAAAGTGATATTGAGCACCTTCTCTTTGGAGGTCACCAAATACAAAGATGGAAAGATGATTGATGTGGTCCCTTTCCCTCAAGAATGAAAGGCCAACATACAGGTGAAGATGCAAGGCTAAAGGTGATGTAGGACGGAAATGGCAAAGATCAATGTGCCATGAAAGCTTTAAAAATAGAAACAAATTGTAACTGAGGGACTGGGGACAACTCAACTCTCATTCCTCTCTTAAAATAAAAAATGATACTTCTCCTTGTGCGGGCAAACCTTTCCACCTCTTTACGATACCTTGGTCTCTAGCTTCCCTGATGGTTAAATCATTCCTGTTAAAGATATACACGTCTTCTCCATGGTGGAGGGGAAAAAAATCTTACATCAGGCTTGTCAGCCTCCTCTGGTTACCCTTTGTCTCCCTTCTCCACCAAACATCTCAAGTCAATCCTACCATGATGCCCCTCACCAATGCTGCCATCACACTATCAACATTGCATCATAGAAATCCAGGCATTTTCTCTCAATCTTGGTTTATCCTGCCTTCCTTCTACCATGATATTCCTGTGTTACTGGAGTTTATGAAGAACATCACTGGATGTTAATATGCATTTCCTTTACTTGTGCAAATTTTCTAGGTATTTTGTCATTTGGTTGTGGTTTCAGCCGGAAACTTTCATCCAAGGGTTTGCAAACTACTGTTGTTGGGCAAAACTGGCCCTCTGGCTGTTTTGGTAAATAAAGTTTTATTGGAACACAGCCATGCTCATTTCATTCATTTGTGTATTATCTATGCCCATGTTTGTGCAACAACAGTAGAGTTGAGTAGTTGCAACAGGTACTGTTTGGCCCACAAAACCTAAAATACTTACTGTCTAGATCTTTACAGAAACAGCTTGTCCACTCACAAGTTAATCTTTCCTGTAGTTAATATTATAGGTGCTATATGATCTTTGGTTCTTTTTACCTTTGATATATTGATGCTGGACTTTATAAAGGCCACATTTTTTTTTTTCCCAAAAAGAATACCTGGTTCAAAAAGTTGGGAAAATCCTGACTCTGACAGGGACATTCATGCTTTTATTACCCTGTGCAGCAAACCTTAGGGTAGCTATGGTGCCCACAAAAGATCTCAGTATGGAAAAAGAGACCTGTTGTTGAATATTTGTCACTTTCTCAATAATTATTCCACGTTTATTCTGAAAATAATCCTAAGTTCTTATTATAAGCTGGAGACTATGCTTAGATGACTGAAGTATTCCAAAATCTGCCACCACTTTGATGGACTATGAGTTGTTCTGGTGAAGGCAGGTGTTATACCATAAAATATCTTGAAATAAAATGTTCAGCGTCAATAGGAGCTATGTAGGTAACACTGAGAAAACCAATAGCCCTACAAAAAAAGTATGCATACATGTATAGAGTTTGCCTCCAAGGAAGGGAACAAGGAGGTAGTGGAAGAATGGTACTTTCTATGATGAGGCCTTCTGTTCTATTTATTTGTTTTTTCCACATAGGTATGTGTTACTTGGAGAAAGTCTTTGGATGAATCACTTTAATATTCAGTTTCTCTATCTTTGTAATGCAGAATATTATGTCTTCTCCCCTATCTTCCCAGAAACATAAGGAAATATATACAAAAATGTTTTGAAAATGCTGAAGATGCATTTAATAAGAAATATAGGTATATCAGGACAGGATATAACAAGACCTGGAGGATTCAACAGGACAGTAACCCAGCGCTGTCCAGTGAAAACATAATTAAACACTTTCTGGTAGCCACTTAAACAATTTAAAACGAGGCAGACGAAAGTAATTTTAGTAATATATTCTATTTAGCCCAATGTATTTAACATATTATCCTTTCAACATGTAAATAATATGAAAATTGTTGAGATGTTTTGCATTATTTTCTTTCATATGAAGTCTTCAATATCCAGAGTGTATTTGATGCCAACAGCACATCTCACATTGGACCAGCCATGGATCAGCTTATCAGTAACCCCTACCACTAGTGCCTACTGGACTGGACTGGACACTACAGCTTGAGGTTGTACCCAGCTGGCAAGCATCTTCCAGGTCACCACTAATATGCATATACTTCTCCAGGAGCACTGGAATATGCCCTACAAATAAGCAAAAATGATCAATAGTTAGAGACCAAATTCCAAATTCCAAAAGTGGTGTCATTTCTAGTCCTTAAAGTGGTCATAGTCTTTCTTTCTTTCTTTTTTTTTTTTTTTTTTTGAGACAGAGTCTTGCTCTGCTGTGGAGTATAGTGGCACAATCTCAGCTCACTACAACCTCCACTTCCCAAGCGATTCTCTCGTGCCTCAGCCTCCTGAGTAGCTGGGACTACAGGTGCGTGCCACCACACCCAGCTAATTTTTGTATTTTTAGCAGTGACAGGGTTTCACCATGTTGGCCAGGATGGTCTCGATCTTCTGACCTCGTGATCCACCTGCCTCGGCCTCCCAAAGTTCTGGGATTACAAGCATGAGCCACTGCGCCCAGCCAAAGTGGTCATATTATTAATATTATTATTTTAAATTTTTATTTTTAGTTTTTACGGATATACATTATTAGGTTTATATATTGAGGGGGCACATGAGATATTTTGATATAGGCATGCAATGTGTGATAATCACATCATGGAGAATGGGGTGTCCATCCTTTTAAGAATTTACCCTTTGTTATAAATAATCAAATAACTCTTTTAGTTATGTTTTAATGCACAATTAAGTTATTATCAAGTATAATCACCCTGTTGTGCTATCAAATAGTAGGTCTTCTTTATTCTTCCTATTTTTGTATGTAGTGTTATTATTAATAATACCTAATATATGTTGAATATATACTATGTTCCAGACATTCTGCTAAGGGTTTTACAAGATTATTTCATCTATTACTCACAAAAAAACTATGCAAAAATAATTGCTATTGCTTTATCACCATTTTACAAGTAAGTAAACTGGGTAAAAATTATACAATTTGCCCAAAGTCACAGAACTTTTGGGGTGTGGAGCCAGGATTAAGCACCAGGCAAATGTTCCCAGAGCCTACACCACTAACCAACAAGCTATGCACTCATTTCTTTGTCTTCTGCTTTTTTCACTGCTACCATTGCCTCCTCCTGAATACTGTTGTCCCCTGACCTGACATGGCACTGTGTTGCTGAAGCCTGGAAGCAGAGATAGCATTTTCTGCAACTCTTTTGACAAGCTATGAGTGATGCTGTATTTAAAATGACTAGTCCCCTGGAATGCCAGTCTCTCCCCACCAACACAAATACATAGTCTTATACTTTCAGCTTTCCAGTATCTTCTGAGGCAGAGCATTGAATCACTTCTTTTTCTTCTTTTTTAAATTTGTATTTGAATCGCTTCTCTAGAGGAAGGCTAGAGGGCTCTCCATTCGCAAGTCTACAATTCTTATTCGTCTTGCTGACCTATAGAAGCGTACTCTGTTCCCCATTCTTATAAGATGGGCAAGTTAATTCTCTTTCCAGGGCTTCTCACATTCTTCTGTGTGAGAATAAGGTAGGACAGAATTAGTTCCCCTTATTTTATTAAGTATTGGTAGAAGTGGTCAAAGGAATGAACATTTCCAAACTATCTTTTTTCTTCTTCTTCTTTTTGTTTTTTTTTTTTTTTTTTGAGACGGAGTCTTGCTCTGTCACCAGGCTGGAGTGCAGTGGCTCAATCTCAGCTCACTGCAACCTCTGACTCCCTGGTTCAAGCGATTCTCCTGCCTCAGCCTCCTGCGTAGCTGGGATAACAGGCATGTGCCACCACGCCCAGTTAATTTTTGTATTTTTAGTAGAGACGGGGTTTCACCATGTTGGCCAGGATGGTCTCAATCTCCTGACCTCGTGGTCCACCCACCTCAGCCTCCCAAAGTTCTGGCATTACAGGTGTTAGCCACCACACCCAGCCCCAAGCTATCTTATCTCCAAGACACTCAATCCTCTTTTTTTTTTTTTTTATTAGTGTCTCATGATAGAGAAGACTCTCACTCCTTTTACAAAAAAGATAGGAAAATTTGCATTTGTGCTTGCATGCATTCTTTAGTTGAAGGAATCCCACCTGCTGCCGTCCTGCCAACAATTTTTTTACTCTGGTTTTGAAAGTAATACTTCATTTTCTACTTTTTTCCTTTTTAATAACAAACATTTAAATTTATAAATATATCCCTTTTATGTGAGATTCAAATAATATGAAACTATTTAGCAAAAGCCGTGACAGCCCCCATTTATCTCTGTCAGTATCTCGATCATTTTCCCAGAAGTCATTGCTGTCAACAGGTTGGATCATGTTTTTCAGTCCCTTTGCTGTGCACACTTACACACACGGGTATATATTAGGTTTCTAAAAAACACAGTTAGGGCCATAGTATGCATATTGTCCTACAGTTTGCTTTGTTCATCTGAAAATAAGTCTTGGAGATTTTTCCATGTCATATTCCTTTTCACAGCTCCACAATATTACATAGCAAAGATATAGAAGGCTCCATTTGAAGACTACCCTATTGAAGGACCTTTCCTGTGGTCTATTTTAGGTTATTTTCAACAATTTTGTAATAAGTAATCTTATACACAAAGATGTAGAATTTCTAATTTATTTTCAATTTTGGCAGATCTATAAATTGCCTTCAGAAAAGTTTCATCTGTTTATAGTTCAAGTAACAGCATAGGGGAGACTCTGAATCCTTCAATGATCACATCACTTGATTTTATATAACTTGAAACATTTTTGCTAATCTGACAGAAATTCTTCTTGTATTTTTCAGAAAACTTAAAAATAGGGCCTTCGTTCGGCATTCATATCCACAGCATGAAACCTGTGATCAGACTCCCTCAGTACATACTATGGCTCTGCCACTTATTTGCTGCATGATCCCAGGCAAATTGCTTTACTTTGCTATGGTTTAGTTCCTCCCCTCTGAACGTGGTGACAATAATGATACTTTACTCCTAGGGTGGTTGTGAGGACAAAATTGGTTAACCTATGTGAAACACTTAGAGCTACATCTTGCACATTGTAGGGATATGTACATATTTGTTTTATTACTATTTTCTATATTTTTTATTTTCCTGAATACAAAAATAAATGGTTTTGATATGTTGCTTTTCTATTTGGCCATTTTGTTGAGTTATCTTATTTATTATAATAGTTTGTCTTAAATGACTTCTCTCAGATTTCCTTGGTAGAAAATTATAAAAATTAGACAGTCGAGACCATCCTTTGCAATAGTTAAAACTCTTTTTTTTTTCTTGTCTTATTACATTGGCTAATATCTGCAGTGGCAATGATAATGGAGAGCCTTGTCTTGTTCCTAAGTGGTAAGACTTCCTCTAATAGTTCACCATTAAGCAAGATGTTTCCTGTGGAATCTTTTAAGTTTAGCATATATTTTTTCTCTTTTAATCAGCCTATGTGATGAATTTTATTAGTGGATTGCTCAGTGGTAAATAAGATAAGTTATTCTGACATTCTCTTATTAAATGGTTGGATTTGATATGTGAATTCATTTAAAACTTTTCAATCTATTTATGTGATACTAGCCTACTTTTTAAAATGTACTATTTTTATAGATTGAGTGGAGAAATTTTCTATCTTTTGTTATGCTGTAGAATAAGCTATATGACATGAAATTGTCTGTTCCTTGAACAGACTCATGGGTCCAGAGTCTTTAGTGGCAAATCTGTGATTTCTTTCTTGTTTTTTTGTATGGTTATTAGTATATTCAGGCTTTATACTTTTTCTTGAATAATTTCTGTTTTCCTAGGAAGGAAGTCATTTATTTCACCTAGAGTTTCACATTTGTTGGCATAAAGTGGTACAATATAGTCTCACAATTCATAAGCCTCCTGTATAGCTGGCATAATATCACATTTTCTTTTTTCTTTCTTTTTTTTTTTTTTACAATATGTCTTACTTATGTCTTTCTTTTCCCCTTAGTCAGACCTACCAAAGACTTATCTAGTCCATTGGTCTTTACAAGGAATGGACTTTGGTTTTGCAGATTAGTGTTTAAAAACTGTTTTGCAGATTACTGTTTTGCAAACAGTTTTAGTGGGCTGTTTTCTATATCATTAATTCCTGCGATTATCCTTATAATTTCTGTCTTTTACTTTCTTTGGATTAATTTTATTATTTTGTTCATATTTTTTCATATGGGAAGTAAGACATATAGGCAGAAAAGCATTATAGACACTGTAATGGAAGTCTGTATTTAGCCTGATGAGAACACAAAATAACAATAGATTTATTCTATAAATGGGAATTGGGAAAGAGTGGGTGTGTTAGTCTGTTTAGGCTACTTTAACACAATTCCATAAACTGGATGCTTATAAACAACAAAGATTTATTTCTCACAGTTCTGGAGACTAGAAAGTCCAAGATCAAGGTAGAAGCAAACTCAGTGTCTAGTGATGGTCCATTCTTCAGAGATGGACATCTTCTCATTATAGCCTCACATGGTAGAAGGAATGAGAGATCTCTCTTGAGCCTCTGTGATAAGGGCACTGATCTCATTCATGAAAACTCTGCCCTTATGACCTAAATACCTTCCCAAAGGCATCACTTCCTGATATTATAACTGTGGTGGTTAGGATGTCAACATATGAATTTTAGAGGGACACAAACAATCAGACCAAAGCATTGGCGGCTTCATGATTGAAAATACAAGTGAAAGGGACAAGTGCTCAGCCACTTCTGCTTTTAAATGGTTAAAGTATTTCTGGAAACGTTCACACTCATACACACACATGTAACTTGTTACAACAATTGCATATGAGGAAGGTAAGTGAAGGTGTTTAGCACACACTCCTTTCAGCTGTTTTTATTTTACCATATGCAACTACTATTTATTCAATAAACATATTTCAAATGAAGTAAAATCAAGCTCATTCTGTTGAACACAAAAACTCCTAGAACTGGAAGGACACTGAGAGATAAACTAGTTTCAACTTCCTGCTTAATTTAAAATATTTTTAATGCTGGGAAGGAGAGGAGACATTAGCACTCTCAAAGGCAATCAAGTGCGGGTTGGATGTCTCTATTAGAAGCCTGACTGCATGCCTGCATGAAATCTGCTGTCTGGTGTGCTAATGTCAGCAGAGGCTACAGGTATGAGTCCATGATCCCAGGAATGCAGTTAGTGAAGCTGAGGAGGAAGGCCATGGTTGGATCCAGCCGCAACAGTGACAGAGGAGGGAATGAGAGGTTTCCTGTCTGAGGCAGGCCTTTGCTTTCATTTCAAGACCCCTTATCTCTGGCAGGTTATGTCTGCCTCCACTCACTTAACAGCTTGCCTGGCTCTGGTTTTTAGCTTCTGAATTGACTCTAGCAGCAGACAGCATCCTTGTCTGCCCTGGCTTTGACCCACAACATCTTTTTATTTTTTAAGCACACAACCTCTGTCCCCAACTTCAGTCACTGTACTGTGGTCTCCCGCCAGGGAACAGGGAAGTCATTGTACACACAGGTTGTAAATAATCATGAGGTCAAAAACAAGCACTGAAAGTTGAGTAGAACAGACATGGAAAATGGAATTAGCTAGATGGATGGAGTTAATAGGTGGATATTTATCTGGATGAGGTGGAAGAACAAATTTGTGCGGGATGGAGAATGAGAGAAGGAGCCAGCTAAAAGGTTATATTTGGGAATGTGAAATACCAAATTCAAGATCTTGAAGGGCAGGGCTAAGAAGGGGAAGCAGGGAGGAAATAAACATGCATTTATTGAATGCCTTCTGTGTTCCATGGGCTCTACAGATACGATGTCATTTAATTCTCTTGACTGTCCTGCATTTTACAGATGAGGACTCTTAAGCTCATGGTACTAAATATCTTGCCAAAGGCACAGAGCTGATAAGTAGAGAGGCTGGGATTAGGGGTGATGATAGAGAGGTGAATGGTGGGTTGAAGGTGAGACTGGAGAGACAGAAGCTTCACGTAACTCATCAGGTACAAGTGAGTTTGTGGAAGTGGGAAATAGGTGCTGTTTAGAGGAAGTAACACCTTCATCTACTTGGTTGGTCATGCCAGAAGAAGCGCATCCCTTCCGTCAGCAAGTCTTGTCAATTCTATTTTTAAAAAAACACAAAAAACAGAAAATAAAACCATCTTGACTCTCCATCCTCTTCATCTCCATTGCGATCACCTTAGCCCAAGGTGGGATCCTAAAATAAACTACCATTTCCTCACCTAGAAGGCCATACTAAACTTCTACTGGTCTTTTTTTTTCCCTCTTTAATTCATTTTCCATAGATCAGGTAGAATAATCTTCCTAATCTGCATAGCTGATCGTGTCTTGCCATCCTTTAAAACTTTCCAATAACTTCTCTCATTTTTAAGGAGAACCTTCCTTAGCCTCAGTGTGGACTGCAGGGGACTGATGATCCATCCTCTGCTAACTCTGAAGCCATCTTTTCCTTTGTTTATACCCTCTGATTGTTTTGGCCTTTTTGCTGTTTCTCAAACTCAACAAGCTTCTTTCAAGCTTAGAATTTTTCACATTTTCCTTTTTCCATGTATCTTCTGTGTTTCTGTCTCTTTTTTCTGGCTTGTTTCACCATTTAGGTTTCAGATTCTATGGAACCTCAGCAGGGATGTTCTTCTTACTTAGGCTAGGTAAACTGAGTCTAGATTTGATACCCTGTATTATACAGCTCATTAGTAGAATAATTTATTTAAGTCCATGTCTACCACTAGATTGAAAGCTGCATGAAGCTGAGATTGTTTTATGACTTTTCCAGCTTTTAGTTGACTCTCAGTTTGGATGAATGAGTAAGTGCATAAAAAATTAAATAAATGAAAAAAAGTACCATTAAATTCTTTGATTTAAGGCTGCTGCAGGAGAGAGCCTTGAGGTAGGAACAGAGATCTGAGTTGTTTATTTAAATAAATGAATGGAATTTTAACAGAACAGCTAATAAACAAATCCACAAGGTCATGCCAGGCTCCCTGGGAAGCCGCAGGTGAAATGCTGGGCTGGTAGGTCCACCCTTGGTGTGAGAGGAAGACCGAAAGTATCTAAGCAGTTATTGGAACAGACAGCATCACCTAAGGGATCTTTCCAACCACAAATCAGCTTATTATATTACCAAGAGTACGGTGAGAAGGATGTCAGATGAGAACGGAAGTGAAACAAATGGAATGTGAGTATTAGGAGATCTTGAGGTGCCCAGGCAGAGCTGGAGATGAGCATAATCCTCAGCTTTCTGGCTTGCGGGTTCCAAGGTTGTTAAGCAAAGGCAACATTAAAGGGAATCACAACTATGGGCTTGATTATTCAACCAAGTGTATATGGAAAGGATGAAATGATCCTTCGCATAAACTCCTTCCTTTCACTCACCATAACCTGAAAGCAATGGCTTATCTGGGTAGCTCCTCCCACATACCACCAAATGGGGTTTGGCTATGTCTTTCTTCCCCATTTGATCAGTGAAGAAATCTGAGTTGTTGCCTCTTACTTTTTTCCTTCCTGCTTGTCTGTGTCTCGTCCCTTCACTGTCTTCTTCTAGCTTGGAATTTTAGGTACCGCTGTTGGGCCGTCCCCTACTTCTTGCATGCTAAATGTCATGATCGTGGAGTTTTTTTTTCCCCCTTGGAAATATTAAAAAGAAACTTAAGTAAATATATGCAGGAGGAATAAAGCCCCTCTGCCCATTTGGAATCTTCATAAAGACACCTTGGGAAGGTGTCTCCATTTCTCCCTGCACAGCTCTGATGCCCCGCGAGCAGCAGCCCCCTGGCCACATCACAGACCCAGCAATGAGGCTGCCAGGCTCAGCAAGGGGCAGCAGCTCCCCTGGAGGGATCTGGGCTTTTTCCACGTTGTGAGTCAATCTGGGCAGACAAATCCTGCTGAACGCAGTTATAAATTGTGGATTGTGAACTTCTCCTGCTGAGATGCACTAACAGTTTATAAGGGAGAAAAATTGATAAATCCCTGGGTATAACTTTTTGTTGTTGTTTTCATTTCACTCTGGGGCCAGCTGTGAAAGGAAAATGACTGTAAACAGCCTATTAGTAAGACTGCTTTTGTAAAAATGACCGCAAGGGAAAGTCATAAGCAGTTGTTACGTCAACCAGGGCTCCCCAGCTTGCTTTGGAAGACAGAAGCAGTGGAAGAAAGCCCTGAAGTGCACCTATCTTGCCAAAAACAAAACAAAGCAACAACTAGCACTCATTTTGTGAGTGTAGACAAACCATAATGTCCCAGAAAGTGGTAACACATCTCTACCTCCCTCCAGGCGCCTTTGATGACAACTGCTCTTTGCCACATGCTTAGGTTTTCTTTATTTGATTATATCTTTTTACTGAACATTTATTAAGGGCAAAGCATACAGGGAAAAGAAAATTGTGCCTAGATCTCTACCACAGGAGAAAGCTCATTACAATGGCAGCCAGAGTCCTAAGGGCCAACCACATCCTTCAGGGGAGCAGAAGAGACAAAGTTCACTTTGGGTTGTTAAGCAAATGCAACTTGAAGGACATTGCTCCTGGACAGGATCTTGAAACATAAGAGGGAGAGAAAAGAAGGAAGATGCTTCTACATAGATGGGGAGTGGGATTAGAGGTTTCAAGGAGAAAGTTCCCTGATAGGGCCGGGAGTCATTCTAAGGTCAGCTTGCCAGTAGGACGTCCATATGCAAACCTAAATTATAAATCATATCTAAAGGATTAAAAAATTAAAAAATTAAAATCTGTGGTCTGAGAAGAGGAGCTGGGTGGACCTCAGTGCTGTGGGGCACTGGTTTTCCCAGCTGGCAGTGTCCCTGGGCTGCGCCTCCTTCTAGAGGGTAAGTAAAATAAAGCTCCCCCTTACTGCTAGCACCCCTCCTGCCCCAGGCCTGGCTTTTCAGAAGCGATTCCAAACCCAAGGCCCCACTGGGACCGTGGAGACCACTGGAGACCTCTGGGAGGCCAAAGTGATGCCTTGGTCTCTTTGGCTGGATTTCAGACCCAACACCTTGGGTCCCAGGGAGCCTGGCATGACCTTGTGGATTTGTTTATTAGCTGTTCAGTTAAAGTTCCATTCATTTATTTAAATAAACAACTCGGATCTCTGTTCTTAACTCAAGGCTCTCTCCCCCAGCAGCCTTAAATCAAAGGAAGCTTCTGTTATACTTTATTACTCTACTTTGCAAATTTGAGTTAAGAGGGCAGCCAAGACCAGATTGCTTTAAGGCTCAGCTGCAGCCACGTAGCAAGTTCAGCTAAAAGCCAGAGTTTGCACCCCAGATCTTACCAGCGTTTTTATTGTGCAAACCCCTTTGTTGTTGGAGCTGCAAGAGGTCAGACAAGAATGCCTGGCTTCTGCTAAGAAATGAATGAATCTGAGGTTTGAGGTGGTGAAGACTAGGGGAGACTGGGCTCCAGATAGGAATTAGCTGTGAGGTTGGGGAGTCACTTTGCATCTCTGACGTCCAGTTTCTTCTTTTGAGAGAATTTAGGGGCAGAGTAAGATAATCCATACGTTCTTTTTCATTCTAAAATTCCATGGCTCTGAGACTTGACAGATCACCATGACGCAGCTGGGAGTGGGAAGCCGCAGGTGAAATGCTGAGCTGGTAGGTCCACCCTTGGTGTGAAAGGAAGACAGAAAGGATCTAAGCAGTTATTGCAACAGACAGCATCACCTAAGGGATCTTTCCAACCACAAATCAGCTTATTATATACCAAGAGTATGGTGAGAAGGATGTCAGATGTGAATGGAAGTGAAACGAATGGAATGTGGGTCTTAGGAGATCTTGAGGTAACCCAGGCAGAGGTGGAGATGAGCATAATCCTCAGCTTTCTGGCTTGTGGGTTCCAAGATAAAATATTAAAGAAAACATGAACTTAGGAGACTGAGATGATTAATTTATTTTGGGACATAAAAGACCTTCAGTTTGATCTTAAGAACTAAATAGAATATTTAAAATCCTTATTAATCTAATACTTAACATATACTCATATTATAAAAAAATACACACAGAAAAATCAAAATACACAGAAAAACACAAAGGAAAATAAATTGCAGTATATTGTCCATAATTTGATCATTCAACCCAGAGGTAATCACTATTTACAATTCAGTGAAAAAAATATATATACATTTATATAATATATATAAAAATATATATTATAAAATTATATATTATATAAATATATATATGAATGTTATACAATATATAAATATATAATATATGTAAATATGTAATATAATATATATGTAAATATATATTATAAAATATGTATTTTTGAGACAGAGTCTTACTCTGTCACCCAGGCTGGAGTGCAATGGTGTGGTCTCAGCTCACTGCAACCTCTGCCTCCCAGATTCAAGCAATTCTCCTGCCTCAGCCTCCCAAGTAGCTGGGATTACAGGCTTCCGCCACCACACCTCACTAATTTTTGTATTTTTAGTGGAGACGGGGTTTCGCTGTGTTGACCAGGCTGGTCTCGAACTCCTGATTGAACATTCTTATAGTTAAATCTTTAGTCCAATTATTTAAAAAGTACAAACAATTAGAAGCAAAATTTTTGGGTAAAAACAGGCGAGCATTTTTAAAGGTTTGATGCATTTATACATTTTGCCAAAATACTTTTCCAAAGTTGAACTAACACCCTCAGAAACGCTATATAGATGTATTTTTTTCCCATATCTTTGTCAACATTGGAAAATTGTTGTTTATTTAAATAAACAACTCGGATCTCTGTGGAAAAAAAAGAAAAACATTGGAAAATGTATTTCTTTTTATGGTTACTAATGAAAATTGCTATTAGAATTTGAGCAGTATCATGCTTTAAATATGGTTAGTAGCTGGGAGCAGTGGCTCACTCCTGTAATCTCAGCACTTAGGGAGGCCTAGGTGGGTGTATTGCTTGAACCCAGGAGTTTGAGACCAGCCTAGGAAACATAGTGAGATCTTGTCTCTATTAAAAAATTGTAAAAAAGTTAGAAAAATAAAATATGGTTATTTTGTAAATTGTATGTTCAAACTCTTCTCTTTTTATTTTAGTTTGTTGCTTATCTTTTATGATTTTTGGATGTTATATATCTTGAGTTTAATCTATTTTCCTGCCTTCAATATTGCTATTTTTGCCCCAGTTTCTTCTATCTTGATTTGCTTATTGTGTGTTTTCATAAATGGCTCTATTGTGTCACATATCTTTTCATTTATGCTTTTACCTTCACTCTTATATGTATATTAAGACCATACTTGCTCTAAAGTATTTAAAGATACTCTTATGATTTTTTAGGTTGCTTTTTAAATGTTTTTACCTATGATTCACTTAGACTCCATTTTGGTGTAGGAACTTAATTCTTGCAGTTAATGGTAGATAAGCTACTATTTGGCGAATTACATCATTGATATGGTTTGGCTGTGTCCCCACCCAAATCTCGTCTTGAATTGTAACTCTGACAATTCCCACATGTCATAGGAGGAATCCAATGGGAGGTGACTGAATTATGGGGGTGGGTCTTTCCTGCACTGTTCTCATGGTAGTGAATGAGTCTCACGAGATCTGATGGTTTTAAAAATGGGAGTTTCCCTGCACAAGCTCTCTCTTTGCCAGCTGCCATCCACGTAAGATGTGACTTGCTCCTCCTTGCCTTCCACCATCATTGTGAGGCCTCCCCAGACATGTGGAACTGTAAGTCCGGTAAACCTCTTTCTTTTGTAAATTGCCCAGTTTCAGGTATAGCTTTGTCAGCAGTGTGAAAACAGACTAATACAATCATACGATCATGTATCAATTGACTTAAAATATCTTTTTTAGCATATACTAAATACGTGGGTTAGTTTCTGGTCCTTATTTACAGTAGATTTATTTCACTGCTGTATTTTATATTTTGCCTAAACTTATAGGACTTCACCCTTCAATAGAGTAGTTAAAGCATTTACTGTCAATCCTCTATATCAGTGGGGGATTGGTTCCAGGACCCCCAGGATGCCAAAATCCAAGCATGCTCAAGTCCCTTATAAAAAATGGCATAGTATTTGCATATCACCCACACACATCCTCCTGTGTCCTTAAAATCATTTCTGCATTACTTATAATATCTAATGTAATGTAAATGCTATGTACATTTTTTCTTATACTCTATTATTATTTATATCTTTTTAATTATTGTATTATTATTCTTTATCATTTATGTCTGAATATTTTAAATATGAGGTTGGTTGAACTTCCAGTTCTGAAACCTGTAGACACAGAGGGCCAACTATACATTTAATGTAATGAGTGTTATTTTTTCTTTTATTTCTTTTATCTTGTTTTGTGCTTTATTTTTAATGTTTTCTTATTTTTCCTTTATTTTTCATTTTTTGTTGTATGGGCTATTCCTTTCCATAAACACCTTTTCCTCTAGTGACTTAGAACAGATACATTCTGTTTTGCTTCATTTCCGTCGATAACGTAATTGGCAATAACAAGTACGAAACACTCATGAGTCCTCTTTATATAAAATGAAGGCATTAGTACTCTTATTTAACTTCTTACTTTGCCCTGCCATCTCCTAGGTTTTGGTTGGCAGATAATATAGGGCAATGATCAAAGGATTTACCTTCTCTGTGCCTCAGCTGCCCCATCTCTAAAGTGGGCATAATAATATCATAGGGTTATTATGAAAATAAAATGACATAATGCAGGATGCATTTACAACAGTGCCTGGCACATGGTAAGTCAGCAGTAACATTGTAATGATCAGTAAGATTGAATATACCTTTAACTTTTTAAATGATAATCATTACTTTACATCATGAAACTTTATTCATTAATTACTTTTACAGTCTTATCTGGGGAATTATTTAGACTTTATGTTTGACTTTAATGGTTTTCACACCTACTGTCAATTCTTTCATATCATAGTTTTCTATGTGAGGATTCTTTATTGTGATCCATCTACTAGTTGATTGCAATATTTCTTTGGGTACTTTTAGGTTATACATGTATTATAGTTATATTAAGTTTGTAAGGGCCAAGGGGAAAAAATAATGACTTTTACAAATTCAGTTGATTTTTTTTCTTTCATTAAAAAAATCATTAGGCAGTCTGGAGCTGCTATGGAAGTTTAGTTTCACAGTCATCAGGATGTCCATCTTGTTTTCACTTTCATTCCTAAGTAACAAAATGGCTGTTGCAGCACCATCCATCACATCTTCTCCCATCCAGCATGAAGGAAGAAAGTCTAAAGAAGAGGTTGGACCCTCCTATTAAGGAATCTTCCCAGAAGGTGCATATACCACACTGGCTTACATATAATTGACTAGAACTTAGTTACATGGTCACAATGTGAGGGAGACCATGAAGCATATTCTTCACTCTAACCAGCCATCTGTTCAGCTAGACATTTATTTCTGGGATAGAAGAAAATAGATATTGAGGTCAATTAGTTGTCTCTGTCCTTCTGCCCTTCTGACCACCTGAATATCCAGGTGCATTTGTTCCATTCATTTGGCATATTCCTCTCCCACAGGGAGACAGTCCCAAGTCCTATCTAGTTAGGGCACTCAACTCAAACTCCATGATTACAGGATGATGTGCAGTCTTCTCCATGTCTGCTATGGCTCCTCATCAATCAGTGTCTAACCCCAAACACACATTTCCTGTCTTTCCATATCTAATCTATATCAGTGAAGGAGAAATATGAGGACCAAAACAAAAATGTATTCTTGGTGAAAAAGAATTGGAAACACATAATGGTTACTGAGCAGTGGCTACTGTGTGATCCTAATTCTGTCCTTCCCTCCAAGTGGATCTATAGCAATGAGCCGTGCCATGAAGTAGCCACAGCAAAGACCCTCCTATCTGGCAGGCAGGTAGATGCCTTGGTGGTCCCATCCTGCAGCCTCAGCCTCTGTTCCTTGCTCATTGTCCTTGGTGGTCACATCTGTGGTGGGCTTTGGAAAGGTTGACCTTCTTGGGGGTTGTGCACTTTATTCACTCTCTTCCTGCTGGTGCAGTTTTGAGGGCCTGGGAGTTGCTTAGGGGTTGAATGAATACTGGCTTTTGAGGGTAAGCTTGTGATTTATTTGGATACAATTCCCTTAATAATTTAGTAGATTTCCTGTTTATTTGCTTCCCGTCAGTTGCATGTGTAAGTAAGTACTACCAAAGATCTTGTTTCCGTATAGTTTCCAAACTGAACTCTGTGCTCTATGCAACCCTCTTCTCAATAGTGACCTTGAAGTTGTCTAAAACAACAGGCTTTGGGGATAATCTTGGGTAATCTTCCCATTCCTTCCAGGCCAGAACATGTCATCTGCTAAGGATCCCTTAATGAAAGATTTTTGAGCAGAGATTTGGGGCCAAAGTTTTATATCTTGCTAATTCCAGGACTTCAAGTCATTACTTAAAACTGCTGCAGTTTAGAGTTTAGGATAAATTGGCTTTTGTTTGTTTGTTTGTTTGTTTTTAGCCCTGTAAGGGTTACTAAACTCTCAGTCTGCTAAAATTGAAGACTACAAGCAGAAAATGTTTCTCCTGGAAAAGCTGTGTTCCCTTCCAAGGGCTTGCAGCCCATCCCATTGTAAACTGGAGGTCATCTCTCTCTTGTGGGTGTTGTTAAGACTGGTAATGGCAGCCAACACACCCACATTCTGTTTCTGATCATTTTCCCTAATTCCTTCTCTACTTATTGAGTGCACTATTTCCTTTCCTTCCTTTTCATTTTCTTTGAATCCCTCAACAGCATCCACATCTTATATTTGTCCCCTTCCTTTCCACAGTCTTCCTCTCAGCTCTTAATCTGGGTGATTGGTTACCAGTTCAGAAGCCAAATAGTGAGATAGGGTGGGTGATGCTTCAGCAATTCATTCTGGCATTCTGGCAGGATGAATTCTTCTCTGCAATTCTTCTCTCTATCTGGCCAACTGCTGTAGTGGCCACTGCCTGTTGCAATAAGGAATCCTGCTTTGGAGAGAATCCTCTATCCTGCCTCCATTGCCTTTGCTGGCACCTGGTTTCTGGCCCAGGTGTTCTAGCAAGGCCAGTTATGAATTCCACATGTCTTCTTCTCAGGCACTGCCACTCGTTATGGCTAGGGACAGGGGTGGGGAGGAGGAGAATGACTGTTTTGTGGAAACCCCCAACTCAGAACCACACAGATGCCCTGCAGTTCCACCTCTGCATAGTAGCCAAAGAGAGTCCTCTAAATGAAGCAATCCCTTTGAGCTTCTCAGCATCCCTGCACTTCCAGCATCCCCCAACCCAGAAACAATAGAATCTCCAAGGGGACTCCCTACATGTTTCTTATGAGGTCAGAATTGCCATCCTGGAAAGGTGAGTTAGAGTGCCGCCCAGGTGATTCTTATGTGTTACTCTATGTTATATTTATTGTATAATCTCACATTTAAATAGTACCCTTCCTTTTATTGCAATGCTTATGAAAACGTTCCTTGATTTACGTTTCTTCTTCAGTCCAGGCAGGACTGTACAGTTGGAAAAGGGAAAGATGCTGGTCCTGGAAGGGGCCTCGTTATCTAGAAGCTCCCAACCTAAACGGGTGACTCATAGGAAGGACAAGGAGAGAAGGACACGGCAAGCAACCTTGCATGTAAAACAAGAAGTGTGGGTTATTATGGAAGAAATTCACAACCAAACTTGAAGTTAGCCTGTATTGTGTTCCAAGAACTCTATGTGGACAGTGACAAAAAACAGACCTAAGAACTAGCAGATTGGGCATGGCTTGTTCACATAACAAAAAAAAGCAATTCCTCAGAAAAAAATGGTCAATGGGTCATTGTGTGTAGACAAAACTACAAGTTCTGCTCCAGGCTCTGGGGAAACCATGCTGCCATCTTCAAGCTGTGGTCATTCTGTGATACAGACTACACTAAATCGCATGTTGTCATCAAGGCAGAATATTTTGTTCCTTTATGGGTCAGCCTGGGATACAAAATTAGAGAAATTTTGCAATGAAAAATCCCTTGTGTCTCATTGAACGTTTTCCTTAATTCAAACCTTTCCTTCCACAGTTTTGATTAGTGCCTTTGCCCATTTGGACAATATTTTATGATCAGGTTTTAAGAGTAATCCACCCATGGCTGCTTGGCTGCCTGGAACTTAAAACAACAACAACAACAATGTCCAGATAAACCCAATAAAATAGGCTTTTAAATGTATGATGGGGTGTGTGTGTGTGTGTGTGTGTGTGTGTGTGTGTGTGTGTGGTGCTGATCTTGAACCTTGAAGTTTCACTCTTTCCCCTCTTCTGAAACAAGAAGGTGTTTGCAGGGTGGCTGAACTTGCCAAATGCTGACGCAGAGTAGATCCAGGCTGGCAACTGTCTGCAATTCCTTGATGGGCCTCTTCTACAAGGAAGATTGATGTGAGACAGCAAAGCCCTCATTAAGTGAGTCACACCATTAATAAAAGGCGCAGATTGCAAAGCGGTGTTTATTTCAGTGTTGATAGAAACCAGGACACGGTGGCCTTGAATCAAAAATAACCTTGGGCCAGACACATTGAACTTGGATCAAATCTGAAATCCCAGGCATTCATCCCTCCCTGAAGGCAAACATACGTCCAGATGATACCGCTGCCTTCCTTGTTGTACAAATGACTTGCTCCTCATCACCGGCATTTACCTTGTGCTTGACAGTTTACAAAGCCCGTCCACTTACAAACTCTCTTGTTCTGACATGAGTGAGCCTTAAGCAGTGATTAAGTACTCTTTCTCAGGTGTAAAGCAGTCCTGGGTCAGAATCTCAGCTCTACCATTTTGAAGCTGTGTGAACTTGGCTAGCTCATTTAACCTCTCCAAGGTTCAGACAACACTAAATAAACTCTAAGTACTCTTACTACACCAGGTAACCCTCTCTAATTTCCTCATGTGGACTCAGTGTCCTTAGAATCTCCAACTTACTGGTGAGGACAGTAATAATATCTCCACCATACAGCATGAAGATTAAACAAGGTAGTAAAATTAATGAAATAATTGCAATGTGTGGCACATCATAAGAGCTCAAGAAATGTAATTTGGGTAGTATAGTCGTTATGCTGACTAATAGATGAGGAAACCGGAGCTGAAAAAGTTTACTCATCCAAGGGTCATAGGGTTGGGACTGGATGCCACCACAAGTTGAAACAAGTTCTCCTGACTTCAAAGTCAGTGTTCTTTCAGAGCTACCCATGGCACAGGTATTTGAACAATAGGCATATTTTCTCTTGCCCTATTCACTTTCCAGGAAATGAAATTGTCTCATACTTTCCTCCTGGTTCTCATTGGTTTACTGTTTCGTCCGTATTCACTTTGATTTCTACGTCAGCTGCTGCAACGCTAGTGAAAAAGACAAGGTCCTTACCCTCAAGATGTTTGCTACCTAGCAATTTGTTACCATCAAGCCACGAAGCTGTTGTAAGTTGTTGTGATGGCTGATATGCCGTGCATAGGATTAATACCTCTTCAGCCTTGGCTTGGGAGAGAGGATGATCATTGGTCTGCCATTTAGTAGGTGGCCCAAGAAATATTTATAGACTGACTGCCAGCCTTTCCTTGAGCAGGGAACATGGAAACTCACACCTGAGGGATAAATAGGAGTTAGCTAAGTGAGAAGCAAACAGGTCAGGCAGGAGGGCTCCAGAGGAGAGGGCATGACACGTGCAGGGAGCTGCGATTGAAGTAGGTGCAGGGGCCAGGAAGAGGAGGGTGAGCTGCGCTGGGGAGAGGCTAGGGAGGCCTGTGGTGAAAGGCTGTATAAGCCGTGTTAAGGATTTTGGACCTTATTCTAAAGGCATCAACTGCTTCCAAGAAGAACATTTTGACTTGGGTGATTTGATACCATTCTGATGACATCATCATGTTTTAACATAGGAGAATCTGATGCAGGAGTAAAAGCATAACCTTTAATATGTGAAAGTACTCTTTCATTACCAAACAATGCACTCTAGATTATACATGGTATATATGATTCTTAAGTCATGCCCAGGCAGAGAATAAATCTGTTTTACATATGACTTGGTAAGTTAAAATTTTCAGTTAAAAGCTCAATAATTATAAAAATATTAGAAGAAAATGTAGGTGACTATTTCTTCAATCCTGGGATAAATAGAAAAACAGGGAAACACAAAAAATGTGTTTACGTAAAGTCAAAACTTCCCTGAGATTCCACAGAACTCTAAAGAGCTAAAACATAAACAGCATGCTAAAAATTTTTGTTACACACATGACAAAGGATTACTACTCTAATGCATAGATGGTTTGTAAAAATCAAAAGGAGCAAGAAGACCAGCTGAGTTGATTAACAGATAGCTAGCTGGTAAGAGAAGAAAGATGTGGGGTTCAGGAGGGCAGTGAATTGCATTTAGTTCAGTGATGTATTCTGAGTGCACAGGAAAGACCTGGTGCCCATATTCACCAGTCATTCGTATTGAATGAAAAGATATAAGAGGATCTTTAGCTTTAGTCGCACTTTTTTTGTTTGCTTGTTTTGAGAGGAATTTTTTGCCCAGGCTGGAGTGCAGTGCCATGAACTTGGCTCACTTCAACCTCTGCCTCCCAGACTCAAGCGATCCTTCCTCCTTAGCCCCCTGAGTTGAGTAGTACTTTTATTTTTCAATTTGAATTTTTAAATTTCCACAGCATGTAGACTGCAGAGTAGTACTTGTAAAAGAATATTTTAATGAGTCCAGAATATGTATTTTTTCATCATTAATTTAGTCAAGATTAAAGATATTGGTAATATCCAATCAGATTTAGAGAGGGTAGAGGAATTTTCAACTATCATGCACATTTTTCAATTATAAATTAGACATGAATCCCCTACAAAAGAGGGACTGATTAAATACATTAGAATATATCAGGTATGGAGTGAAATAGTATGCAACCCTTCACACTCTTTGTATAGATCTGTATCAATTTAGCTTGAAAAGTTACATATGACATATTTGAAATTGAAAATTAAAATTGACAAACTATAGAAGGAATAATTTACTTGTTTCACCATTAAGTATAACACTTGAGCATTAGTGTTAATTCATTTTTTTCCCCTCATAGGCATCCTTTTCTCTCTCTCTCAAATTCTCATTCTAATAAAAATTTGCCACACTGTATCTCAATGATGGCCCTTTTTCATTCATTCCTTCTTAAATATTTGATGAGCTCTTATTTCTTGGATATTTTTTCCCATCACTACTTCCCACATTTGCTTTCCTCCTTTCTTGGATCTATTCATCATTTACCAAGATTTATAATTATCTTTTTCTTTCTTTGTGCTAAACATCAGGTCAAGTTTTAGACTCTGTCTAGTAACTGATGAATTTATTCTTCTTTGTCTGTATCCATGATACCACTTAGTCCACATTTCTGAGATTTTAATTTTAGTGACAACATTCATAAGCTGTCTCATTGATTCTCTCTTCCTTTTTAAAAAGGTCTATAATATCCACTCTATGTCTGTGAGGATTGCAATTGAAAATTTAAACTATTGTTCTCATTGCTCTATTAAATCTGTTCCCTGGAGTATTGTGTCAGTCAGCTATTGTTGCAATAATGCTGCATAACAAATAATCCTGAAAACTAGTGACTGACAATGATAAGCATTTATTTTTCTTGCTCACAGATCTGCAGACTAAGGTGGCTCTACTCTAGCCGGCATTTAGCTGGGCTAGCCTTCTGCATTTGGGTTAGATTCAGGTTTGCCCCACTTCACACTCTCCTTGGACCAGCAACTACCTGGGTGTATGTTCTCCTCCTGGTGAATGATAGGAACACAAGGGACCAATTCAACTGGTGCAAGCATGTTTGGAGCCTTGGGTCACTACCATGACCCCTAAAGGTGATTTATGTTCATATGTTCAGTCTTGAATTTGATTTTCCTAAACTAGTGTTTCTGTTACTGCTGTATCTGTTAAGCACTGCCTGTTTGTAGGGGAGGGTGGAATTTGGTGCTAGATTGGGTCTATGCCAGCCAGTCTCTAATGATTGTGTGGCAGGTGCTGTCCTTGCCCTCCTGTGCCTCTGTGCCACAGGCTCTTCTGGTGCATGATCTCTTTTTAATGTACCTTGCCCTGAATCTCAGCCTAAGGACTTTCTTTGGCCATGGAAACTTCCTCAGTCTGTGCTTGGAGCAGCACCAGAAGACACGAGTGGGTGCCCAGCAAGTTAACATCGTTAGCAGCAGCCCTCAACCAATCATGGGCTGGAAGTGGCATATGAATACATTAATTTACTTTTATCTCAAGTGGGACAACTCAGATCTGTATTATATAGTCTCACAGACATCCCCAGCAGGATTAAGCCCGTTGCTTATGATGGTGACCCGCTCCTTAACACACTTTCTGTTGAATACCTTCCTTCCTCCTCTTACTTCCCCACTGTCCTACAGGTGATCTTGGGATTACTTCCAAAATAAATAACTTACATGCCAATTCTTATCTCAGTGTTTGCATTTGGAGAAATCTAGCTTAAGAAAAAAAATGCTTATTTTGACAATAAAAAATAATTTAAGGATTACAATTCCTTCTTTATACTTTTCAGAATTCTCTGAATGCTCTACAATGGGTGGGTGATCCAGAAAAAAACAAACCATCACTACCAACAGGACAATCTCCTGTCATATCACATTGCCATGAATGTCTCCTGTTTTTTCTTAGAAGTAGAAAAAAATGCAAAAATCAGATACATTAATATACTGTTTTCCCAAAAAAAACTAAGCAACTTATTTTGGTATTTATGACCCAAATTATAATTTGGAAGATAAGTTGAACTAAATAGAAAAACATGAGCAAGAATTTCAAATGTGGTAGATTTTTTACAATTTCATCTCAAAAGGAGAGCCTGGAGAAAAAAAAAAAAAAGCCCTCTCTTGTTTATTTAAAGTTCACCAATTTAATGGGGAACATCATGTTCATCTAAAAAGAGCCATTGGGTATGAAGCTGTAACATAAGTGGGGATGTCAAAGACACCATGTCTATCTGCCTCCCTCCTCTCCATTCAGGGCCTGTTAATCCATCCAGGACTGTGGAAGAGCTGTTAATCCGTCAATACAACAAATTCAACCTTATTCTTTGACAGCCACTGGGCCAGGTTGGAAAAAGACTACAGTAAAAGACATACAAATCTCTGATCTCAAGGCACTGGTGCTCCACCAGTGATATGGTTTGGCTGTGTATCCACTCAAATCTTGTCTTGAATTGTAGTTCCTACAATCCTCATGTGTTGTGGGAGGGACCAGGTAGAGATAATTGAATCATGGGGGCAGTTTCCTCCGTCTTATTCTTGTGATAGTGAGTTAGTTCTCCTGAGATCTGATGATTTTATAAGGGGCTTCCCCTTCGCCAGGCACTCATTCTTCTCCTTCCTGCTGCAATGTGAAGAAGGATATGTTTGACTTCCCCTCTCTCCATGATTGTAAGTTTCCTGAGGCTTTCCCAGCCCTGCAGAACTGTGAGTCAATTAAAGCTTTTCCTTTATAAATTACCCAGTCTTGTGTGTGTATTTATTAGAAGCATGAGAATGGACTAATATGGTAAATTGGCACCAGAAGTGGGGTGCTGCTATAAGGATACCCAAAAATATGGGAGTGACTTTAAACTCAGTAACAGGCAGAGGTTGAAACAGTTTGGAGGGCTCAGAAGAAGACAGGAAAATGTGGTAAAGTTTGGAACTTCCTAGAGACTTGGAGGACTCAGAAGGCAGGAAAATGTGGGAAAGTTTGGAACTTCCTAGAGACTTGTTGACTGACTTTGACCAAAATGCTGATAGTGAAATGGACAATGAAGTCCAGGTTCAGGTGGTCTCAGATGGAGATGAGGAACTTGTTGGGAACTGAAGTAAAGCTTACTCTTGCTATACAAAGAGACTGGTGGCATTTTGGCCCTGCCCTAGACATCTATGGAACTTTAAATTTGAGAGAGATGATTTAGGGTATCTGGTGGAAGAAATTTCTCAGCAGCAAAGCATTCAAGAGGAAACAGAGCATAAAAGTTTGGAAAATTTGCAGACTGACAATATGTTAGAACAGAAAACCCCATTTTCTGGGCAGGAATACAAGCTGGCTGGATAACTTTGCATAAGTAACAAGGAGTCAAATGTTAACATGAGGACAGTGGGGAAAATGTCCCTAGAGCATGTTAAAGACCTTCATATCAGCCCTTCCCCTCACAGGCCCTGAGACATAGGAGGAAAAAACGGTTTCCTGGGCCAGGCCCAGGGTTCTCCTGCTGTGTTAAGCCTAGGGACTTGGTGCCCTGTGTCCCAGCTTCTCCAGCCATGGCTAAAAGTGGCCAAGGTACAGTTCAGGCCATGGCTTCAGAGGGTGCAATCCCTAAGACTTCCACAAAGTGTTGAGCCTGCAGGTGCACAGAAGTCAATAATTGAGGTTATAGAACCTTCGTTTAGATTTAAGAGGATGTATGGAAACACCTGGATGTCCAGGCAGAAGTTGGCTGCAGGGGCAGAGCCTTCAAGGAGAACCTCCACTAGGGCAGTGCAGAAGGGAAATGTGGGGGAACCCCAGTGCAGAGTCCCCACTGGGGCACTGGCTAGTGGAGCTGTGAGAAGAGGGCCACAGTCTTCTAGACCCCAGAATGGTATATCCACCTGCAGCTTGCACCCATGTGCCTGGAAAAGGTACAGGCACTCAATACCAGCTCATGAAAGCAGCCTGGAGGAGGGCTGTACCCTGCAAAGCCACAGGGACGAAGCTGTCCAAGACCATAGGAACCCATCTGTTGCATCAGCATGACCTAGATGTGAGACATGAAGTCAAAGGAGATCATTTTTGAACTTTAAGATTTAATGACTGCCCTATTGGATTTCAGACTTGCATGGGGTCTGTAGCTCCTTTGTTTTGTCAGTTTCTCCCATTTGGAATGGTTGTATTTACCCAATACCTGTACCTCCATTGTATCTAGGAAGAAACTAACTTGCTTTTGATTTTACAGTCTCATAGACAGAAGGGACTTGCCTTGTCTCAGATAAGACCTTAGACTTGGACTTTTGAGTTAATGCTGGAATGAGTTAAGACTTCTGTTAGAAGGGTATGTCGTGTTTTGAATTGTGATGACATAAGCTTTGGGAGGAGCCAGGAGTGGAATGATATGGTTTGGCTGTGTCCCTACCCAAATCTCATCTTGAATTGTAGTTCCCATAATCCCCACATGTCATGGGAGGGACCAGATGGAGATAATTGAATCATTAGGGTGATTTCCCCCATCCTGTTCTTGGGATAGTGAGTTAGTTCTCACGAGATATGATGGTTTTGTAAGGGGCTTCCCCCTTCACTGGACACTCATTCTTCTCCTTCCTGCCACCATGTGAAGAAGGACATGTTTGCTTCCCCTTGCATCATGACAGTAATTTTCCTGAGGCCTCCCCAGCTCTGCAGAACTATGAGAAAATTAAACCTCTTGCCTTTACAAATTACCCAGTCTCAGGTACGTCTTTATTAGCAGTGTGAGAATGGACTAATAGAGAGACAGAAAACAAATAAATACATGGTCAAGGGTATTTCAGATTCTGATACATTCTTTGAGGGAAATAAGTAGAGAAGTGTGATATAGATAGTTACTTTGGAGTGAATTGGGATTTCTCTATAACAGTGGAGAGGGACATTCTGTAGGGAAAGTTTTGTTTGAGCTAAGGCTTGGAAGATGAGAAGATGAAAACTTAGAAGAATCAAGGAAGTCTCCCAGGCCAAGGAAGGAGTAAGGATATATACCTGGCCCTGACTGGAGCTTGCTGTTTGGGAGGAATATGAAGCAGACAGGGAGCCTGGAGAACAGTGAGCAACATCATTTTGTGAAATGAAAACAAACAAACCCCGAACTCCACATTCATATACCCCCAAGTTTACACTGAGACACACATACTAAACTATTATACAAACCATGCAAAGGAATTTTTAAAAAGGGATTTCTCATATACTGTTTGTTAGAGTATAAATTGGCACAAGCTTTGTGTGTAAGACTATTTGACAATACCTATTTAAATTTAAAATATCCTTTTACCTTTTGCTTCAAATACTTTCACATGATTTGAAATTTTATTTTATTTTATTTTATTTACATTTAAAATTTAAAAAAATAGATTTTTGGGTGCAAGTGCAGTTTTCTTACATGGTTATATTGCGCACTGGAGAAGTCTGGGATTTCAGTGTAACTAGCATCCAAATAGTGTACATTGTACCCATTAGGTAATTTCTCATCTCTCGCCCCACCTCCCGCTATCCACTACCCCACCTTTCTGAGTCTCCAGTGTCTATTATACTGTTCTATGTGTCCATGTGTACACATCATTTAGCTCCTACTTATAAGTGAGAACATGCCATATTTGCTTTTCTGTTTCTGAGTTATTTCACTTAAGATAATGGTTTAAAGTTTTATAATTATGTATTCCTTCTGCACTAACAAACTAATGAAAAATTTAAACCTGCTGTCTTCACATATATTATATCGTGACACATATACCTGCACATGCATAGATAAAGTGGTGGGGGAAGAGTCACAGCAGCGCATGGTCTAAAACCCAGTGAACAAACAGGTACTTCAAGGGAGACTTAAGCAACAAACCCAAGTCCTTAGAGCAGCCATGAAAATGTTGGATTAAATGCAAGACCTGAATCTAGAAGAAACAAGCTTAAGACCAATTTTTTCTTTTAATTAAAAATGTGTTGCTTGAACTATGTCCAACCCTGGTTTTTCTGGCATTCATAAGTCCTACTTTTGGTTCCAAACCTTTTCACCATTTATCACACTTTACACCCACCCTGCTAGGAAGAAACACAAGGTGGGTCTGTGTAAGTTAAATGTGTGAGTGTGTGCCTGTGCTGTTGTTGAATCATTTCCTCCAGGTGATCCAGGAAGAAGCATATCACAGACGCCAGTTTATTACAATCAATTTTTCAATAACTCCTAACTGGGCCAGATTCAATTCAGTAACAAAGGATGAAAGTGTCTAAGTCCATTAAATTACCAGATTCCTGAATTTACTTAAATCACATATTAATTTCCTTTCCTGATCTCACTGCTAAGCTGTCAAAGCTCTATCCGTGTGTCACTGAGTCAACTATTTGGGGGTCAATTATGTTGAATTGCTTTGCTATTAATTGGATCACAGCCCAGCAGATTTCATGCAGTCTTCAGTTTGAAATGCTCCATGGTTTAATCACCACCTTGTTCTCTCTCTGACAACTCAAAGGAATATGTTGTCTGATTGTCCTCCTGAATGTCAACCTTAAAATACAGGCAAATACACTAACATCCCAGTTAGAACAATGTTTAGTATAACTGTGAGTTGATAACTTATCCAGGTCCCAAGAGCAACTATTTTACTCAATACATAAAGCCATAGTCTTTTTTCTTCTTCTTCTTAACACCATAAATGTAATGCTTTATTACTTTTTGAGTTCCCCTCCCAATTCCCATTCTTTATAACTCTTACTCTTCCAGAATGGAATTTTCTACCACCTACCCCCGACCACTTTCTTTACAAAGCTAAGTCCTGTTCATCTTTAGCACCTTCACAAGTGCCCACACTCTCCTGCTCCAGTTTCCTGCTTTTAATGTTCTCCAAAGCCCACTTTCCTCCTAGCCTCCTGGAATGAATCCAGGAGTCCTTTCAGAAGCACAATTCATGGTATTCATTTTCATTGAGAAAGGAGTGTGGCAGTGTGATATCTTGAAGGAACAATGAAAGGTTCTTCTTAGCGGTGACATTTTTGCAGCTCTTAGAAACACCTGGATGTATTCTGGGATATTCTTGATGCTAAGAATTTCTCCATCCAAATATGGACCTAACCCACAGCTGGAAATAACACGCTCTCCAAATCCCGCTGCCAAAGACTTAAATATCTTCCCAGCATTTTAAATCATTTAAAGGCACTTAACCACTCAAAATGGTATGAGTTCTCCTTCCACTCACATGGAAAGCATTGCACAATTGACAAAGTGCATTAAAGGGGCTTCAGAACCAAAGTTAGAAAAAAAAAAGTCATGAAAAGCAAATACTCCAGAGATTTATGAATAAAAATCTTTACCTAAACCATAGTAAAAGGCTCATCAGGAATGGGTGGACAGTCCTCCCCCACTCTCACACTGAAATTGGTAAGAATTCACTTGTTCTGGTTGGATGTACAAAGACAAAAACAGGTTTCTACAAAACATATACACACCATGGGGGAAAAAATCTGTTTTTCTTTTTATTTTTCCTTAAACGGGAAGAAAATCAACTCATAGAAATATTTCAATAGAGCATATACTGGGGAATGGGTGAACTTTCTCCAGGCCAAAAACCCTTCATCTCTTACTTGGACAACTGTAATAGCTGCCCAACAGGCTTCAACTCTGACCACCAAAATTCATTCTCCAAAAAGCCTCCCAAACATATCAGTTCCCTGTCAAAATTTTCCAATGACTTTCAACTCCTCTTAGAGTCAAATCCAACACCTTTATCAAGGCCCACAAGATCCTGCATGACTTGATTCCATGTTTGTTTCTGCAACCTCACCTTGAAATATTCCTGCTCTCTATGAAACCGCTACATTGATATTCTATTCTTAGAACACACCGAGCTTGTTCCAGCTCAGGCCTGTTTCACTTGCTATTCCTCTGTCTGGAGCACACTTTTCTGAGTTTTTTAAGAGGTTCTCATAGTTTATTAATAAATCTAACCCCCATTAACCTGTCTAATGCAGACTACTCTTTACCCTTAGCCAGTTTCTACTATTTAATGAGTTTTATTACTTCACAACACCTCAAATATATAACTGGGGTATCCTGTTTACTACCTTTTTTTTTTTTTTTTTTTTTACTATTTAGTCTCTTATTAGAATAGAGATGCCCCGGTAGTAGGGACTTCTATTTGTTCAACATTATATCCTCGGTACCATTGACCCTTGAGCAACATGGATTTGAACTACATGAGCCTGCTTATTGCATATTTCCTTCCTCCTTTGCCACCAGTAGGACGGCAAGACCAAGCCTGCTTTTTCTCCTCCTCCTCCACCTATTCAAAGTGAAGACAACTAGGATAAAGACCTTTATGATGATCTGCCTCCTTAATGAATAGTAAGTATATTTTCTTTTAATTTTCTCAATAACGTTTTCTTTTCTCCAACTTACTTTATTTTAACAATACAGCATATAATACACATAACACACAAAACATGTGTTGATTGGTAAGGCTTTTAGTCAACAGTAGGCTATTAGTAGTTAAATTTTGGAGGAGTCAAAAGTTACATGTGGGTTTTTGATGGTGCGAGGGTCAGTACCCCTAATGCCCATGTTGTTCAAGGGTCAACTGTAATTAGAACATGGTCTGGTACATATAGCCTTCAATAAATAATTTTTTAGTGAATGAATGAGTTAATGATGAATTTAAAGATCCTGTTCTAAGATATAGAGATTACTAGTCAACACAATTCATTAGTGAACCAAGCGCAATAAATTCATAATTGTGCCTCATGAATGAGCATTTCTGTGATGACACACAAAGTAATGCCATGTATTAGGACAGTCAAGAAGCTTTGATAGATACTCCTTCTTTTCTGGGTTCTATGCCTTTAACTACTCTGAAACAGTGCTTTCCAAACATTCCTGATGAAAAGAGTCACCTAGGGTGCTGGTAAACATGCAGCCTCCAAAACCTGGCTCTTGGAGATACTGAAATCATGAATCCAGGAGGAATCCTGAGAATTTGAAACTATAACATGCGTTTCCTGGAGATTTTTATCAATGAAGCTTGAGAAGCACTGCTTTAGAGCAGAGGTTGGCAAACTGCTACACATTAAAATCTCAGGGCCCAAGTTGTACCCTCATATTAATTAAATCAGAATATCTGGGGGTCAGACTCAGGCATTCGTCTTTTCTAAAACTCTTCATTATTCCGACGTGTTGTGATAACTACTTCTCTAAAACAGTGTTTCTCAGACTTGAATTTGCAAATGAATCACCTGGGAATCTTGCTTGAGTGTAGATTCTTATTTAGTGGGTCTTGGTGGGAGCCCAAGACTCTGTTTCTTTGGCACGCTTCCAGCAATGTCGATGCTGGGGGTGCCTCTCATTAAGTAACAAAGTCTAGTGGATACATAAATTATCCAATACCCGGTGTCATTGGCCATGCATATGGTATAGGAACTGTTAGCATCCTATGCTGGAATCTGTGCGGGTGTGACTCAGAACATGATATCCCAAACTATGGCACCTTGACCCACTGACTACTTTGAAGAGGACTGGAAGGTCTCAGAAGCAAGGTCTCTGATATCCTTCTGCCCTCCACTCTCCTGTCCCTCATTCTCCCCTGGAGCAAGTCATAGAATCCAGAATTCCTCTTCCCAAGGCACGTCATATAAACTACAACTTAGAACTCTTCACCGAGTGCGGTGGCTCACGCCTGTAATCCCAGCACTTTGGGAGGCTGGGGCGGGTGGATCACGAGGTCAGGAGTTTGAGACCAGACTGACCGACATGGTGAAATCCTGTCTCTACTAAAAATACAAAAAATTAGCAGGGCGTGGTGGCGCGCACCTATAATCCCAGCTACTCAGGAGGTTGAGGCAGGAGAATTGCTTGAATTTGGTAGGCGGAGGTTCCAGTGAGCCGAGATTGCACCACTGCACTCCAGCCTGGGTGACAGAGTGAGACTGTCTCAAAAAAAAAAAAAGGAAGAAAGAAAGAAAAAGGAAGGAAGGAAGGAAGGAAGGAAGGAAGGAAGGAAGGAAGGAAGGAAGGAAGGAAGGAAGGAAGGAAGGAAGGAAGGAAGGAAAAAAAAAGAGAGAGAGAGAGAGAAAAAGAAAAAGAAACTAGACCTCTTCTCCCCAAAGCAAGTCATAAAACCCAGACATGTCACTCTTCCTTTCTCTCATCTCCCTTGAAGGCCTAATTCCAGAAGGGTCCTGTCCTATATCTTGGGGAAGGGACACTACATTGAGAGACCAAGAAGAATCTGAACAGATGGACCTTGCTGGGTCCATCCTGTCCCCAGTCTATTACCATGAGATCATACCCTTTTGTCCAATCAGATTTCTATATGGCTGTGCATTCTTCATTGAACCTAAGCATAAAAAATAGACAGTTTTCTCTAGGTCTCTGGGTATTCAGTTCAAAAAGCTCTGTGTCAAGTAAGACTTTGATAAAATAAGATTGTTATGCATTTCTCTTGTTACCTTGTCTCTTATTATAGGAGTTTCGACCATGACCCCTGTGATGGGTGAAGGAAAGCTTCACACTTTTCTGCCCCTACAGGGGTAAGGCTGGTGTGTATTTATGGCATTTGTGTTGCTGCACCAACCATACTGTCCAACTAATTATATTTTGTTATGGACGAGTTTTCTTCCTGGATTCTGGGACTGAGTAATACAGCCCAATTTTTGTTGGTAAAGACACTTGACAGTCCACTTCATGGACTTCATGGAGAGGTGCTGTGCTTACTCTCCTAAGGATGGGAAAATCACTATAAATGTCGAAATAATTATCCTCAGCTGGGCATGGTGGCTCATGCTTGTAATCCCAGCACTTTGGGAGGTCGAGGCGGGCAGATCACAAGGTCAGGAGATCAAGACCATCCTGGCTAACACGGTGAAACCCCGTCTCTACTAAAAAATTCAAAAAATTAGCCGGGCATGGTGGCAGGCACCTGTAGTCCCAGCTACTCTGGAGGTTTAGGCAGGAGAATGGCGTGAACCCAGGAAGCAGAGCTTGCAGTAAGCCGAGATGGCACCACTGCACTCCCACCTGGGTGACAGAGTGAGACTGTCTCAAAAAAAAAAAAAAAAAGAAAGAAAGAAAGAAAGAAATATCCTCACACAAAACAGTCATATTTCTGTGCTGTCATTTCACTATGGTCTTTCATCCTGAAAACACACAAAGGAATTCAAAACCCTGCAAACCTTTGAAACCCATAGTGTGAGTCGGATAACAATCTTTTAAGTGTATTCGTGGATGGAGCCTAAACACACAAAGGAATTCAAAACCCTGCAAACCTTTGAAACCCATAGTGTGAGTTGGATAACAATCTTTTAAGTGTATTCGTGGATGGAGCCTAATTGCTTACAACCTTGGATAAATAGTCGCATCTTTGTTGTAAATGTGAATCTTGATTCTGGAAACACATACGTATTGGTAATATCAATGGTCAGTTTCTGAGTCTTTTCATTATCTGTCACGCCAAGGCCTTATTATAAGCAGAAGCTGTGAGTGTGGAAAAAGAAGTTTCCCTTGACTGGCTTTGGTCAAAGGCCATGTCCTTATATTCAATTAGTTAGGCCTTTGGCAGTTCCATCACTGAATAATAATAGATCTGATTATCTTCTTAATCACTGACATAATCAAATCCTTTATTGATAAAAACCACTGCTTTGTGCTTGACCATAATGAAAGTGGAGGAAAAAAAATTGATTTTGTTGCTGAAGACTAATCGGTGTCCTTAAATTGTGAAGTCTTTTGGGAAGGGAGAGGTGTCATGATTCCAATTGTTCACGAGCATCAGTGATTTGAACCATCCTGTCATTGAGACTGGAATTACAGTATAAAGTATTCAACATGGGAAGCATCCTTGTGGCTTGAGTATTCTTGCAACAAGATGATTATTTTTGTAAAAAATATCAATACAAAGAACCAAGTACATTGAAATAAAATATCGTAAGTTCCACTTATGGAAAGAGAATGTGCTATATTCTAGAACGGTAGCATGTTTAAGAGGAGGTATTATCACATTGTGGAAATAAAACCAGTCTTCCCACTTGCTAACTGTATGGAATTAATCAAGCTCCTCAGAAATTTAGGATTCAATTCCCCTACGTCTAAAGTTGAACCTCAAAGTCCTTTTCATTTTCAAAATTCTATGAATCTGTGACTGTTTCAGCTGGTATGCTCCTATAATGGTTCAATTTAGAAATGGGAGGTTTGTAGCTTTTAGTTAGCAGCCCTTGTTTCCTGATAGTCTCTGATGGCCAGCAAACTAATTAAAGATTAACATGACTCTGTTTGAAACCTCTCAGACTGAGAGTTGTAGATTTGCTGTAGAATAAAGTGAGGATATTTGTACTCTAAACTAGGTTCTGTAGGTACTTTTCACTGGGCACAAATTCACTTAACAAAATAGGAGGACATACAGCCACATATATGTTTATTCAGCCCCTTGCAACCAATTCCCCTTTCAGCACCTCCGTAACACTGTTGTGAAAACAGCAAGGTAATTGCCAAGTTCAATCGGCTTCCATGATGTAATAAATGGAAAGACCTGTGAATTGCTCCATTGCTACACATTAAGGCCGGGAATGATGTCATTCTTTAAAAATAAATAAGCATAACCTAATGTCTTTTTATTAATAGTCGACTAATTGCTGCATCAGAAGAAGGAAGGCTTTGTAGAAGGGAGTGAGAAACTGCCCCTGACATCATACCAACAGCACAAGAGGGACTTTATTCTCTGTGTGTACACACATATACACATGGGTAAAATGACTTCTTAAATAATGAATCAATCCCTAGATAATGCTGCAAGAGACATGCAAGGGGTGTCAGCAATCTGATTGGCTCACAGCTGGAAAAAATTAGAGAGCTGAAAAATGACAGAATGATACAATGTACAACATGGTAATAGCCTTGGCTTGGCAGGGAAAGGAGGGAAGGAGCTCTGTTTTGAGCGACCCCTCCTGCCGTCCCTGGGCATCCCCTGTTTTAGACCCCACACCTGCACAGATCTTACCTGTGTTCTCATGTATTTGTTCAAGTACATTGCAACCACTGCAAAGACCTAGTAAGGTGCAACTTAGTTGAGTGAAAATAGAATCAATGAAATGGCTTTAGGTGAGGCAGAAATATATTAAAAATAAAAATCAAACAAGACCGAACCATTCATCAATCAGGAAAGTTTAGAAGTCAAGACACTGTAGAAGAATCAGATTATCCAGGTATTAGGAATTCTTAAGTATTTATGGTTTCAGAGACTGAAGTTTTTCTTATCAATGGGTTTGAATGCAGCATGATTTTCCCCCAGGAGATCGAATTTGTCCCTTTCTCATCTACTCGGGATGTGTTTTTGCAATGATTTTTGTAGCAATGGATAAAAGAAAGGTCCTTTCACAACTTCTGGAGCATATTATCATCTTTCCTATGGACAGACATCATAAAATACTTGCTCAAATTGAAATGTGTGATTCACTGTTAGTGGAAACACAATCCCACGTTCATTACCATCTATAATGTGGATGGCAGTATGCCTCTTATTTTCAGCATAGAATTTCTCATGCTATGTAGCCAGCATACGTATCAGTTGCACGAGGCATTTCCACTTGAGTTGTCATTATAAGGGAAAGAGGTTCAGAAGCTATTATCAAGGGAAAGCAGTCCTGGTATCTGGTATCTGGCTTGTGATCAGTGTTCTAACAACTCTGGATAAGCCATTCAAACATTACTCCTTTGATGTTGAGTCACAACTGGAATTATGAGTGAGTCAGAAGAAATAACTTATCAAGTATATGAAAGCATTCTCTTGGCTTCCCTTGACTGGAGATTGTAAATGCAAATGATTGCCTACCTCTCCCACCACGTTGCAGAGCTGAAATGACCTCATTGAGGTTCTAGCTACCAATAGTGCTTGAATACATAGAGCGACCACTCTAGCACGGTAGCTCCCCTGTGTTGTTCAAGCAGAGCATTATTCATCATTAGACACGTAACAGAAGCCTCAGTGATGACAGAGGAAGAAGGATAACAGTGAAAAGGAGAAGAGGGAGAAAACCTAGTGTGTGGATGCCAATATAAACCACCTTGCAAGGAATCACGGCCATGTGTTGGGAAGAGCACTGGACTTGAGAATAATAACAATAATGATTAACAGCAACAATGATAATAATTGGGAGTCAGGAACATGAGTTCTGTTGTCCTCACCGAAGACTCTGGTTCTTGAAGGGTAGTCCCTTTGTTAAAAATGCAAATGCTCAGGTTCCATGGCGATCTGAATCAGAGACTCTGGGGCAGCGTCCCAGCAATCCGTGTTTTAATAAGCCCTCCAGGGAATTCCCATGCGTTGTAAGGTTTGAGAACCACTGGCCTAAGAAATTTACTGAAGCTAGGTCAGTCGCAACTTTTACTTTTTGAAAGCAATTCCCCCACATGCACGTGATCCTCACTCTGCTCTCCACTCTGCCCTCACTACATTCTCTTTCATCACAGATATTGACTAGGAAAGACATCTGAGAGTAAGAAAGAGTTTGTGCTGTTCAATAGCTGTGGGACTTCAGGCAAGTGCTGCCCCTTTTGGGGCCTCAGTTTCCATATCTGCAAAGTGAGGGATTCGCCTAGAAGATCACTAAGGTTCCTATAAATTTAATATTGTACCGTTCTAAGAGTTGTAAGTGCTATTACTCTAAACCTTAAGTTTCCACCATCACTCTCATTATGCATGTTACCAAGGCATCCAGAGGATAAGAGAGGCTGATAATACTCCCCAAGACAGCAACACAGTAAACAATCGAAGCCTTGTAGATAATGAGACCCTTAGCGAAAAATGCCTGACTATCTAAGACAGGAACAGTGATATATAACAAATACATTTAAACTTAGCAGTCTGCATTCTTGGGACATAGAGTAAAGATCGCATGTTAATATTAGAAAAAGCAACACATTCCCCAGAAGGGGTATTCTGAATGATTCAATGGTAAATCCAGGTGAATAGGCATTCATACAGATAAACAATGAGGTTTCATAATGGATTTATGAATAATAACATACAATAATACGTGTGAGACAGAAACCACTGGTACACATTTTGGAAACCAGATGTGCATGCATGCGATAGGAGAGACAGTGTAGGCTCGTTTTATTATTTTATTTTATTAAAACAATTTTAGCTTTTTTAAATGGAAAAATTTAAAATCGACAAAAAGTAGATACAATAGAATAATGAACCCCTGAACTTGTGGGAACCAAAGTTTTAGGCGAAGACTGTAATCGGGAAATACGAAAACAGTGAAGATCAGAGAAGTGGGAGGTGACAGGTTAGACCCAGGGAAGCAGAAGAATAGCTGTGAATGACAGTGAAATGCTGTCTTCAGAGAGCACATGAAGAAGACGTCTGAGGCTGGGCTCTGCATGGCTCATAGTGAGATGGGCCAACCACTGATAATAGCAGTGACATAAGAGAGGAGATGACAGTCTTTTAAACACTTTACACTTATTCTCCCAACACAACTGTTTGTGATAGGTACTGGTCGATATCCCTATTTTGGAGACAGGTTAACAGAGTCCCAGAAGGCTAGCAAGTGGCAGAGAGGGGATTTGAACCCTGGCAGCTGGCTTCTAGAGCCTGTATGCTTATCCACTAAGCTGCTTCTTCACCTTAGAGATATATCAGACCAAACCCCTTGTTATGCAGACCAAGGGGTAGAGCGAGAAAGCTACTTGCTACTGGCAGATGATTCTCTCAGTGTGTATTGGGCAACCCCCAAATACAAAATACTGATGCTGCCGGGAACAGTGGCTCATGCCTGTAATCCCAGCACTTTGGGAGGCTGAGGCGGGCGGGTCACCTGAGGTCAGGAGTTCGAGACCAGCCTGGCCAACATGGTGAAACCCCGTCTCTACCAAAATACAAATATAATTAGCTGGCCATGGTGGTATATGCCACCTAGCTACTTGTAATAAAATAAAATAAAAAACTAGTAGTAATCCTAGCTGCTTGGGAGGCTGAGGCAGGAGAATTGCTTGATCCTTGGAGGCAGAGGGTGCAGTGAACCGAGATTGCACTACTGCACTCCAGCCTAGGTGACCGAGCTAGACTCCATCTCCAAAAAATAAAAAATTAAAAATTAAAAAATAAAAAAGTACCAGCGCCTCACCCAAAGCAAATTGAGTTAAAATCTCAGAGGGGTAGGGTCTCAGCCGTCTTTGAAGCTTCTCAGGTGATTCTAATGTGTAGCCGAGGTAGAGAAACTACTAAGCATGGAAACAGCTTTAGGTGTCATCTGTTCTGAAATTCTAACTCTGTCGCTCTACATTTCCTCACTTGTTATATAGGGAAATATTTTTTTATTAAGGTGATTATAATACAAACAGTTTTTCAAAGGCCTTTGCCACAACTGCAAGCACTCAACAAATTAGAGTTGTTTTTTCTCCTATTAGTTGCAGACATATTCAAAGTTAGAAGAATGGATTTTGTTTTGCTTTGTTTTCCCATAATCTTAGTATATGATATCCAGCTTCAGCAACACATTGCAGTAAGAACTCACATATTAAAGGAGCCGCCTGTCATCATCAAGGCTTGGGATCAATGAAAGTCAACCATGCTAACAAGCAGAGTATCACTGCTCCCCAGATGTCTGACACTTGTGCTCAGTAAAACGCAAATACCTCCATGCTGATTATCCAGAGATGTTTTAAGTGCTCTTTTCCCCCCTACAGTTTATCTGTGTGAATTGCCTGTCTTGAAGAGGCTAGTTAACCATGGCAAGGCTCAAGATAACTTGTTCTCTGCCTTCAGCTATTTGAAGGGCTTTTGATGATCATGAAACTGAAATGTTATTTATTCTCTCTGCCTACAGAAGACTCGGCAGTGAGACACGGGCCCCTGTTGAAAGGAATAATTTCAATTGCACGTGAAGAAGAGTTCTTGGTCACTGAGCAAAAATATGCTGGAATAGACTACAGAATGTTTAGACCCGGCACTCTCCTACCATAAAATACAACCCGGTTCTGGTTGGATTGACCTTCACCTGCCTAACCTATTTTCCTTGGTCTTTTCACACTCTGTGATTTCATATTTCTTTCAATTCCCTGATTCAAACCAACCATATGTCCAGAGTGACTTTGTGAACCTAATCTGGGCTGAACTGAGGCTGAAACTCCAAGTCCCTCCGGGCCTTTAAGGCTTACAGATCTCAGGAGAGAACATTTTTCTTGCCAAGTCACTGCTCTCAAAACAAACCCTGGAATGGAAGCTTCATTACCTTGTGGCCATCAGTCCACCTTTCTTCCCCTTTTCCCCTGTTGAGTTTATGTGTGTTTTATTTCCCTCCCAAGAGGGACTATACTTTGTTGGTGTTAAAGTGATCACTCTAGAGAGTTTATATGTTCTCTCATTTTCAAAAAAAATCTATCTTTGATTCCTACATGCCTACATTCACAGCACTTTAGAGCTGAAAGTGGCTGAGGCTGGGGCATTCACTGAAACATCTTGAGAGAGTGCTGAAGCTTCAGAAAGGCGAAGTGACTTACCCAAGACCAAGTGGCTATTCTGTTTTGAGAGTAGTACCTTTTCCCAGTACTCTCTTGCTGCCTCTAAGAGTTCTTGTTTTATTATTATTATTTATTTATTTAGAGACAGGGTTTCACTGTCACCCAGGCTGGAATGCAGTGGCACAATCTCAGCTCACTGCAGCCTCTGCCTCCTGGGCTCAAATGATCCTCCCTTCCCTTCCTCCCAAGTATCTGGAACTATATGCATGTGCCACCATATCTGTTTAATTTATTTTATTTTTTGTAGAGATAGGGTATTTATTGCTATGTTGCCCAAGCTGATCTCGAAACTCCTGGCCCTGAAACGATCCTCCCAACTCAGCCTCCCAAAGTGCCGGAATGAGCCACTGTGCCTGGCCTATTATTTCGTTTTATTAAATTACAAAAAAAAAACAAAAAACAAAAAACAAATCTTTTTTTTTTTGAGACAAAATCTGGCTCTGTCACCCAAGCTGGAATACCACGGTATAATTTCAGCTCACTGCAACCTCTGCCTCCTGGGCTTAAGCCATCCCTTATCTTAGCCTCCCAGGTAGCTGGAGCTACAGGAATGTACCACCATGCCCTGCTAATTTATATATATATGTATATTTTTTTTGGTAGAGATGAGGTTTCATCATGTTGCCCAGGCTGGTCTCAAAGTCTCAGACTCAAGTGATCCACCCACCTAGGCCTCCCAAAAAGAATACTTTTTATATATTGAAAAATTAGACTGGGCACAGTGGCTCACACCTGGAATCTTAGCACTTTGAGAGGCAGAGGCTGGTGCATCAATTGAGGCTAGGAGTTCAAGACCAGCCTGGCCAACATGGTGAAACCCATATCTACTAAAAATACAAAAATTAATTGGTCACAGTGGCACACTCCTCTCATCCCAGCAACTTAGGAGGCTGAGGCAGGAGAATCACTTGAACCTGGGAGGCAGAGGTTGCAGTGAGCTGAGATTGTGCCACTGCACTCCAGCCTGGGCAACAGAGTGAGACTGTGAAAGAAAAAAGAAAAGAAAAGAAAGAAAAAGAGAAAGAAAAGCAGAGAAAGGGAAAGAGATAGAAAGAGAAAGAAAGAAAAAGAAAAAGAAAGAAAGAAAGAGAAAAAAGAGAGAGAAAGAGAGAAAGAAAGAGAACGAGAAAGAAATAAGAAAAGAAAGAGAGAGAGAAAGAAAGAAAGAAAAAGAAAGAAAAAAGAAAAAGAAAAAAGAGAAAAGAAAAGAAAGAGAAAGAAAGAAAGAAAAAGAGAAAGAAAGAAAGAAAGAAAGAAAGAAAGAAAGAAAGAAAGAAAGAAAGAAAGAAAGAAAGAAAGAAAGAAAGAAAAAGAAAGAAAGAGAAAGAAAGAGGAAGGGAGGGAAGGAAGGAAGGAAGGAAGGTTAAACATACATAAAAGTAGATAGCATAGTATATCAACCCCCATAATCCTGAAATTCACAGCCATCAATGATGATTGGTCATTCTTGTTGCTGATGGGGTTCAGAACACGCTCCCCCAATATACTGCACCTTGGCATAATGTGAGAAAACAGCTGAAGCAGGAACATCCTTCTGACCTTCCCTTGCTCTTCTCCCCTGAAGCAGCTTATAGAACCTAGGAAAGATTTTGTGACCTTCTCTGGAAGCAGGTCACAAGACCCTAATGTGAGAGGTGCCCTCCATATACCTGGAGGAAACAAACATCTTTCTCTCTGAACACACAGAGACATGGAAAAAATCTGAAGAACAAACAGGCCCTACTAAGTCCCCTCAGCTTACTACCATTGGATCCTACTCTCACAGAGAATCTTATTTCTCCATGACTCTCCATTCTTCATCAAGCCTAGCTCAGGTTTGATTATCTGGTCTTCACTCCTTTATGAAGGCCCCCATGTCACATAAAATGTACATTAAATACATTTGTATGCTTTCTCTTGTTAATCTGTCTTTTGTTCAAGTGGCTTTAGCCACAAACCTAAGAATAGCAGAAGACATTTTTTCTTCCCCTACATATTGTCTATACCCTAAATTACGTCTCTCCTATATTACTTTTAAGCAAATTCTAGACATTACATTACTTCGTGCATAACTACTATAAAAAAAAGTTCTTAAAAAAACCCAACCACATAACCACCATAATATTACCACACTTAAGAGTTTCAAAATATTTCTTTGATACCATCAAATAGACAGCTTTCAGATTTTCTATTGCCATATAGGTATTGCTTTTTTAGACAATGTTTTGATAGAACTATTTTGCTAAGGTAATAAGAAATTATGTGTCTGGAGCTGAAAATCTCACTGAATGACTTCAGAGTAAAAGACTATCAAGAATGTATGAGGATTTAAGAAAATGTTATAGATATTAAGTGTTTTGTAAAATCAGAGAGAGGTATCAACATCCACCGAGTCCTGTGCTCAGAAGGCCAAAGGAAGTATAATTTTAACTGGGCCTGACATTTAGGCATTAGGGAAGTAGAATTTAAAAGGGCAAATTCAGGCTAGGAAGACATGCGCCTAAAATCTCAGAAGCAGGAATATGTAAGGACTATTTGTGAGATGGTGAATAGAACACTTGTTACAGCAGAAGCTTTGCACCTTTACAACAAAGTACTGAATGATAATATTAAGTATTTGAGTTGGATGTGATTCTGAAAGTCCTTAAATATCAAGCTCAGGGTTTCCAGCTTGTCTTTTTATACATCGGGGTTCCAATGGAGGGCTTTTGAGCTATTATAAATGCAATCTGATTACATGAATAGTGGCAAAACAGAAATGCAACATTTTGTCATTATTATACAAAATAAATTGATGTGGAAGAAACACCTATCTATCTATATACACCGTCAGAAAATATAATTAGGGAAGGAAGTGTAATTTAAATGATAGCTTCTAACACACTGTAAATATGAAGATTATTTTTTTCCAGGGACATTCCAACGTCATTTGTCAACAGACATCAAATTACACTGGGAAAAAAAGAATATGACTAGTTTATGTCTCCAGTCAAGATATTTGAAGTTGTTTATTGAACTGGAATTCAATCTCCATAATTCTGTGGCTTCCTCTTTTTATCCATAATAATTCATCTCTATAATTAAAGCCTAATGAACCAAACAATTTCTCTCTTCATAATCAAGTTCAGCTGTGTGAGTGGCCAGCATTAAAATAGAATCTTTCCAGTAAACAGATCCAGTGCTCTTAGCTAAAAAAAAAAAAAAAAATACAAAGAAAAAACACTTTCTTTTTCTCTTGAAACTTCACATTTATTCCCATTAATTAGATTTATTTCCTTAAGGATGCTGGAATGTCATAAAGAGTACCAATAAAGACTCCTAATAACCTCCAGAACTAAAGAAAAGCTTTATTATTATTAAATTAATTAATTGATGCCACTTGAAATCTAAAATGTACCGTGTCATCTGTGATCTATTGAGGCCCTCAACTCATTTGTTTCACGCTTTGTTGTTTAATAATGCTTTGGTTCTTGGTAAAAGGAATGGTAAGAAAGAAGATGGCATTTCCATCTTTGAGTTCTTATTTAAAATTTAAATAACTCTTGCAAATGTAAGGCTTTAAAGTCATTATCAGCTAATGTCTTTGGACATAATTAGCTGATATCCAGCTGGGACCGGTATTGGTGCCTGTTGAAATGAAGGCCCAGGCTGAAGAATTGCAGAGTGAAGACAAGTACAACATTATCAGTCAAGTCACTTCAAAGCAAATCTCTTTCCCCCATCAGCGTCAATAAATACCAGAGATTGCCAGGTCTGAGTGGCTACCATTTCTTCTGAAAAAACTTGTATTGTTGAAATAATTGTGAATAATATTTTACATTCACTGCCTTATACATAAAAGGTCCTTTCTTTTTTCTTTCTTTCTTTTTTTTTTTTTAATTTTCTTCTTTGAGGCAGAGTCTCACTCTGTCGCCCAGGCTGGAGTGCAGTGGCGTAATCTTGGCTCACTGCAACCTCCACCTCCTGGGTTCAAGCAATTCTTCTGCCTCAGCTTCCAGAGTAGCTGGGACTACAGGTGCGTGCCACCACACCCAGCTAATTTTCGTATTTTTAGTAGAGACAGGCTTTCACCATCTTGGCCAGGCTGGTCTCGAACTCCTGACCAACAAGATCCCTTCTACTGGAGCCTCAATGGTTGCCCACATTTGGGACCTGTTTTCCCTTCATTATGGCCCTTAGGAAGCTCAAGCCAATATTTAAAAGAAGATATTTCACAGAAAGAGGTGGGTCTCCAGCTTCACTTGGAAACTGGGAAGATGACACAAAACTAGTCCTGTCTTCCTATTTTCCCAGGAGACTGGGATTAGGAGGCTCTGAGGAGCAGCCACCCTCTTTGGAAGGGGCATGTGCCCCACTTCTCCTGGGCTCCAGTGCCCCCCACCCCTGAGGCTGCATCACTCTCCATTATCATTTGTCTTGGAATTAATTTCCTTTTCTTCTGGTAGAGAAATATCTTCCTACACTTACGTCTCCATAGAAAGCAGAGAATGAAAGATGGCCAAGAGGCACACTGGCTTTCCCTACACACTGTGTGTCTTACTCATTTGGGTTTCCTGCCTGGCGCCCATGGAGACTGAGTCCTTACTCCTGCCTCAAGACCTTCAGATCAATACCCCTCCTCCAACAGATTTCTTTACGTTTTATCCTTTTCATTTTACTATTTTCTCTTGTACCACCCCCCCCCCTTTTTTTTGAGGCAGAGTCTCACTGTCTCCAAGCTGGAGTGCAGTGGTGCGATCTCGGCTCACTGCACCCTCCGCGTCCTGGATTCAAGCAATTCTTTTGCCTCAATCTCCCAAGTAACTGGGACTACAGGTGCCCACCACCACGCCCAGCTAATTTTTGTATTTTTAGTGGACATGGGGTTTCACCACGTTGGCCAGGATGGTGTGGATCTCCTGACCTCGTGATGTACCCGCCTCAGACTCCCAAAGTGCTGGGATTATAGGCTTGAGCCACCGCACCCAGCCCGTACCCTTTAAAATAAAACCTTAGAACCTAGAATTAGCTCAGTTCTGTCTTTCATTCTTTTTTCCACATTTTCAAGCATAAACATCGTTTGTTTGGTTTGTTTCTCTTGACATTTCACCGTTTACCAACTCTCTGACAGAGAATTTAATAGCTACCAGTTTAAAATTTGCCTGTAAATAGTATAAAGGGACTTTTCAAAATCTGGAAATTTTCTGGCTCCTGAAATGCCATGTTAATGCACATCAATTTTTTCAGGCAAGCGGTGCATTTATCGTTGCAATTTATCAACGCCTAACAGTGTGAGAAATAGAGTAGTCACTTACAAAATGTTTGCTGAATGAAGATCCCTTCAGATAGAAGCTAGTTAGATCAGAAGTCTGTAAAGATTTGTCACCCGAGAAAAAACAGGGTTTATTTGCCTGGAGAGTAACACGAGAATGCAGATTTTAATCAATAGGAGTTTTATTACTTGTCACAAGTAAGGAGAGCACTACAAGTGTTCTCCAAAGCGGTGTCTCCCCAAGGGAAGAAACAGGAGGATTTTATAGAGGTGAGAGAGGAGAGGGTGCGTCATCGCATATAGAGGAGAGGCCCCTTTTGTGCAGACCCGGTGAGTCATCGTACCAGCAACACGGGTCTCACGTTATGCTAATGAAGCTGTAGCCCCTCCCACAGTGGAGAAATTAGCATGGAACTGACGACAGTTCACTCAGGTTCATCTATAAGTTGTTGGGGTCGCAGGAGCTGGTTTCAACAGATGATGTGACCGCATTCCACACAGTATTTGGGGAAAAACAGGCTGTCAGCTGGGAGGATGTAAAACAGTCTGATTGCTCAAGTTGATTAAACTCCTGTAGTCCCTGGACACTCTTCCTGTCTGCTCATACTTTTTCTACAAAAAGACAGCAAATACTGTAGGCTGGGCGGACCATATGGCCTCTGTAGCACAATAGCAGCCCTAGAACATAATTGAATGGGCAGGGCTGTATTCCAATAAAACTTTATTTACAAAAAACGGTGGTGGCCTGGATCTGGCATGTGGATCTGTAGTTTGCCAACTCTTGGCTTAAGGATGTGTCATTTTAAAGCATTTGGAGAAAATAAACAAGTGCTCACTTTCCTTTCTCTGTAGAGAGTAAGAACTGAGATTTAGAAATGCCAGTCAAGTAGCTATTGTAATCCAGGAATTCAGTTAACATTTACTGAGCCCTCCTCTTTTCTAGACGCTGTGATAGGTTTGGGAAACATTATAGTGGACAGAAAGAGAATCTCCCTTGAATCAGTTTTAGAGTGTCAGGGACAAAAAAGATTTGCCCTCTACCTTCTTAGGTTCAGTTTTTGGAGGTCTGCAAACTAAACTGACAAAAGAGAATTTAGCAAGAGGGGGGTAAAAAAACCCAGATATAACTACATAGGCACACACAGGGTTTCGCCAAAAAATGTGAGTCAGGGACGGGGTTGGAAGTGTGGGGCTTAAATAGCATCTTAATAGGGGATGAAGAAGGGTAAGGGGACACTTCTGGGAGTCCACATGACTTTTAGGAAAAATAAATGGGCCCTTAGGAGAACATGTGGGATTTCCGATTGTTTTATGACAATGTCTGTTTAGGTGATTTCTTTTTCAGGTGCTGATGCGACTTCTCATCTCTAGTGATAAGGGTGCGTTTTCTCTGGTTGTGAAATTCCTGGGGAGGGAATTTATGACAACTGAACTCCTTTGAGAGGCTTTGCGTTTAGGGAGATAAAGGGTGTTCAGGAAAGGCCTCTTCCTGCAGCTGTTGATTCACAGAAGTTTTCAGCTCTAAATGATTCTCGTGTCACTGGGGGATAGTCTGAGACTCCTGGGAGAGAGAGGCAGGGTTACAGGGAAGAGACAAGATAAGACTTACACTGTTATGAGAGAGAACCCTGGAGTTCACAGAAGATACAAGGAGGACCTCCCGGAAGAGATGATACTGAAGCTGGAGACTGAGGGGTGGGTGGGAGCTGAGCAGGAGGGGTGAAGACAAGATGTAAACTGTCAGTATAGAGAGAACACATCCAGCAAAGGAACCAGTCTGTAGAGAGGCCCAGAGGCCCAAACAGCAAGGAAATGCAATGAGAAAATGCAAGTACATCTATCTGAGAGAGAAATGCTGAGGGTTAGTGCTGGAGAAGTGGCAGGCCCTGTGCTTTACTTAACACACATGGAGTCATTTACTGTCTGCTTTCTCTGTTAGCTTGAAGTCAGGAACTATGTCCTTGTGGTTCATCCCTGCACCCCTTCCCCACCCTCCACCTAGTGCCAGACGTAGCTGGATACTCAATAAATATGTGTTGGCTGACATTTGAGTACTAGGCTTAATTATGGAGAAGAGAAGGTTATGGGTTTTTTAATATTGGGGGGGATTTCCCAGGGGCCTGTGCCACAGTCTGCTCCACATGCCTTTGGGGAATGCAAGGGTTACACAGGAACCCTTACCTCCAGCTTCGTGCACTCACTCATGTAGGACTTTCACAAGTTTATGAAAGGCAAGCGTAGTATATTGACTGCAGCCAAGGGAACAATTTTCCAGCCCTCACTGAATCCATATCCTATGAAAAGAGACCTCACAGCTCCTCCCAGGAGGGCACAGAATTGATATCCTACCCCTTGAATGTGGCCCGCCTTATGACTTGCTTTGGCCATTTGCTTGAAGCAGAGGTGATCCTGTACCATGCCCATGGTAGGAAAGAAGATTTATTTTCTCATCCATTGCTAGGTTTGTGGTTGAGACTCCTTATAACCAAAAAACAGATCATCAAGAGAAAAGCATAACAATTTAATGTAAGTTGTACATTACATGGAAGACTTCAGAAACGAAGATTCAAAGAAAGAGAAAAAACTATATTTATGTTTAGCTTTGATAAAGAGTAAACAGTTGTGCAGAAAGAAGTATGATTGGAAAATGGGGGTATGACGTAATAGTAATAAACTGGGGGAAACTTAGCGAAGCCTGTTTGTTTAGATCCTTCTTGATTTCTCCGTGTCCTCAAGGGTAAGAATATTTCTTTCCTCCAGGTACAGGGAGGGCACCTCTGGAACAAAGGTTTTATGACCTACTTCAGGAGAAGGTCAGCTTTAAGGGAGAAGATTGAGAGGAAGGTGAGAATGACCTGCTTACTTCTGCTGTTTTCTCAAATTCCAAGGTGCTATATTGTGGGGTAGCATGTTCTGAACCCAATCACAGGCTTCCAAAGACCTTGTATGCTTCTACTCACTTGGAAATCCATAGCCATATATACAAGCCTGGGTTCACCTGCTGGGTGTTGGGAGACATATGGCCTCGTCTGTCTGTTGCCCCAGGAACAGCCAACCAACCACAGACATGTGTGAGGCCATCCTACGTCTACCTCTCAATGGCCTAAACCTGGCCTTACCTGACCTGCATGAGTAAGCCTGGCACAAACTGGCAGGTGTGCCCAGGTGATGAGCAAAGTAGCAAGAAATAATAAATGCTCACTGTTTTAAGTCACTGGATTTTGGCATGATTTGTTATGCAGCATAGCTAACTGATACAGCAAGAAAAAGGGATCTCTCTTCTCGGCTTTTTCTCATTATTTATAACTTTTTTCTCTCCAAAGCATCACCCCTATTTTTCCCCTTGGACCCTCTCTTCAAAGTTAGCGTCTATAAGGCTTTCTCTTTCTGATATTAATCTTTTAAAGATTATAGTCATATGTGCAGATTTCTAGATCACCACTGAAAATTAAAAGTGGAATCTGAATACACATAAAATGGATTTTTTTTTAAAGAGCAAGACACATATCATGCAGCAGCTGATTGTTCGTGCATGGCTAAATGACTGAACACACCATGGTGAGTATTTTCAGCCTTCCATCATAGCTTGCTCATAACAGGGAACACAGAAACGGTGTATACAGCCCAACATGAAAGAAATGACCTCAGGTCAGTTTCTTTCCAGTTTGCCGTTCACAGACAGAGATGAGGCAGGATGCTGTCCATCTTTTTCAACTGGACACAGGTTGCTCTTAGGGCGTTTTGGCTGCCTTGATCTGGATGAGCAAACAGTGATCTTGTGGAAGTAATAGGAATGGGAGTTTTGACATCAGAAGAAGAGAACTGTGGTCAACAGAATTGCATCTCTTCTCATTCGTTCCAGGACCCGTGGACCCATGTCACTTGGCATTCCTGCAAAACCTCATGCCAAGATTGTCATTGTGGCTGATATGTAGATTCGAAGGTAATCTAGCATGTAGCAAGAAAAAGAGGTACACACAGGCCAGCTATTAGCCCAAGTGAAGAAACTAGTCTCTGCTTCTGCAAAAAATACTACTACTTATATTTGCAACTTAATGTTTTCAAGGCATTTCCTGAATATTTATGACACTTGATGCTTATAACATATTGTGAGAGAAATAACAGAGGCTCAAAGTTACCCTACTAACCCCAAATCATAAAGCAATTTAGTGGCTGAGTGGTTAACCTCCTGATACTTTCATTTCCTTCATTTTATTAATTCAACCAATATTTCTTGAGCATTTACTATGTGCCACTTATGAAGTGAGACTGAACATATGATTTTGAATTTTTAAAACACATTGTTAGTTTTATAATATATGTGAATTTTGAATTACTAATTTAAAAAAAAATTCATAAATTGCACACTTTAGTACCAGCTGGAAAAAAAAACAGAATATGGCAAGAAACAATTTAATACATTAAATTAAAATATTATTCTTGACTTATTCTAAATAGAATAAATGTGGAGAAGAAAATACAGTATTTCTATGGGTATCTCAGGTTAGGCATATTTTAGGAAGACAGGTATTCCAAAAATGATTAGGAAGCTGGTGTAAGTTCTTTTTGATAAGTGGCAGAGTTTAATTAACATAAAAAAGCATGATTGGAAATGTTACAAGAAAGAAATGTTCCAGGGTTGTATGTGAAAGCGTTTGTATTTTCCAGAGAAATGTGGAGACTTTAAAAGGTAGCTTTAAATTGTTTGCCTACAGTTTTATAAGATCTACTACCAGCAGGTTAGCCTAAATCAGAGAGGAACGTCTTTCTGTCCTTCTCCAACACAGTCATCTGGTTGTAAAGTAAAGAACTTCCCAGGAAACAAATCCATGTCAAAGTGTACCAGGGCTGGCAGACCTGAGATACGGACTAAAAGAGAGGACTACACTAATACAGAGGAATAAAGAACAAAGATGACATTAAGTCAGAGAAATGGGCAAAGGCTACGCTGGTGCGTGTAGGGAGCGAGGGCTTCCAGCTTTGCCCAAAGTAAGATAAGATAAGGCTGAATCCTGCAACTCGACAGGCAGAAGTGCTGTGTCAAGAGAAGAAATCGATGCAGAGGGATATGGACTTCCTGGTGTGGAGTGAGGCAGACCAGAGCTTCAGAGCCCGGGAAATGTCAGCCAGTTCCGGGTCGCTGACAGCTCCCTCCCTTTCCACTCGCCACCCTGCCTCAATGGCTCTCCTGGCTTTGCCTTGAGGTTCCCAAGCACGCTTATGTATGGTCCCCTTGGATCTTGGTTTGCTCTGTGTCCACTTTCAGGGATTTCCTTCATTGGATAACCTCTCTTGGCCCCTAATGCAGGCCCTAGCCCGTCATAGCTCATCCGACAGGTGAAGGCCCATCCTATCTACTTCCAGGTCCAGATGTGACTCCTCAGCATAGAACCTAAGCTTGGGCCCTGGGAATAAAGCTTGGGAAAATGAGGGCAGCAACCCGAGCAAAGTTGCAATAGAAATCCAGATTAATGATTTTGAGGAGAGTTTCAGTAACAAGCTCCGGGCATAAGCAAACATTAAACAGTTTTAATGAACCAAAGGTTTTGTAATTCAAGAAGTACCTTCTTCCTCAATTCTTACATTCCTTTTGTCTGATCCAAACTGGTTTTGGAGCTGATTTTAGAATTATCTTTTCCAGTGAATTGTCCACATGTCAGGATCATCTGAGATGTTGGTTGAATATGCAGATTTCTATCTCCAGCCCTTGTCCAATTGAATCAACTGCTTGAGAATGAGGCCCAGGAGCTTGTATTATTAGCGAGTGGCCCAGGTTCATGAAAGTTAGAGAAATGCTCAAGTATTTCACAGCACAATGACCTGGATATGGAGGCAGCTCTGGAATCTTCTATACTTAGCAAAATTTTGCTCTTCTCCATGGGCCTGTTAGCTGTGAGAGCCATAGACAGTGGCTTCCTCCTTCCCACTTGACGCCTGTTGATTTGTTGAAGAAACATTGATTGGTGCCTGTATAGTTCGTCCTTGCATTGTTATAAAGACATACATGAGACCGGGTAATTTACAAAGAAAAGAGGTTTAACTGGCTTACTGTTCTGCAGACAGTACAGGAAGCATAGCAGCTTCTGCTTCTGGAGAGGCCTCAGGAAACTTACAATCATGGCAGAGGTGAAGGGGAAGGAGGCACGTCCTATATGGCCAGAGGAAGAGCAGGAGATGGGGGGAGGTGCTACACACTTTTAAACAACCAGAACTCACGATAACTTACTCTTGCTGTGACAACACCAAGGTGGATAATGTTAAACCATCAGAAACCGCTCCCATGATGCAATCACCTCCCACTAGGCCCCACTTCAACACTGGGGATTATAATTCCACAGGAGATTTGGGTGGAGACACAGATCCAAACCAGCGTCAGTACCATGCAATAGGTACTGGTTTTCAAATACAGTAGATAAAAAGTTTACACAAAACTACCTGCCCTCAGGAAGCTAACCTTCAAGTGGGAAGAGACAAGTCATAACCAAGTAAAACCAAGAGTGGTAACTGGGAGGAGAAAATGAATCTAGAAAGGAGGGAAGGAGGGATGGGGCTGGGTGGGGGGTGGGGGTTGTAATTTTAAATAGGGGGCCTGGGAAGGCAGCCCTGAGAAGATGGCTTCTGAGTTGTGATCTCATGAAGGGGAAGACACAAGCCATCTGCAGGGTTACCCGATAAAATAAGTTGGCTGTTATGGACTGAATTGTGTATCCCCTGGCAAAAATCATGTATTGAAACCCTAACTTCCAAGATGACCCCATTTAGAGATAAGTCCTTCAATGAGGCAGTTAAGGTTAAATAAGGTCACAAAGGTGGGACCCTAATACAATAAGACTGGTGGTTTTTGAAGAAGAGAAAGAGGCACCAAGGAGGAATGTGCACAGATAAAAAACCACGTGAGGACACAGCAAGAAGGCGACCGTCAACAAGCCCAGGAGAGAGACCTCAGGAGAAACCAAACCTGCCAACTCCTTGACCGTGTACTTCCAGCCTCCAGAATGGTGAGAAAATAAATTTCTGTTGTTGAGGCCCTCCGGTCTGTGGTACTTGGTTATGGCAGCTTGAGAAGACTCATGCAGATACTCAGCTACAATTGAATTTCAGATAAACAACAAATATTTATAGTGTCAGTATATAGCATGCATAGCAAAAATGTACGTGTTGTTTGTCTGACATTCACATGTAACAGAGCGTGTGTATTTTTATTTGCAAAGTCTGGCAACCTTGGTTATGTGAGCACCCGAGAGAAGAGAATTCCAGGCAGAGTGAACAAGAAAAAGGATCTGAGGTGATCAGCATGGTGGAATTTTTGATAGCTGTAAGCTTTTCAAAGTAGCTTCTGTGACAGTTGATCATGTGAATTCAGTCATTATTGTCACAGCCAGCTAAAACAGAGTCGAGAAACCAAGAGGCAAAAGCACTCAGGACACGTAACATTGATTCAAAAATATCATTCTCTGCAAGCCTGGCTGCTGAAACCACCTGTGCAACCTGAAACAAGTTTTACCTAATGACTTCTGAAGCTGCTGCAACTCTAAAACTAACTTTACCCACTGCTGTCACTCACCAACCAAACTTGCTAGCTCTCCCAGTTCTCATAGTCAATAAACTTTCTCAAAGAGCGAGACAGACATGTCTCTTTTTGTAATACCCAATCTTCTCTGTGTTCTTTGGACATAGTGAAGACACCTAGTGGGTGTGTATTCCCTGAATTGCAATTCATTCTTCCTAAATAAAATATTAAATATAGAGATTCATCTCTTCATTTTTATTTTGACTTTGACTTTTTTTTTTTTTTTTTTTGAGATGGAGTCTCACTCTGTCTCCCAGGCTGGAATGCAATGGCACGATCTCGGTTCACTGCAACCTCTGCCTCCCGGGTTCAAGCAATTCTTCTGCCTCAGTCTCTCAAGTAGCTGGGATTACAGGCACCTGCCACCACACCTGGCTAATTTTTTTGTATTTTTTAAGTAGAGATGGGGTTTCACCCTGTTGCCCAGGCTGGTATCGAATTCCTGAGCTCAAGCAATCCACCCGCTTTGGCCTCCCAACTTTGACACTTTTAAAGCAATTTCTTTTCTTAGAAAGCTGAGGTTTTCCTTTAGATTTTCTACTTAGAACAAAGGTTTTCTTTTGTAACTTTCAGGAACAAGAGAGTTGCTCATCCCACTGTCCCATCTGACTGAGTAGTAGCTGCAATTTGGAACTCATAACAAAATTGTCCTATACCCATTTTACACCATTAGCGCTGTTGCAGATGTTGAAATTTGACATCTTCTGATTTTTTAAGCCCTCCCCTCTCCTTTTTGGAATACCTGCACCCAGATCATGTAAAGGGAAAGAAGGCGGCAAGAACTGGATTGTTTAATTAAGCTTTTCTAATTGGAAACTTTTTATAAGTGAAAATCTAATTCTCCTGCTCAATTTTGCTTATAAAACTTTGCCAATTAAAACCTAATGGAAAAGAACTAAAAAAAAAAAAAAAAAATTAAAGCTTTGAAAAGTTCCCTAATACCACAATGGAAAACTGTTAGGTACTGTTCTATTTGTTCAGAAAGTTTACTGCTAGGAAAATCGCATAACTTGTTTAATCCCCTGCAGCTGGGAAAAGTCGTCGTTGAAGGTAGGTGAGGGAGGCTGTTAGAAGCCTTTTGCAAAGAGCAGGAGGAAAGAAAGATATTTCGCTGTGAAGCATAATCATTCATAGATTAAGGAAAATCCAAAGCTTTGATTACAGGTATGCTAAAATATTGATTAGGACTGAGTTCCTGCTCTCGATTCTAAGACCTTGTGGGTTTTACATCTCTTAGAGGCTGTAAAGAATAATAGGACAGCAGAAAAGTTTTTAAACATCACATAGGATGACAATAGAAATGGTTAAATAGAACAAAGTGGTCTTTCCTGGTCTGCAAGCTCAGAAATAGACACAGCACTTTGGGAGGCCGAGGCAGGCGGATCATGAGGTCAGAAGTTCGAAACCAGTCTGGCCAGCATGGTGAAACACCATCTCTACTAAAAATACAAAAATTAGCCAGGCATGGTCATGCACGTCTGTAATCCTGGCTACTCAGGAGGCTGAGGCAGGAGAATTGTTTGAACCCGGGAGGTAGAGGTTGCAGTGAGCTGAGATAGTGCCACTGCACTCCAGCCTGGGTGACAGAGTAAGACTCTGTCTCAAAATAAGTAAATAAATAAATAAATAAATAGAAATGTGCATTAAGTAGTATATTAATTATTTAAAAGATAGAGCAATTTCTAAATATTTTATTTAAAAGAACTTATCTTTTACTTAGTTTGCTTTTAAACGAATCTAAAACGTCCACAGTAGACTTCTGTGGTTTGGGTAGGTTCAGAATTCCCTTCCCACTCTTTCCCGTAAAGCTTACTCCCTCTTTCTTCAGGAAACCTTCTTGGGGAGCGGGCAGTTACACAACACCAGCTTTAGGGGCAGATGATCCATCTAGGCAAGGTCAGTTAAAATAACTCACAAGATCAGATAAGGCTAAGAGTCCAAGAAATGGACAAGGAATCTCAGGTCCTCTTTTGGGACTTTTTATATGTCAAGCGTTTGGAGAAACAGCTTTGTCTTTTTTCCTTTCCCTGCTTTTGCTAATTGAGGATGGTGTAAGGAACTACCGTTGCTTGTTCTGTGTGTTTTCCCTCGTCACAAAGAACTTTATGAAGGAAGAGAAAACTAATCCCAATATAGAGGTGAGTAAAGATAAGAGAGATGAGTTGCCAAAGAGAGTAGTCAAGAGTGAGAGGAAAAGCGAAAGCGAATACCACATTCTTTTAGTCCTTGGATTCGATCAGTACTGAACCCACTTCATTCTTGTCCTTTATGTATATGACCCACAAAGTCTCTGTATATGTTTTCTTGGTATGAGTAAAGTGTCTGTCCTAGAAGCCACATCCCTGACTAAATAAGAGCTAATTCCCTTGTAATAGATTTGTCTTAGGTTTTACGTAAGTGAAACTTACATGTACATATCTATGAATATAAAGCATCGTTTTTATTTCCCCCCCAAAAATCATCAGTTAAAAAAGAGAAGGTTGTGTTATTTTCAAATCCTCACAAATTCTCCAATACTGCATTTGCTTTCTCAATCACTTTAATTTGAACAGCAACATACCATTTGGGAAAGGCACACAAATCCAAAATGGCTAATTTTGGATCTTTATAGTGGAGCCCTTGATATAATTTATTTTTTTAAAAAAAAAGAGGCAAAGAAATTTAAACACACCCAGTAATAATTCCTGGGGGTATCAGATTTTTTTTTCAATCAAGCCATTTATATAGAGTATTATTTTTAAAAGCCAAATAGTAAGTGAATATATTTGCGAGACCACACATAAACCCCTCAAGGGTGAATGAGAAAATAAACAAAAAACTGTCCTTATGCTACAAAAATGGGAACTTGTGGCCTGGGGCAAAAATGTAAGTGTCATCATTAGACACAGCTTAAAAGGGTACTTTATCCAAAAAAGGAAGCAGAAATACTTTCTGTGAAACCACGTTTGATGACTCAAGAGAAGTGGTTTAATGATGAGGAAGACATTGATGCGTAGGAAAAATCTGAAAAACATTTCTCATTAAACATAAATTTAAAAGAATCAATTTTCAAATTAAAAGATTATTTTATATAGTATGTACTTTTAAATATCATGTTACCTAATTCATTATTGGGCATAGATATTTTATTTTTTCACCTATATCACTAACATTTTATTTGACCAACATTTTATTTTCTTCAATATTCTCATTGGGAAGTCGGATAATCACCTTGTATTTGCAGATATACATGATATCGATCATGTATATTAGGTACGTACTTGGGGGAAAAAGAAAAAGAGTCTTCAAAGGGTCAGAAACACAGGTGGTAGTTTGACCAACAGTTTGGGGGAAGGCTCGTGGACAGATTGATCAGGTAAAACAAAATTTGTGAGCTTGAACTTCACCTGAAATGGTTATTTAGGCTAAGGTTTCTCTGGTTTCACATAAAGTAAATTTAAAGGTAACTACTGAGTGGTAGGGCCAAGAAAAATATTATAAAGCACTCTGCACATATTTAAGGGAAATTCTGCCAAAATTCCCTCTCCTCCCTTCACCCCCCAAGTCTCTATTTGCCAATGGGTAGAGCAAAATGCTGGAGCCTCATCTTAGCGTTTAAGTGAATTAAGCATGGCAGGTAAGTCTGAAGCCTGTGACTCCTGTGTGTAACAAATGATGGAAAGAGAAGGCATACGAAGAGTGGGGGGTAAGGTTCCTGCTCAGATGCTGGAAATATCGTTCGACCATAAGCAAACAGTATGTCTGTGTCTCTAGCTGACTACTCATTGGACTGTTTTTTCAGCTGAATCTTATTTTCCCAGCTGTGTCTGTCACCAGCTACTATCATCATCACTGCTGCTTGAGCTCATCATCATCAACAGAAGACCTGTCCAGTCTACTGTGTTGAAGCACTCGCCATGTGCCAAGCATTGTCTTAGGCACTCCAGGTGCTTCATTGTGCCTACTGACCACTGTTTAGTGGACGGCACTGTGTTACATTTTAGGGTTACAAAACCACACACACACACACAAATATTCTTGCCCTAAAGAGAATGTAGTATAGTAGGAAAAATGCAACATATGGATAACACATGAGCCAACCCTGGAAGTGAAGCAAACTGATAATAAATAAAAACAAATAGTATCAACCATAAAGGTGATTATTTTGTGTTCAGTGAATCCATTATTCTGAGTCACATTGTCCAATATAATTCACTTGGATCCCCTAAAGGAGTTATGAAATGGTTACCAAGGAATACCAAAGCTCTCCAAACAATTAAATGACCAAAATATTGAACAACAAAGCAAAAGAAAGCAAAACAAAAGCCTTGAATATGACTAAATATGACCACCTTCCCACTCTTTAAGGAGAAATTAATGTTTCAAATTAAATCTCACAGAAATAAATAAATGGAAATTTTTGTCCTCTGAATTTTTATTTTCTGTTTATTCCCAGCTGCTTCCTTTGTAATGTCTAGGTTAAGTCAGGATTCCTATTCCAGCAGTTGTTAACGTTTACTATCTTCCACCAAATTGAGTAAAAATGTAAGTAATCTAAAGCAAAATAAACCAAAGATTCTCATATGTCCTACATTCATAACGTTGGAGGGTCAAAGGGAATTATAAAGGATCACAGATCCTGATTCACCATGAAAGTCTAAGGAAATTGACAAGAATCACCCTTGCCCTCTAGCAATTACCTGCCACGAAATTATGTTTCTGGAACTTAGTACCTGGTTCCAGTAAAGACTGAATGATCTATTGAAAAAGGAGTGCAGACAAAGAAAAGTTAGAGAGAAAAAAAAGAAGAAAATAAAATAAAATAATTAAAATCTCAGGTTCCAAGACGCCAGTCAGATTCTTGTGTTGGGTATACAAACTCCAAAGCCGACAAACTTAAAATAGTGTCGAGAAATCTCCCATCAGGTAATTCCAGCACCTTCCATACCCTGTTTTGGTGTTTTGGAGGAGGTAGTATTCAAGACATTTCTATCTTGCAAAATCTGCCATGGTGTGGGTCTGAGTCACCATGTCTTATTTGGGGTGTCCTTTCTTCCTTTAGGCTCCATCATGGACTTTGTGGACCCTGCAGTTTCTATTTTCCTTTGAATATTATTCTCAGCACCTCAGTACTGGACGTAGTTTTGTCAATGTTTGTTGACAAATCTCCCATCCTTTCTTGTGGGGAGGATTCTTCACAGTTAGTGGTGGGGAAAGTGAAGCATTTGTGGAGTTGCTGCTTTTCCTCTTCTGACCTCCTGTTCTCCATCCTTACTGCATCTCCAGCCAGGTCCCGAGGCCTGTGAGTTCCGTGCTATGTGTCTACGAGCATTAGTCTTTGCTTTGGAATTTTTAAAGCGTGTGAAAATAACCTCCTGGAAGCACTTTGCCCTCAGCCTAAGGTCTGTTCCCACAGGACCACCTCTCTCAATAACTTTTTAAACTGAAACTGTAGATGCTTTAAATGTCTGTGTTATGGGTGCCCCCAGGTGAACCACTGTGGCTTCTGCCACAAGTTCCACCAAACTTGTTTTCTCTCAACCTTTGAATCTTCCAGACCCAAATATATCAGCAGGGAAATTCTTCAACCTAGCGCTATGTCTGGTGGTTCATTTTCAGAGGTCCCACAGAGTTTTTAAGAGTTCTACGGGCTTCTTAAGCATGTCCCTTTCCTTTTGGACCAAGTGCAGGACTAACATGGTTGGCTGACTCTGAGGGTCTCCTTTCCTTGCTTTTCCTTTTCTTTTTGGTTCAGATATTTATCTAACATAGGATTCTGGATTTCTGTGCTATGTGTCAGTCCTCAGGCCCTAACCCCTAACAGTAAAAGATAGGATATTACGGACTTCTTAGGCTGCCAAAGTTATCTATTATATAAACAACCCCCTTTCTCCTAGAATTGGATGTTTCCCATGGGGGTGTCCTATCAGCCCATCATCTCCCCATGCCTCTACTCCATCTATTGCTGTCTATTCCTTCCTGCACCTCCATTAATTTCCCTGGCATGTCCTCTCAGGCAATCCCCGAATCATCATCTACAAAAATCTTGTCTTCTTAAAACTTACCTAATAATGTTTGGGATGTCTTACACTGCTGTCCCCCTCTTCTTCTCTCATACCTCTTCTGTCTAAAAAAACTAACACAGTGAAGCATTTTTTTTTTCCTAATTACAAAACACATGTTCTCTGTAAACAGCCAAATGACACAAATTAGAATAAGAAAATTTGAAATAACATTCTTTTATGTTTGTAAACATCCGCATACACTTTTACAAACATGAGATCATATCATGCTTTTTGTTGCTGTAGATGTGATTGTTTTGTTTTGTTTTGCTTAACTTAACCTCTGCTCTTCCTCTATTCTTTTAATCCATCCCACTCCAGGGAGCTCATGTTAATAACCTATTAAGTGTCCTACTAAATAATTTTCTGTGCTTATGTAATCAGAATGGTGAAGAGAGTGTCCACGGGCCCTCCTAGAGGCATGATGGGCTGGGGTGACTGAGGAAGTCATACATAATAGGCTCCTCTAACATAACCCATTTTTCCAGGCCTCCAGACTCCTTCCTACCACATACCAGGAATGCAATGGCATTTCAAGCTCTTCATCATATTCAAGGTTTGATTAGGCAACCTAGCAACTATTAATGCATTTGCAATGTGTGGCTTTAGTGTGAATCAACCCACTAAAATCCGCAGATCTGGGTGATAACATCTATGTCAGGAAATTCTGCTGGATCCAAATTCAATGTGTGTTTCTTTTTGGCTTAACACGCTTGGGATCCACTCCCACACACGTCCCCCAGGCTTCTGCTGATTCACATTAGCAAGAATTTGTTGCTTTCTTGGACAGTAAACTGTCTTTTCTGGAGCAATCCTTTCACCTCTACATCTGGGCTGGGAGGACTCTAACTAGCTTCATGGGGCTAGAAGCAATGAGAAATGTTGGTATGAGTAGGGTGACTGTTGTTCCAACTTTCAGCAATGGACGGAGTTCCTTGGGCATAGGATTTTCAATGCTAAAACCAGGAAAGTCCTGAGCAAACTGGGACAAGTTGGTCATCCTAGATGTGGGTGCTGAGAGAATAGGCATCATGTTATAAGGCCTGCCCCGTCTGCCAAAACTGAAAGGCTTTCATGCAGGTAAAAGCCAGTTCCTTTATATTGGGGAGGGAGAGGGGCATCCTCTTCCTGCAAAGACAGGTTTAAAGGAATAATATTCCAAGTTCTTAGGTGTATCTATGTCTGCTCAAATGTCCTCAACCCAGGTTTCAGGGTCCCAGTTTTCCTCACTAGTGTCTTTACCATAGCCTAAGAGGTGTGGTGGGGTTGAGCCTCTATTTGGAGCTGTACCTTCACCCTCATACCGTGGGCCTCACCTCCCCTAAGGCCACAGGAGAAAGAAAGAATCCTTTAATGCTGACATGGAAACTTCTGATTTTCCATGCATGTCCTCGATTGTGTGCACATGATATTTAATTTCTCTTCTTTTCTACGCACTCTCTTTATAGGCCTAAGAAGAAGCCAGGTGTCTTCGTAATATTTATTATTTCAATTTCGCCACAAGAAATCGGTGTCACAGTCTGATGAACTCCCAGCGCCCTTCCCTCTCCTCACACTGCCTGTATTTTATCTTGCTGTGTCCATCAGTGATAATTTGAATGACTGAATATCTTACAAGTTACTCATATTCTGTGTTTACTCAACAAGTGAAACAACATTCACTCCTTGCATATACATCCAACCCAATTCCAGAATCTCATTTTGAAAACTTCTTTCCTGGGGCCACTTCTGGAACCGATTATCAGCCAAGTCCCAACAGAAAACAGATGGCACTCTCAAAATAGAATAATTCCAGATAGGAAAACAGATGGCAAACTCTTTATGAAGTGTGGGTGTAAGGGAATCACAAGGATAGTGTGCATACCTGGTGCTAGGAAAATTGGAGATGTTACCACCCCTAAGGCCGGAGGGACAAGGGGAGAGAGAGGTTACTGGAATCTGGAAAGAGAGAGAATTGAGTATAGTCAATTATCTTGGGAGGAGCAAAGGATTTTCATTGGGGAACACAGCCGGTCCAGGCTGTTCACATAAGGAAGAATCTCATTCTCCTCTGTCCTTCTTATCGTCTCCCTCAGTGATCCTCACTGGCTGAACCTAAGTGGAAACCAGGAGAAAAGGGACTCCTACAGGCCAGCTACTCAGAGCAGATCGCAGGGTGGAGAAAGAAATAAACAGACCTGCAAGAACAAGTGAAAGAGATCTCACACAGTGTGTTTGTCATGGACTACTCTCTGTGTGTGACTCATTTCAACAATCTCTGTCTTTTTATGGGTGAAATTAGCTCTTCTACCTTGAGTTAGTAACTCTTATACCTAATATTATGCTTCCCATTTTATTTTACATTGACTGGTTATTTTCACTCATTGCTTTCTCTTAGTTTTTTTTCCCCCCTCATTTTTGCTCTTTGGTCAAATTACTATTCACTCCTTTCTTTTTTTTTTTTTCCCTGTTAAATTGGAAGTTTACAATACATTTCCTTTCCACTGATTTTTCCCTTCCCATATTCAACACACTTGCTATTAGACCTCAGTACTACATAAAAACAAAATACCAACTTTTACTCCTCCTGCGAACTCACTTCCCAGATTGTTTCAATATCTATTTCATTGGAAACATGAAACTTTAGAAGAGTTTTACTTCCTTTTTCTCCACACCGTAACCTTGACCCCCACAACTCCTAGGTTTGAAAGACATACTTCAGTATGTTCAGTCCCAGATGATTTGGGGGCTTCCCTTTGTAGCATGCCTAGTTTAAGAACCCTAATTAATACATATTACAAATCCCGTGTCATTCTGTTACTCCCTGTTTGGATTTAACTATATACAAGTATAGGTTTTTGTCACTTATCATCTTCCCCATCTGAAGGTCCCTGTTCTAATTCACTTGTTTTTTTGATTAAAATAATTTTAGAGGTATTTTCCACAGATGGAGTATCTGGGTGTATTTGTCCACTTTCATACTGCTATGAAGAAATACCCAAGACTTGGTAATTTATAAAGAAAAAATAGAGTTTATAAAGACTCATAGTTCTACATGGCTGGCAGGCCTCACAGTCATGGTGGAACACGAAGCGGGAGCAAAGGTACATTTTACACGGTGGCAGGCAAGAGTGCATGTGTAGGGGAACTGCCCTTTATAAAACCATTAGATCTCATGAGACTTATTCCCTATCACAAAAACAGCACAGGAAAAATCCACCCTCATGATTCAGTCACCTTCCACCCTGTTCCTCCCACAATACGTGGGGATTATGGGAACCATACTTCAATATGAGATTTGAGTGGGGACACAGCCAAACCATATTATTCCACCCTTGGCCCCTCCCAAATCTCATGTCCTCACGTTTCAAAACCAATCATTCCTTCCCGACAGTCCCTCAAAGTCTTAACTCATTTCAGCATTAACTCAAAAGTACAAAGTTCAAAGTCTCATCTGAGATAAGGCAAACTGCTTCTGCCTATGAATCTGTAAAATCAAAGCAAGTTAGTTACTTCCTAGATACAATGGGGGTACAGGCATTGGGTAAATACACCCATTCCAAATGGAAGAAATTGATCAAAATGAATGGGCTACAGCTGCTATGAAAGTCTGAAATCATGTGGGGCAGTCAAATCTTAAAGCTCCAAAATGACCTCCTTTGACTCCATGTCTCACATCCAGGTAATGCAGATGCATGAGGTTGATTCCCATGGTTCTGGGCAGCTCTGCCCCTGTGGTTTTGCAGGGTACAGCCCCCACTCCCAGCTGCTTTTACAGGCTGGTGTAGAGTGTCTATGGCTTTTCTGGGTGCATGGTGCAAGCTGTAGGTGGATCTACCATTCTGGGGTCTGGAGGACTGTGACCTTCTTCTCACACTTCCACTAGGGCAGTGCCTCAGTGAGGACTCTGTGTGGGGGCTCTGACACCATTTTTCCCTTCCACACTGGCCTAGCAGAGGTTCTCCATGAGGACTGTGCCCCTGCTACATGCCTCTCCCTAGACACCCAGGCACTTCCATACATCCCTGCAATCTAGGCAGAGGTTCCCAAATCTTAATTCTTGAGCACTCACAGGCCCAACATCACATGTAAGCTGCCAAGGCTTGGAGCTTTTACCCTCTGAAGCAACAGCCTAAGCAGTATTTTGGCCCCTGTTAGCCATGGTCGGGATGCAGGGCACCAAGTCTGAGGCTGCACAAAGCAGCAAGGCCCTGGGCCTGGCCCATGAAACCATTTTTTCCTCCTAGGCCTCCATGTCTGTGCTGGGAGGGGCTGCAGGGAAGACCTCTGACATGCCCTGGAGACATTTTCCCTATTGTCTTGGCAATTAACATTTGGCTCCTCATTACTTATGCAAATTTATTCAGCTGGCTTGACTTTCTCCTTAGAAAATGGGTTTTTCACATTGTCATGCTGCAAATTTTTGGAACTTTTATGCTCTGCTCCCCTTTTAAACAGAAGTTCCAATTCCAAACCATATCTTTGTGAATGAATAAAATTGAATGCTTTTAAGAGCACCCAAGTCATGTCTTGAATGCTTTGCTGCCTAGAAATTTCTTTCACCAGATACTGTAAATCATCTCTCAAGTTCAAAGTTTCACAGATCTCTACAGCAGGGGCACAATGCTGCCAGACTCTTTGCTAAAGCATAGCAAGAATCACCTTTGCTCCAGTTCCCAATAACTTCCTCATCTCCATCTGAGACCTCCTCAGCCTGGACTTCTTTTATCAAAACCAATCAGCAAGTCTCTAGGAAGCTCCAAACTTTCCTACATCTTTCTGTCTACTTCTGAGCCCTCCAAATTGTTCACACCTCTGCCTATGTAATGATTACTACTGAATGTCAACTTGACTGGATTGAAGGATACAAAGTATTGATCCTGGGTGTGTTTCTGAGGGTGTTGTCAAAGCAGCTTAACATTTGAGTCAATGGGCTGGGAAAGGCAGACTGTCTAATCAGCTGCCAGTATGGCTAGAATATAAAGCAGGCAGAAAAACGTGAAAAGGCTAGACTGGTCTAGCCATCCAGCCTACATCTCTCTCCAGTGCTGGACCCTTCCTGCCCTCAAACATTGCACTTCAAGTTCTTCAGTTTTGGGATTCAGATTGGCTTTCCTTGCTCCTATTGTGGGACCTTGTGATTGTGTGAGTTAATACTTAATAAACCCCTTATGTATATATTATATATATTCTATAGATATATATAATATATAAATATATATTATATATATATTTTCTATAAATTCTGTCCCTGTAGAGAACCCTGACTAATACAGCCTGTTAGCCAGTTCCAAAGTTGCTTCCACATTTTTAGGTATCTTAACAGCAATACCCCACTCTACCAGTACCAATTTGTTGTGTTAGTCCATTTTCACACTGCTATGAAGAAATACACAAGGCTGGGTAATTTATAAAGAAAAAGAAGTTTATTGAACTCACAGTTCCACAAGGTTGGGAAGGCCTCACAACCATGGCGGGAGGTGAAGGAAGAGCAAAGGCATGTCTTACGTGGCAGCAGGCAAGAGAGTGTGTGGAGGGGAACTGTTTTTAATAAAACCATCAGATCTCTTGAGACTTGTTCACTATTATGAGAACAGCATGGGAAAAACCAGACCCCATGATTCAGTTAGCTCCCACTGAGTCTCTCCCATGACACATGGGGATTATGGAAGCTACAATTCAAGATGAGATTTGGGTGGGGGCACAGCCAAACCATATCAGTGAGTAACATACATCTTTTCATTTGTACAAGTGATCCCCTCCCCCTGGAGAACAATGCCTGTCTGGGTACAGCCTTTTAAAATTGCAACTTTTTTTTCAGTATGTGCAGGTTGTTATATTAATTTCCAGGTTCCAGTGCTGTAAACATGAACTTCAATGCCCTCTGATTCTATTTTGGTCTAGAAGCTTGAGGATTATTTCTTTTATCTTTGGAATTCAGAGATATTATAAGGCTATGTCTTGGATGTATGGTTTTATTTTTTAATTAAAGCTAATTATCTTTAAAGCCTAATGAGGCCCTTTATGTGCAGATTAAACTCCTCATGCTCAGATAACTTTTCTTATGTTATTTGTTTAGTTATTGATTTGTCCTTATCTATACATTTCTTTTTCAAAGACGTCTAGTGTTCAGGCAAGGCCTGTCAGGTCTACTCTCCAAGACTTTAATATTTTTGCTCAATACTTCTATGTTTGGATTCTTTTTCCTCCATATTTGCTTCATGTTTTAAGCCATTTCTTTCATTTGATCTTTGGGTCACGCACACTGTCCTTCAATTCGTCTACAGAATTTTAAAACCGAAAACCAAGTTTAAGCTGTAAAAAGTCTTTCTATTGTTATTTTGTACATTTTAAATGACTTTGCCATTATGTTTATATCAAAGTTGCCAGCTCCTGCCCTAACTGTCCTATTCTATCCCAGTGCCCTGTGTTGAGAGCTCTGGTAGCTCTTCCCCTCTAGGGCTGCTGAGCCTTCTTACCTGCGCTATCTCTTCCCTTTGTCTGTTTCACCGGAAGCTGCATAGTTTACCAGATCCTCTCATTAGGGCTATCATGTGCACCTTGTGGCTGCTGCTGGCTTGCAGCCACATCTCTCACCTGGAGTTACATGCAGCAATAAGGAATTGCTTTGATCAAAATTATGGGAAGCCCAAGGCCAGGAATTTGCTGATATAAGGAAGATCTGATCCTCTTGCCTCAATCTGGGACAACTCTGAAGGGTCAGCCCAGCTTTGGGCTTCCACAGGATGTGGCCAGTTGAAACCACATTGAGGATGAGATTTTCCCTTTTCCGTTTCCTGGCTTCCTTTCTTTTATATAAATGTGTTTTTCAAGAGCTGTCTTCAGTAAATCTTCAGAATACAATTGTTCACCTCAGAGTCTGTTTCCAGAAAACTCAATTGAAGACATCCATTCATCACTCTATTTCCTCTTGGGGCACAATTCCCCAAGAACTTTGAGGTGGAGTTTGGGGGCCCAGAGCATAGTAGAGGGTATTTAAGTCTCTTCTCCATTGAGCTGGTAATGTACCAGCTGTAAGTTTCTGGTTCCCGCTGGGGCCCTAGGACAACCTAGACTGCTCCCCTGATTTCCTTAGCTGCAGGGCCTTGGATTTAATGGAGAAGCTCAACTGCTTGATCTTTCAGTTCTTTGCAACTCCTTTGTAGCCATGGGTTTCTTGGGCTGCCCTTTGCTTTGGGATATGTACTGGTTTCCAGGGCTGCCATAACCAGTTCCCACAAACTGGTTGGCTTAATAAAATAAAAACTCATTCTCCAGAAGGGGCCAGAAGTCTGAAATGAAGGTGTCACACATCCTCTGGATTCTAGGATAAAATCCTTCCTTGTTTTTTCTAGCTTCTCATGGCTGTTGATATTCTTTGGCTTCCATGACTTGTGGTCTCATCACTCCACTCTCTACCGCTGTCTTCACATTGCCTTCCACTCTGTGTGTCTCTGTCTTCTCTTCTGTCTCTCCTTGTCTGCGAGTTTAGGGGCCACCTCGGTAATCCAGCATGTTCTTATCTCAGGATCCTTAACTTAATCATATCTACAAACTTTTTTCCAAGTAAGGTAACATCTACAGGTTCCAGGAATTTGGACCTTGACATACCTTTTGACATGGAGCACCTTTCAACTCACTAATAGAGTATATGGATCTTCTTAGGTGAAGCTCTTTCCAGCAAGATTGATGCTTAAATTCTTCCCCTCTGGCAGTCTCTTGACGCTTGTTTTCCCTCTATTTTTCTTGAGTCAGAGTCTTGCTCTTTCTCCCAGGCTGGAGTGCAATGGCGTGATCTCAGCTCACTCGCAACCTCCGCCTCCTGGGTTCAAGTGATTCTCCTGCTTCAGCCTCCTGAGTAGCTGAGATTACAGGCATCACCACCACACCCAGCTAATTTTTTGTATTTTTCAGTAGAGATGGGATTTCACCATGTTTGTCAGGCTGGTCTTGTACTCCTGACCTCAAATGATCTGCCTGCTTTGGCCTCCCAAAGTGCTGGGATTACAGGCATGAGTTACCACATGTGGCCGAGTTCCTGACTCTTAAGGGGCCTAGAGGAGTCACTGTCTTGTGCTGCTTTCCCTATACTTATACACAGCAAGCCCTGTGCCAACCCATGGACGGAAAGACAGAAACCCTCACTCTGCAAACACTCCCTGGGAGCCCCCTGACTTTGTTCTAACAACTCCACACTCAAGCACAGTCATTGATAGTTGGATTGGAATTGGGAAAAAGTACAAAGACATGTAATCAGATTTATCAGCTATTCTACTTCATAGAATCTCACCTCTCCCCATCTAAAAAAGGTGATGTTAATATTATGAAGAATAACTTTAAAAATGCTAAATCTGCAAAAGGAGACATTTGTTTACAAAAATATTCTGGTATAATGTACATATTTGGATATAATGAGTATCTAATTATTTGCTACTCTAATCCGTTTAACCAAAAGATATACATGGACATGAACGGCAAATCTTTATATTATAATTCAAGTCAGAAAAAAAAAAAAACCAAGCCAATTAAAAACAAGGGATATTAGAGAGTACGGTTTTTTGGACATATTTTTCATCTTGAGAACATTTCCTGATCTCAGTTTACTTGACAAGCATCCGTTGGTCAAATGGCAGGCAAGTTTACATCATTGGATATTATTTAATTATCCCCAGAGAGGATACCTTCTCTCCCGTACCTTCAAACTCAGTCTTGGAAAACAACATTGAGCACATTTAGTTAATGACCATGGAATGCCACTATAATATCATTTAATGGGAAAGGAATCTGCTATAACCTCCCTCGTTAGTGACACACAGTGAAAGGTTAGTCATTCTGATCTCACTTCCCACTGCCGTTAAAAGATTTTATAGCCCATGCAGCAAATGGAGATGCTGGTCAGAGAGCACTGACATTTGCTCTACTGTCTAATGCAGCAACGTGTCTTTCTTACTTTCCTGTCCCTCCTACTATCCTCTTTGGAAAACAATTTATTTCATTCTGTGAAAGCTCTAATTAAAAGGAAAAATGGTCAGGGCAATTTGAGCAAGCTCCATCGCCAATGAGCGCTTGGGAGTTTGAGGCAAAAGCATAAGAATAGAGCCTGCCATAATCACGAATTATAATCTACCGCTCAGATCGTTAAACTGTAGTGGGCAGTAAATAAAAAAGGGCATTTTGTTGTTGTTGTTCAGGAAATAATATTTACCAGCAACACATAGTTTTTAGAGCTGTCCTGGCATGGCTGACTCCCAAAAAGGTAAGAGTAACTCACAGTCCTTTCATCAAACACATTTATTGGTGCAGACAGCTGCCCATGGTGAGAAAAACGGACAGTATCAGGAGTTGAAAAAGATAAGTTTTAGTGAATGTTTTATAAAGAACATTCATGCAGAAAATCTTTCTTTAAAAACATTTCATTCCAGCATTTTTCACAGCAGCCATGGTATACAATCAAGCTAAGCATCCATCAAAGAATGACTGGATGAAGAAAATGTGGTATATATGCACAGTGGAATACTATCCATCCTGTAAAAGGAAGGAAATCTTGTCATTTGTGATAACATGGATGAACATGGAGGACATTATATTAAGTGCAATAAGCCAGGCACAGAGCAATAAATGCTGCGTAATCTCACTTGCATGTTGAATCTAAAGAAATCAAACTCATAGAAGCAGAAAATAGAATGGTGGCTACTGGGGCCTGGGGGTGAGTGAGTGAGGGGACTGGGGAGATATTGGTCAAAGGATGCAAAATTTCGGTTAGGCAATGGGGATAAGCTCAAGAGATGTATTGTACAACATAGTGACTATAGTTGATGACTTACATATTTGAAAATCACTAAGTGAGCAGATTTTCAGTGTTCTCACCATAAAAATATGTGATTTAGTGCATATGTGAATTAGATCAATGCAGGCATTCCACAATGAATACATATTTTAAAACATCAAGTTGTGCATAATTAATATATACAATCTTTGTCTATTAAAAATAATTAATTTTAAAAAGCTCTGTTTAGCCTTTATTTACATAACAAAGTGACCTTGCCTTTAAAGATGCTGTTGATAAACCAACTTTCAAAGCCTACAGTAATCCCTAGCTCAAAGCAAGTATTAGTATTTGGGGGATAAAATGATGAAAGTATTTTGTTGAATGCCTTAGAATAAATGCCAAGTCTTGTGGTACAACTGCACCCTTCGGTAACATTGAGGTAGGAGACCAGCAGGACTTGTTTTCTGGTCAGTGCTGCTGACCAAAACAGGATTTAGTCTAAACAGGATAAAGTGAAGAAATGGGTGGGAATGAATAGGCAGCCACAAAAGTGATCCCTAGCCACCCTCATTGCCCGTTAATATTAGACGTCCCCACCAGTACCCTGACCATTTACAAATGCCATGGCAACGACCAGAAGTTACCACTCCTTACCATGGCAATGACCTGGAAGTTACCATTCTTTTCCTAGAAAGTTTGAAATAATCCACCCCTCAATTTGCATTAGTATACTCCTTCATTTACATGTAAATGAAAGTGGGTATAAGAGGGTATAAACGGAGTTGCCAAGAGTCCATAGACTGCTGACTGTAGGTGCACAGCCTATGGAGTTAGTCCTACTTCACAAGGAACAGTGCTGTCAGAGGTGTTTGAATCAGAGTGACTTCATCTTGAATAGGGGCTGGGTAATAAGGCTGAGACCTACTGGGCTGCATTCCCAGGAGGTTAAGGCATTCTTAGTCACAGGATGAGTTAGGATGTCAGCACAAGATACAGGTCACGAACACCTTGCTGATAAAACAGCATGCAGTAAAGAAGCCGGCCAAATCCCACCAAAACCAAGATGGCGACAAAAGTGACCTCTGGTCATTCTCACTGCTCATATACTATTTATAATCCATTAGCATGCTAAAGGACACTCCCACCAGTGCCATGACAGTTTACAGATGCTATGGCAATGTCTGGAAGTTACCCTATGTGGTCTAAAAAGGGAAGAATTCCTCAGTTCCAGGAATTGCTCACCCTTTCCCAGAAAACTTCTGAATAATCCACCCCTTGTTTAGCATACAATCAAGAAGTAACAATAAGTATAAGCAACTGAACAGCCCGTGCTGCTGCTCTGCCTATGGTAGCCATTCTTTATTCCTTTACTTTCTTAATAAACTTGCTTTCACTTTACTCTATGTACTCACCCCAAATTCTTTCTTGCATGAGACCCGAGAACCTACTCTTGGGGTCTGGATTGGGACCCTTTTCCTGGTAACAGTACCATTCAATGGAAGATTGCTGTCTAACACCATCCGTTTGCCCTGGAAGTCTTTCCTTTGGCAAAGCCAAGAACTCTTCTATACTAAGCCCCAATTTTGGGGCTCGCCTGTCCTGCATCAGTATCAGCCATTACCCTACAGCAAATGTTACTGCTGAAGAGCTAATTCTATCTCATCCCATACATTTAGCCACTTAAGACCTGATTCTTTTTTTGTTTGTTTGTTGGCTTTTTTTTGGAGACGGAGTCTCACTGTGTCACTCAGGCTGGAGTGCAACAGCGTGATCTTGGCTCACTGCAAACTCTGCCTTCCGGGTTCAAGTGATTCTCCCACCTCAGCCTCCCGAGTAACTGGGATTACAGGCACCCGCCATTATGCCCAGTCAATTTTTGTATTTTGAGTTGAGATGGGGTTTCACCATGTTGGCCAGGCTGGTTTCAAACTCCTGACCTCGGGTGATCCACCCACCTTGGCCTCCCAAAGTGCTAGGATTACAGGCACGAGCCACTGCACCTGACCTTAAGACCTGATTCTTTTACGAGTTTCTTATAACTCTTTAGAAAAGGCGGCCTGGCACGGTGGCTCACCCCTGTAATCCCAGCACTTTGGGAGGCCGAGGCGGGTGGATCACCTGAGGTCAGGAGTTCACGACCAGCCTGGCCAATATGGAGAAATCCTGTCTCTACTAAAAATACAAAAAGCTAGCTGGGCATGATGGCAGGCGCTTGTAATCCCAACTACTCAGGAGGCTGAGGCAGGAGAATCGCTTGAACCCAGGAGGCAGAGGTTGCAATGACTCCATCCTGGGTAACAAGAGCGAAACTCCGTCTCAAAAAAAATAATAATTATTATTCTATTTATAAAAATCTGGTAAATTTTGACAAGTGTGTTGGAAAAATTCTTTGATTATTCAGTCAACATAAATTCTATTAAATATTTTTCAATGCATTTATTAATTTAACATGCTCAATTTTCTAATTGTCATGAATAAGCAAAGCTTATCCAACATAGTAGAGCTAATAAATTAAACATAACTGTAGAAAACCTTAACTTTTCTTAAATATTTTAGTATTATGCACAAAGTTAGCAAAGTTTTTTATATATTTCAATCAACGTGACTAAAATAAATTACTATGATAAAGTTTAAATTGGGATCACAAGACTAATCTGTCATATTAGTCAGCATGCCAATCTCTCTCAATCATCAGAAATACTTTACAAATGACAGGTTCACAGATTATTCCTAAATTTAATTAAACTCATACCATGAAACTGATATATTCCTTCCCTGTTCTCTCTAGGGTATTAAGATACACCCACTAAAGAAACAACATTGCTGGGTGCAGTGGCTCACGCCTGTAATCCCAGCATTTTGGGAAGCCGAAGTGGGTGGATCACCAGAGGTCAGGAGTTCGAGACCAGCCTGGCCAACATGGCAAAACTCCATATCTACTAAACATACAAAAATTAGCTGGACGTATTGGTGCACATCTGTAATCCCAGCTACTCGGGAGGCTGAGGCAGGAGAATCATTTGGACCTGGGAGGCGGAGGTTGCAGTGAGCCGAGATCGTGCCACTGCGCTCCAGCCTGGGAGACAGAGAGAGACACTGTCTCGAACAAACAAACCAACGAACAAACAAATAAATAAATAATTTTAAAAAATAAGAAACATGATAGTGAGTTGAGGTTACCACCTTAACGGATGGAGGCTCATACGGGTCAGAAAATTTAAGTCAGGATGTGAAATCTGGTAGTCCCCAAAACATTCAACACTGTTAAACCTATTTGAATATTCATTTTCTCCAAGCAGTGGAGGTCTCACAGCCCTCTACTGCTCGGAGAAAAGCATGTTCTTGGGTTCAAGATACATCATTCTTCTTTCTGACTTTAGGGAGCCTCTTCCTTGCCCCCTTCCTGTCTTCCACCATCCTTTAGCAACCAACGTTGCTTTATAACTTGATGGAATTATTCAAATGATTTATCTCTTACTCGATTTTATTTTGAGTTTTTTTTTTTTTTTGGTATTCTTTTTGTCTGACTTATTTAAAATTCTTATTTGCATTTCAGTGGTACTCTGTTGGATTCTATATCTCAGTTGGTTTTGTGTCTCATGTTAAGATCAGGGTAATAAAGATTGCAGTCTGCTGTGCACGGTGTGTGGCTCAAAAACCTACATCCAACCTTTCAATTTTCCCCAGTTCCTTGTCTGCCATGCTATCATAGTTTCCGAATGCACGTTTCTTCTCAGTTGTTGTTTTTTATTTCCTCCAGGGAAGCTCTAATTCCATACTTCATTACTTTTCAGAGCAATTCTAGAAACCAGTTTCTGCTACTAAGCATCTTATTGGGGTCTCAGCCTCAAAGTATGTCTCTCAGTGAATACAAGAGAAATTTTGATCAATACTCTTTCCTCCAGTTTATTTCAAACAAATGGCAAGAAGGATTAAATAATATATGTCAAAATGTTTAGTCTGGGCTGTGAGATCACAAGTGATTTTCATTTTCTTTTATATTCCTCTACAGTAAATATGTATGACTTTTATAATAAGAAATGAAAAAATACAGTACGAATTTGAGCCTCAGGTTGTACTCATTCGGGGATTCGAACATGTCTAGGCCTGTTTCAGAAAACTGATGGACAAAATATCGAACCATGACCTTTACAGTAAAATGATATTCCCAAGAACAATGTAGTAGATGTTATCTCAAATTTTGGGGTGCTCCAGGCATATGATTTGTTTAAGGGAAAAAGAGCTGCTTCACTAAATGCAGTGGCATCCTCTGCCCCATGGTCTCTCAGAGCCCACAGAGACTATACACGGCTTGAGACCTGAAGGACTGGGGGCTTAGCATTGGCACTTGAAGGGCATGGGGGCTGCAAGGAGGGTCTGTGGTGCCTGGTGGAACCACGGAAGGAGAGTGAAGAAACACCAGGCGACAGAAGGCAGACCATCGGCAGTATTCTGGAGGGGACCACGGGGCCCGTCAGAGTTGTAGAAATAGCCCTTTTTCAGATCTTATGTGACACTTCTTGGAAACTCTCAGAAAAACATGAAGGACATTACAGTGCAGAGCACTGGAGGTCTTGATTCTAAAGAGGAGCCCAAGAATTGGCACTGTTAGCTGGATCAATCACTGATGATGCTATGATCCCATCTTTATCCGCAATGTGAAAGTTTAGGGGAAATTAGGCTTAAATTTTTTAGAAAGCCTCTGGGTCTTCTATATTCTCAGTACTGAGATATACATAGTGATACGAAGCTGAGTTAGCCCAGTTCTTGACTCAAAAAATCAGCAAGATGTCTGAGATGTGTAGATCTGTGCAGTACATTGGATGACACAATTATGTTTGAGAAGTGCCAAGCCTGGTCTCCATCAGTTGCTTAATACAAATTAATGGGCAGTGAATGGACTGTACAAGAAATAAATGTCAGATGAGTTTTAGAAATAATAAATGCTACAATGTTCTACAAGACAGAGGAAACAGACTGACCTATTTTAAAGCTGTGACCATACTGAAATAACTATGAAATGTTTTTTTAAAGTGATATCTGTATGTTTCTTGCAGTAGAGAAAGGCCTCAGCTACTAAATGATGTAGAAAGTGTGCTCATAAATATCAGATGAAGTAGAAATGACGGTAACAGATTCTCAGTGGTGGAGATAAGCTCAATGGTAAAGAAAGGAGAGGAATAAATATTGCATGGCAATTGTGAACCCAAACCTTCTGAGGATAGACAACCTTGGCATAGTTGTCCTGTGACGTGGGAAGTGAGGATGTAAATAATGCCAACAGGCAGAGGGTAGGTTGGGAAAAGTCTCCAGTCTATCTCTCCAACTCAGCAGGCTCTTTTCACCTTTGCCAAGAACAATATGTTCTTAACACTGATCCTGCCACACGAATTATCTGGGAGCAGCCTAATGCTTTCCTAAGCACTAGCATCTCCGTCAGCAGCCTTCAAGGAATGGTTCCTAAAGAGACGCCAAGTTGAGTTGTGAGTTTCTTTTGTGTGGATTTCTGAAGCCCTGGCAGGTAATTCAATCAAATTCCACTCCCCACCTGTCCCATTTTCCTCTCACCCTTGCCCTACCTGCCAAGAAAGAAAGATAAATGGAAACCAGAACTAACTGAAAACTATTTGGAGTATTACATTCCCATCACAGATTGTTTCAGCCTAAGCTCCTGGGATTTGAGTTGTTTTGGGTCAATGCCAGTCCAGGGTTTCTCTGAGGAGGCTACGGACTCCAGCTGTCTTATGGGTTTTTAGTCTCAAAGACCCTGAAATACATACAATGCAACTTCTGTCCCCTGACCCAGGGAAAGGAATCAGGTGGGATTGTGTCTGCCTCATAGAGTCCCTGCTTAGACTGCCTTCAACTCCTTATCTGCCACTGAAAAACTACACAGAGTGTTAATGACCACACCTAGTAGATTGCTTTTAGGAAGAATGAGCACTGACCAATAGAAATAAGCAAATGGGAGGAAATGAAAGGAGCGTACTCTTTATAAAGTTCTCCTTGAATCGTTCATTTAAACATTTAACGTATATTTATTGAGTACTTCCTGTATGCCAGAGCTGTGATAGATAATGAGCCAATAATGATGAAAATTCTTGACATCTGACTGCATGGAGTTCATAATATAAAATTCCAATAAAACGTAAAGTTATTACAGGGCAATGTTTTGCACAAGAAGGCAGGAGAACCCACAGAAGGCAGTGACTGACTTTTCCTATGGAAGTAAGGGCAAGCTTCATTTACAGTAATATTTGACCTGAAGCTTGAAGGATAAATAAACATTAATGTGTCAGATGAGAAGCGAAGATCCACGAGGAAAGAAGAGTATTTGAAGAGATCCCGAATCATTAAGCAGTATGCAGTTCTAATTCAGGGATTAAAACAAAAATAAACTTTATGGGCTTTAAGGATAGATTTTGTGCTACCAAATTGTAAGAGATGAGCCTGGAAAATTAGACACCAGATCACACCATTCTATACTCTGTTAATAGAGGAATAAATATTGAGGATGGAAGGAGCATTAATGATTACCGAGGAGGAGAGAGGCATGATCATATTTGCATTTTATGATGATCACTTAATAGTTATATATGATGTGATGGATAAAAAAAGGCTGGGACACCCTTAAGAGCCTCTTGCAACAGCCAACCAGAAGGTGAGCATTGTTTGAAGTTGGACATCCTTAGGTAGGAGACTAAGGGGCCTATGAGTGTGGTAAGGGGACTTGACATGGTGAAAGAGAAAAAGGCCACAGGTGTGGGCTCCAGGTCTCTTATTGTTTGTAAAATTTTATGAAATTCACTTAAACTTCTGAATGCCAGTTTAACCCTCTGTTGAATGAGAATAGCACAAGCTCCACCTTCCTCACAGGATTGTTTGAGGATAAAACTGAGACAACGGATGCAAAACTGCTTAGTACTTTATAAAATGCCGAGTAAGGGTTGGGGGTGATTAATACTATCATAGGCAATAATAGATATAATATTACTTCAAATTTCCAATAGAAAATGCTTGACTTTCTCTCCAAAATGTGGGTCAACACATCTGTGTTTGGGATCTTTTGCTGCTGTTGTTTTTGAGACAAAGTCTTGCTCTGTTGCCCAGACTGGAGTACAGTGGCACAATCTCAGCTCACTGCACTCTCCGCCTCCCAGGTTCAAGCAACTGTCCTGCCTCAGCCTCCTGAGTAGGTGGATTACAGGTGTGCACCACCATGCCTGGGTAATTTTTGTACTTTTAGTAGAGATGGGGTTTCACCATGTTGGCCAGTCTGGTCTCGAACTCCTGACCTCAAGAAATCTGCCCGCCTCAACCTTCCAAAGTGCTGGGATTGCAGGCGTGAGCTACTATGCCTGGCCAACACACCTGTTTGCATCTTCCCTTAATATGCCAGGACTTTGGAAGCCACCACTAATTTATTTTTCCATCATCGTGGAGTCATTAGTTTTATACAGTAATGGAAGCTTTGGCTGTGCAACTTTCCCTTGCTTTCATAATCCCCAAAAGACCATACGCCATTGATGGTAATGCTAGTGATACTGAGAATGGAGATACCACTCTTTCCCACAAGGCAGATGTTTTCCACGTGTATACAAAACCAGGTCTTCAGGCATGAATACACATGGGGTGCACCTTAAGGTCCCCCATTCCTGATGACCCTGTGTAGGAAGAAAGTGGAGTCAAGGAGACAATTGGGCACTTAGACAAGAGGACAGAGAAAAAAAGGAAATATTTTTCTTTTCCTAGGAAGTGTAGAACACAGATTTCTAGGTGATCTGCAGTAGAAAGTGTTACGAGGCAAAAGGTGAAGTTAGTGAAACATTTTCTCAATACTTGTATTTCTGTCTGCAACTTTTCCTCTTGCTCTCCTAAATGAGTGCCTTCATATGGAGCTACTTTGTCTGTAAGTCTAACAGAAGCAAGTGTTATAGAGTGGTTGGGCTGGAAGAAACCATTCAGTCAATGGCAATGCCCTTATAAAGTTATAGACACTGAGGCCCAGAGAGGAAAAGTAAGTTGATATTACACATTCATCCACTTAGTCTGTAGGACTAGTAGTTGTTGGTTGTGTCTTTAAGTGGGGAAGAGATCAAGGGCTTGTCAGAATTCAGCATAATCAAACCTATAGTCAGTCATCTACAATGGTTGCAGCCATCTCCCTTGTTTCTCAGGGTGATCTTTGTACAGAGGGCATATCAGGAAAGCATATTCCCTATTGTTGGGTTGGGATCCATTACATGAATGTCCCCAATTCTTCATTTCTCCCTGTACACATTCGCCGTGCAACTTTGCAGTGTCTTCCAATTTTTTTTTCTAATTGAGTTGAAATTCACCTAACATAAAATTAATAATCTTAAGGGGCACAACTTAGTGGTAATTAGTACATTCACAATGTTGTGTGGTCACTGTCTCCATTTTGTTCAAAGCATTTTCATCACACCTCCCAGAAGTCCCATACACATTAAGCAGTTCTTGGCAATCACTCATTTGCTTTCGTTTCTATCGATTTACCTATCTGGATATTTTTTATATAAATAGATTAACACAATATAGACTATTATGTCTGGTTTCTTTCACTTACATAATTTTTTCACGGTTCATACACATTGCAGTATGTATCAGTATTTTGTTCCTTTTCATGACTGAGTAATATTCCAGTGTACGTCTGTTCATTGGTGGGCATTTGAATTGTTTCCATCTTTTATCTGTTGTGAATAGGGCTGCTATGAACATTTATGTACAAATGTTTATTTTAATGCTTGTTCAATTATTCGGGTTGTATATTCAATAATAGAATTGCTGGTCATATAGTAAACACATTTTTAACTTTTTGAGGGACTTCCAAACTGTTTTTTGTAATAACTATAATAATTTTTATATTTCTGTCAGCAATACACAAGAGTTTGATTTCTTCGTGTTCTTGCCAAAATTTATTTTGACCTTTCTAAAATAGCCATCCTAGTGGGTATGTGGTAGTGTCTTATTGTAGTTTTGATTTGCATTTACCTCATGACTAACAATGTTGGACATCTTTTCATTTACTGTTGGCCATTAGCATATCTTCTTTGGAAAAATGTCTATTCAAGTCTTTTACCCATTTTTAATTGGTTTGTTTGTCTTCTAGGTGTTGCATTGTAGGAGGTTTTTAAATATATATTTGGAATACCAGACCCTTGTCTGATACAGGATTTACAAATGCTTTCTCCTATTCTTTTGTTTGCATTTTCATGTTCATGATAATGTCTTTTGATACACAGCATTTTTTATTTTGATGAAGTACAATTTATCTATTTTTTCTTTTGTTTTCATACTTTTGGTGTCATAGCAAAGATGCATTGCTAAATATAAGCTCATAAAGATTTATCTCTATGTTTTATTCTAAGAGTTTTACAGGTTAGCTCTTACATTTAAATCTTTGATCCATTTTAAATTAATTTTTGTGTGTGGTGTGAGGTAAGGGTTCAGCTTCCTTATTTCTCTCATATAGACATCATGTTGTCTCTGCAACATTTGTTGAAGATACTATTCTGTCTCCATTGAATGGTCTTGGGACCCTTGTCAAAAATCAGTTGGACATAGATGTACAAGTTTATTTCTGGACTTTCTATGCCATTGGTCTATGAGTTTATCCTTATGCCAGCACCCCACTCTTTTGTCCACACCCTTCCACTTCTGTGGGTGACTGGTCCTGCCCCTTGACCCTGAGTTGTACCATATGGTTTGTTTTGGTCAATGGGATGTGAGCATATTGGCACAAGTAGAGTTCTGAAATGGGCTGTACACTGGGACTTGTTCTCTCCTGCATGTGCCATCACCATGAGAACACACCCAAGCTAGCTTGATGGAAGAAGAGACACAGGAAGCAGAGCCAAGTCATCTACTAGCCCTAGTAGTAGTAGCCAGACTGGATCAGATCACTCATTAGACAACCCTCAGATATAAGAGCAAACCAACCATAATCAGCAAAATGCTTAGCTCACCTCTTGTTAGTCCTAGTCCTATAGGACACTGTGGTTGACATTATACAGCAAAAGCTGACTAGTATACCGGATGAAGTTTATCTCTCAAACTTAGAATAATCTCTGGCTTTAGTGGACTGAGCAGTTTCAGGCCTTCCTGTGCAAGGAAATGTCCTTGATTTCTCCTTGACTTGGAAAGCAGCATAGGAGAAGAGTTAAAGTCATAACTTTGCCATCAACCCTTGCCTTGTCACCAGAGAGGTGTGCACATGGATTCTAATTCTGCCATATAGAAGCTGTATGGTTTTGTGAAAGTGTTTCCTTTCTCTAGCACTCAGTTCCCCTTTCTATAAAATGTGGACCAAATACTTGTTTTATGGAATTATTGTGAGTGTTAAGTAGAATACATGTATATAAGGCATTTCACATAAAGCCTGATATATGACAATTATTTTTGCTATTTATATTGTTTTTGTTTTTGTTATTGTCATTCTCACAAACAGAATACATCTCAGGGGAAGATGCCCTAGGTCCATTTTACAAAAGTAGCCTAATAGAATTTCCAAAGACTAAGACTTCAGTATTGAAATGCCATAAAAGGGCAACCAAGCAGTGCCAAGCATTGAGGGGAAAGGATAACAAAAGAAGATATAGTTTCAGTAACCAAGTAAAAAGACACAACCAGTATGAGGATTGCCCCTTTAGGATCATTCTTTGTCAAAGTGAAAACCACATTCTCTGGGATTATGGTCCCACAGGACCATTAGCTTTGACCACCATACCTCCTGCTCCTCCTCAAGGGTGCAATGACATAGAAAGGCGGAAATGTACCACAAAAGATAATTTAACAACTAAATCTCTGGAGAAATTTTCATTCAAAAACTGAAGAATTAGAGACAAAAATTTTTTTTCAAACACTACTTCATGTTATTTATATTAAAGCTCAGAGCAGAGTTTTTGGACCCCTGAGTAAGGCTGACCCCTAAAGGGAAGTACAATGGCTGATACCAGAAAGGCTTCCAATAAATAGTTATTGACTTGATTTTCTGCCTAGTTTGAGAAAAGTAGGATACAGACAAAGAGGAGTCCCTGGACTGGTGGGAATGCAAAATAGCAAGACCACTTTGGAAAACAGTTTGAAACTTTCATATATATATATTTTTAAAACGGAGTCTTACTCTGTTGCCCAGGCTGGAGTGCACTGGCACAATCTCGACTCACTGCAACCTCTGCCTCCCGGGTTCAAACGATTCTCCTACCTCAGCCTCCCGAGTAGCTGGAACTACAGACGCATGCCACCACCCCCAGCTAATTTTTGTGTTTTTAGCATAGACAGGATTTCACCATGTTTCACCATGTTGGCTAGGATGGTCTTGATCTCTTGACCTCGTGATCCACCCGCCTCGGTCTCCCAAAATGCTGGGATTAGAGGCATGTGTCACTGTGCCCAGCCGAAAATTTCTTATATCTTCAAGATACATTCACCATATGATCCAGTCCTTGCACTCTTAGGTATTTACTTAAGAGAAATAAAAACTTTTTTTCACACAAAAGGCTGTATGTGAAAGTTTATAGTGGCTTTATTTGTAATTTCCCAGACTGGAAACAACCCAAATGTCCATCAGCTGATGAGTGGATACATAAGCTGTGGCACCTCTATGCAATGGAATATACTACTCCACAATAAAAAAAGAATGAAGTACTGATACATGCAGTAACATCAAGGAATTTCAAGTTTGTTCTGATAAGTGGAAAAATCCAGATTCACAACACTGAATACTGTATGACTCCATTCAGATGATATCCTGGAAAAGGTGAAGCCATTTGAGTAGTAATGAGATCAGTAGTTGCCAGGGCCTGAGAGTAGGAAATACATTAACGACATTTTACACTACGTGAAAAGGAAGTGCTGGATCAGAGGAAATGGTGAGGCCATGTGATTCTCCTACGTTCATATCATATGGAGATAATTCTTGTCACTAAAGTTACCACACTTTAAGAAGATCTTTGGTAAACCCAAAGAGTCTGAAAAGGCAATACAGCAGTCTGAAGATAATAACCTCTTATTAGTGGTAAAATGTACTGATTTTGTTTAAATTATAAAAGAATTTTTTTGAGTCACGTCTCTCACTGTTGCCTAAGCTGGAATTCAGTGGCGTGATCACAGCTCACTGTCACCTTGAATTCCTGTCTCAAGCCATTCTCCCACCTCAGCCTCTTGAGTAGCTGTGACCACAGGTGTGTACCGCCATGCCCAGCTAAATATTTTTTTTGTTTTTTGTAGAGACAGACCCTCGCTATATTGCATAGGCTGGTCTTGAACTCCGGGGTTCAAGCAATCCTCTCATGTCGCTCTCCCAAAATGCTGCGATTAGAGGTGTGAGCCACCACACCCAATCAGAAAAGAAAAATTTAAGTCAAGAAAACATAAACTCTCAGGTAACTGAGGGAGCCCCACAAAGAAGACGGCACAGTAACTTGTGGTCAGACATTACAACAATCATACTACTTGCCTGGGAGGTAATGAGGAAGCTGGCAGGCCATCTGAAGGACCTGTTATAGAATGGCTTGCTCAGTGAGGCAGAGAGTGTATTAACTGACTCCTAAGATCCCTTTTTTTTGAGAAAGGATCTCACTTTGTTGCCCTAGCTACAGTGCAGTGGTGCAATCTCAGCTCACTGCAACCTCTACTTCCCGGGCTCAAGCAATCCTCCCACCTCAGTTTCCTGAATAGCTGGGACCACAGGTGCACACCACCACACCTGGCTAATTTTTGTATTTTTCGTAGAGACAGGGTTTCCCTATATCGCCGAGGCTGGTCTCGAACTCCTGAGCTCAAGTGATCCTCCACCTAGGCCTCCCAAAGTGCTGGGATTACAGGGGTGAGCCACTGTGCCCAGCCTATGATCTATTTCAAATATTATTATTCTATAATTTTGTTTCTTTACTCAAATAGATTCAAAATTCCAGAGACTAGAAAGGTTCTCTTTTAACACTTAAGTGATGTCATATATTAAGAAGAAATTAATATCTAAAATAAGAATGTAAGGCAAATTGTCCTTGAAAATTCTCTAAGAAGGAGCCATGATGGAGACCAACATGGGGTCTTGCTAAGTCCAACACGGCCAGTTTCCTCCTCCATGAATGGAACAGATTGCTCTTTCTTCAGTAGAGCTCTATTTGCAACAAAAGCTATGATATATACAATTTTGTACCTTTAAACATGATGTTCCCACTCACGCTCACATGGGAAGGATTCACAGAGCCACATTTCTCTCCTCACACTCTCTCCAGAATATACTGTTTGGGTGAGATGTGTGTGGAATCACGCCTACTACCAAAAGAGTAGTTTCTTCTTCTTCTCTCTCTCTCTCTCTTTTTTTTTTTTGATGTGCATACATAATTGGGTTTGCAAAAGTTAAAGTCAAAAATGTGGCAACTGCATAGTAAAGAAGGAAGTCTGAAAAAACTCCTCAGAGGATGATTACTAACTGACAATTCATAGGGCAATAATAAAAAGGAGGGCATTTCTTCCACTATCCATTGTCTGGATGTGAGCCCTGAGATGTATTAGGTGGTTAACGTTAGTAAATGCAGTTCTAAGTATATTAAACCCTCTTTCCACTTGCCTTTGCTTTTCCTTCATGGTTCTTTTCTCTGTCTTCATTCCCCCTTCTTTGCCTTCATTTCCACTGATTTCCCTTCTTTCCTCTTCCTGAAACTTCTCCCCCATCTCTTTTCTTTTACTGCTCTTATGTAAAATATAAATCCATATTTATTATTATTTGTATCATTCTGACTCCAGTTTTTAAAATCATAAAGCCTTGTTTGAAGAACGGCATTTGTTGAAAATTCCAAGTTATTCTGTAAAGACAATAATTAGTTTCTTCAGGGTAAGTGATAAAAAGCATTGACACTACTCATCGAGCCAATTTTTCTCTTGACACAATTCAATTACTGAAAGCAACAAACCAGGTATCTTTCATGCCTGGCCACTTCAATGGAGCTTTGACACTGGGGATTTAATTAAGGTAGCAGATCCAAAAACAAACTTAGAAGTCAGACAATTTCTTTCTGGAGCATTAAGCATAACAAATTCATCGCTTAAGAGTGACATTATTAAGTGAAGCTTATTACTTTATTTCTAAATGAACCAAACCATATGACTGATGCAGCAATTTTAGTTATTTTAACTAGTTATGTTATTATTATTATTATTCATGCTATTAAAACTTACCAGGAAGAATATTTAAGGGTTAAAATAAACAAATCAAAAAATATAATTATTTACTCACACACAGAAAGTAGACTTTAAAACCTGGAAACAATCTTACCATTTACTTGGAGATTTTCATTACATACACATATATGCACACACACTCACACACACACAAATTTACATTATATGCATACATATAATGTAAAATTTCTAACTACATACATACATGGGAAATAAACTGGTTTGCTCAGAATCACACAACTAGTCAGAGACACTAATGATACTAGAACTCAAGTTTTCTACCTAAAAATATATTTTTATTATTATCATAAGTCAGTCTTGAGGTTATCTTTAAGGATATCTTTAAGGAAGAGGGGGTTTTTGATGAGCGAGGGGACATGTGAGAGCTCCTAGGGGCTGGCATTGTTCTATTTCTTGATCTTGGTGGTGTACTGAATATGTGGGTTTCACTTTATGATAATATCTTAGTCCTTTTGGGCTGGTATAACAAAATGCTATACACTAAATGGCTTGTAAACAACATACATTTATTTCTGAGTTCTGAAGGCTGGGAAGTCCAAGATCAAGGAACTGTCAAATTTGACGTCTGGTGATAGCTCACTTCTGGTGCATAGCATCTGTCTTCTGAATGTAATCTTTCACGCAGAGGCAAGAGGGAACTCTCTGGAGCCTCTCTTATAAGGGCATTAATCCCATTCACGAAGGCTCTGCCTTCATGACCTAATTGCCTCCCAAAGACACCACATCTAAATATCCTCTCATTGGGGATTAAGTTTCAACATGTGAATTTAGGAGTGAAGATGAGACATAAACCTTCAGACCGCATCAGATAATTCATTAAACTATACATTTGTGTTTTATGTACTTTTGCATGTGTTATATACTTAACAATCTTAAAAAGTTATATATAGGTAGCTACATAGATATCAATATAAATGTGTAATATATATAGTATTAATATATACTTACATGAACAAAAGGTATACATAAATATGGACATTATTTATAAAACATACATACATAGTGTTCATTCTTTGACAACACAGTCTAGTCCTTCTATCTTGTTTCCTAATACATGATTGATAAGCAATATCCATGATAAAGATAGACACAGAGATGAGCTGTGGATTGATCAGTTCTTATGAGATCAATTTTCAAGATTCAGACCACGGATCCCTAATTTCTCAGGGAAGTAGGTTTATAGGATTTTTTGTGGTCAGGTGAGTGTATACACAAGGTTTTCTGTGCCAGAGCCTGTTAGCTGGTTTCCAGGGTTGGTTTTCCTCCCTTTCCCACAGCAATAGAATTTCTAGAGAAGCAAACAGCTGTCCAGAATAGAATATATTTCCTGGTTTACCATAAGGCCAGATATGTTTATGTGTTCAAATTCTGGCCATGGAATGAAACTCGAAGGGTCCAACAGAAATTTCTGAGAGACTTCTTTAGGAGCTAAGTACATAGTTTTGTCTTTTTTCTCCATCCATCTGTTGCCTGGAGTACACATGGTGTTTTGGACTATGATGGTGAAGCCACATTCGAGGAGTGGCTGAGTGGTGAATGGAAAGATGCTAGTGTAGCTGACAACTTCATGAGGCAGAGCTTCCATGCCATGCCTGGGCTTTGTGTGAAGGAGAACAAAATTTCTGTCTTGTTTAAAACACTGTTGTGTTGAGTTTAGATGTTACAGTCATCTCTAATCCTAAATAATTTGTGTGTCGTTCCATTTGGGATTGGGGAGGTTTATAATGTTGATATGTATTTGAAAGGTTTTGGTACATGCTTACATTTGTATAGGCTAAAAGATTCCACTTATGATTTTATGGAGTAAAAATTTATTAGCAGAGACACTATTAATTAGGAAAGCATAAAACCAAGGCTATTATATCGTTTTACATAATAGCACTGTAAAGGGATTAAATGGATGAATTTTATTCTCCTTCAAGAAAGATACTTAAGACAGATTTCTTAGATGGTGCAAATTATTAGAGGTTTGGCCATCTGTACCAAGGAAGCTAAGATGTGCAGTAACCCATTCTTCTACAGTGGGTTTAGAATCAAAAGTCAAATGTCTAAGGCACGGCCCCTTGCTTCAGAATATGGTCTCTGCATCCAGGCAGTTTCGGATTTAAATACTGTCTCCATCACTGCATAACTTTTAACAAATCATTTAATTTTTCTAAGTTGTAATTTTCCTCTCTATAAAATAGAAATAATACTAACAACACTTATTTTATGAGTTTTTATGAGAATTAAATCAGCTAAAGGATGGAATTTGGCACAATGGCATGTCCTCAGATGATTAGCTCTCTGGTCTCCATCAGCAGGTCTTTGGAGACATCCTTGTTCCTGGCCTTCACCTCTGGTGGCTCTTACTTGAGTCTCTGTGTCACTTGGCTAGGAGCAGTAGTCATTCTGATACCCAGGCACATGCTGGGGGAAAGAACCGTTTTTCTTAGCCTATATGCCATAAAGCTGTCTTAGGTACACCATGCAGTCATTCATCTCTGGGATCCAGATGCCTCCCTATAGCTCTACCCCTCTGTTCTTGCATCCCACAAATCTATTTGATATTTTACTGCCTCTCTCAAGCTTGGACAACTTTCAGTGGGACTTTCCAATTGCCCTTGTAACTGGGGGCTCCTAGTGTCCTTCCTTCATGCCTTACCCTTACAAACCAAAGCATCATTTTCCAATCTGAAAGAAAAAAATAATAGAGAAGACTATGAGGTTTTCTGCTAAATATGTCATGTTCATCAAAAATATTTTCTACTTCTTTCAGAACATGTATGTTTTGAAACCCTAACACTGTGAGAAGGCTCTTGTTTTTTGACTTGCTTCTCTCATATTCCTTCTTTGAGAATAAGCACATAATGATGTATTTGCTTGAAAGTGGGAAGGAACAAAAGAGGGAAGTCCTAGGGCAGATATCTCTAAACTTTTTAAAATGTTACTCTGCTAAAGTTACAAATATGGTCAGTATAGCAGAAAAGTGAAATAACTTATCCAAAGTAATTGGTGGAACTGAAATTGTAACCATGTATTCTGTTTGTAAATGTGTGCTGAGGGCCACTGATCCCTGCCCAATGCAGAAAAAAAATCTGAATATAATTTTTGAATACCCAAAGACTTAATTACCAGTAGCCTACAGTTGACTGGAAGCGTTACTGATAACATAGTCAATTAACTCACTAATTTCAAGAATTGAGAGAGTTTCAAGTTGTGGTGACATCCTTGGAAGACTGATCTATTTTTGGCTAATGATTCCTCTAAGAATAAAGCCAATTGGCATCCCAAACAAATTAAAGAGTTTCACCAGGGCACCCCATCTTAGCAGCTTTACAACTCTAATTTTTGTCCCCCAAGTCCCATAGGCTGTTAAAAAGATGGCTCACCAATTCAGCCTCTCAGCTACCTCCTTGGGAATCCACAACACCCTCAGGTAAAAAGTGATTCCAAATGCCAAGCTCATCCTACTTTACTCCTGGCTCAATGATTCTTTATTCTCATGTCATCGCTCTATCAAGTTCCAGTAGCGTTTTCTCTCATTTTGTCCAGATTTTCTAGTTGTTCACAAAAGGCTGGTTCCAACACAACTTCTAGTAAAAGTCTACAACTGTTTCTCAATCTCACAGGCACATCTATTTTTTTTTAATTTTCCAGCTTCTTCCTAAATACTTAGCATTTGTATTTTCACGTCCCTTCAGTTTATATTCTGTGATATATCACTTCAACCACTCGATCAATATCTTAAAGTTTTTATTACCCTTATATCTTAAACTAAATATGATACCAAACTTGATGCCTTTTCACTAACCAGGACTCCTTTCTGATTTCTAGTCATTACCACGGATTGTTATAAACCTTGGTCACATTCTTCACTTCTCCTACTCTCATCTATATCATTCAATCAATCACAAAGTTCTTTCGTTTCTATTTCACAAAGAGTAGCAAGGTAACGTTTTAAGATATTAATCAAGTATTTTCCATGCTTGTTTCCCTCACTATCCAGGACACAAGATTGGTTTTCAATATCCTCTGTCTTCAACAGGAGGGCTAATCAGAGTTGAGAATAGAAAATCAGGTGCTTGCCTTTGAAATATCTTTTTGACATTCGTAAAGTATCGTAAAGTCTGAGATAGTCTTTAAAGTGATTGATCTTTATTCCAAAATCCAGGCTTTTCTAGAGGGAGACTTTGAGTACTAACAAATAAGGCCCTGAATGGACTACCCATAGCATGAAGTATATACAGTTGACCCTTGAACAATGTGGGTGTGAGCTGTGTGGATCCACTTACGTGCAGATTTTCTTCTGCTTCGGCCACCCCTTAGACAGCAAGACCAACCCCTCCTCTTCCTCCTCCTTCTCAGTCTTCTGAATGTGTAGATCATGAGGATGAAAATCTTTATGATAATCCACTTCCACCTTTTTTTTTTTTTTTTGAGACGTAGTCTTACCCTGTCACCCAGGCTGGAGTCCAGTGGCACTATCTCAGCTCACTGCAACCTCCGCCTCCCAGGTTCAAGCGATTCTCCTGCCTCAGTCTCCTGAGTAGCTGAGACTACAGGCACATGCCACCATGCCCAGCTAATTTTTTATATTTTCAGTAGAGATGGGGTTTCACCATGTTAGCCAGGATGGTCTCGATCTCCTAACCTTGTGATCTGCCTGCCTTGGCCTGAGCCACCGTGCCTGGCCAATCTACTTCCACTTAATGAAAGTAAACATATTTCCTTTCCTTTTTAATTTTCTTAATAACATTTTTTCTCTATGTTACTTTATTGTAAGAATACAGTGTATAAAAATATACAAAATGCACATTGATTATGTTATCAATAAGGCTCCCATTCGACCACAGGCTATTAGTAATTAAATATTTGGGAATTCAAAACTTATATTCAGATTTTCAACTGCATGGGACCGGGATCAGTGGCCCTATTCCATTTGTTGTTCAAGGGTCAGCTGTACTATACGTATAGAGAAGGAAAAAAACCACAGTGACATGTCCAGTGTTTCCAATCAAAGAGATGAAGTTTAACTAGCTCATGTGAATAGAAATGCAAAGAACATGACTGTATTGTAAATTCTCATGGATCTCTATGCCATATATGCTGTTCCTTTATGCTCTCGGTTCTGAGGGCAACGGACAATGGGTCAGCTGAATTCACAAAATAGAACATGCTTCAGTTTCAATGGTGCAGCCTAAGGAGGCAGCAAATTGAAAGAGAAGTGTCATTAGGGCTAAAAAAAAATCATGGAATATAAAATGGTACAGTCACTGTAGAAAGTAGTATGAAGGTTCAGAACAATTTAAACACGAAAGGCGGGTAGTGGTGGCTCACATCTGCAATCCCAGCACTCTGAGAAGCCAAGGCGGGTGGATCATTTGAGGTCAGGGGTTCAAGATTAGCCTGGCCAACATGGTGAAACCCCATGTCTACTAAAAATACAAACATGAGCCAGTTTTGGTGGTGGCCACCTGTAGTCCCAGCAACTCAGGAGGCTGAGGCAGAAGAGTGACTTGAACCCGGGAGGCAGAGGTTGCAGTTAACCAAGATCATGCCACTGCACTCCAGCCTGGGCAACAGAGTGAGACTCTGTCTCAAAAAAAAAAAAAAAAAAAAAAAAAAAAGTTAAACAGTATTACCACAAAACCCAGCAATTCTGCTCCTGAATACATAGCCAAAAAAAATGGAAAACTTCCCTAAATTTCTGTACATACATGTCCATAGCAGTACCATTCACAATAGCCAAAAGTGGAAAAAACCTAAATAAAAAGCAAAATATCTTTGCAATTGAATATTACTCAGCCATGAAAAGGAATAAATTACTGATATGTGGTATAACACGGACCGACTTCTAAAACCTTGCAGAGTGAATGAAGCCAGACACTAAAGGTTACATATGTTATCCCATTTATACGAAACGTCCAGAATAAGTAAATCCACAGAGACAGAACACAGATTACTGGTTGCAAGGAGCTGGAAGAAGAAGGAAGTGGGGAGTGACTGCTTCATTGGTATAGGGTTTCCTTTTGAGGTAATGAAATGTCTTGGAACTATGTAAGAGGTGATGGCTGCACAACGCTGTGAAAACACTAAATTCACTGAATTGCATACTTTAAACAGGTTGTTAATTTTATGGTGTATAAATTTTACTTCAATTTTTTAAGAAAGCAAGAATGATCAGATGTCTTTGGACAGAGTGAGTCTGAGATATTTCTACGAGACACTGGAGAATCCTGAATATTTTTTGTATACCCTAAGCGTAGCTCGGAACTGGCTGAGAGCTAGTCTTCGTGGTCAGGGAGTGAATTCAGGAGCTAGAGATCAGAGTGGAGTGGAGAATGTGGATGTTTCTGCTACAGGAATAGGTAACAACGACTAAAGATCACTAAAGCGGAGGTCAGCAGGTGAGTGTTGGTGAACATAAACCTGTCTCCTTGAAAGAGAAATCTCAGTTAACCTAGTTGAATCCCAGAGTGACCAAGGTTCATTCATTAAATGACCTCACGTAATCCCAAAAGTGACTTAGTTTCCTTTGAAATGCCTACAATAAATTGGCAGACTGGACTGGAGCCACATGTCCGGCTGAATTACAGAATTGACAGCCTAAGTCAGTCACTGTGGCATGTAAATTTCCTACAAGTCTTCCAAATATATTCACCTTCTACTATTTCCACCAATATCTCCTAAGTCTAAGCCTCATGTGGCTCATGACAAACAAAGTAATAGGGAACGCCTTTGTCCAGAAAACAGGGTTTTATCAGATCTTTGTGTTTTAGGGGTTTAAAAAAGAGAAACTGCTCAGTCTCCTTGAGGAAGTTGAAGAAAGAGAGGATAATGAGGTTTTGAGTTTGGGAGGTAGAGGGAAAGAAACTCACAATGACTCAGGGATTTGGCAGCCTTGTGGTCTGGGTGGTGGACTAATATAAATGGAGAAAAACTGCTGCAAGCTGACGAGGCCAGTGCCTGTCACAGACTGCAGGACACACTGTGCCTACCTAAATCTACAGACCCACTTTTCTAAGTCAACCATTCTGCTGGCTTCAGTACTCTCCCTTAACATCATGACAAGACGTATGTCTTGACTATTAGCAGATTGTGAGCTGGGGGTTAAGTCCTCAAGGAATAATAAAATCTCGCACTGGAAGAAGAGATGATGTCCCAGTTTACCCATCTGAGTTTCTAGCTTTACTGCTTTCAACTCCTCATTTTTCATCTATATTTCTGTGACACCCATCAATTCTCCATACCTAGCCCACGCTGTTTCATTTGCTCTGAATATTCTTTCTTCATGTTCACGTCTTTCTTTATCTATTTTCTACTCATTCTTCAGATCTCAGGTGAGTTGCCACTTCCTCTGAGAAGCCTCTGGGTAAATCATCTCTCTATTGGACCTAATAAACCACACGTTCACCCCATTCTAGCCCTTGTTTCTTTGTAATTCACTTCCAATAATCGAACTTTTCTATGGAGCAGAAGTCTGCAGACTTTTTATGTAAAAGGCCAGACAGTAAATATTTTAGACATTGTAAACCACATATGGTTTTGCATGCTCTTTTTCTTTTTAACTTTTGTGTTTTATTTTTCTTTCATTTTTTTTACAACCCTTTAAAAATGTACAAAAAATTGTTTTTTAGTTCACTGGCAGTACAAAAAAAAAGCCATTTGGCCCCACTGGCCATAGTTTCCTGACATTTGCTTGCTCTCAAGATAAACGTCTTATCTTGCTTTATCATACCTTGTTTTGCTTTGCCTCCCCAGTGCCTAGCACCATCCCTGGAAGCATGCTGAAAAGGTTTAACTGAATTAAATTGAACCTTGTATGTTAAGGCTGACTTCCTCTGCTTCCTTCAATCTTTGTCACCTCTAATGATGCTCTCTCGCTCTCTCTCTCTCTCTCTCTCACACACACACACACATACACACTGACATTTTGTATGTTTTAGTCCCTTTATGCTAAACTAGTAGTCCCTGTATGTCTTCATGCTTCTCCATCAACATGATGCCTTCGGATCAAGCATCTGCAACCAAGCCAGTGAGGGTCTTCTCCTTCCCCACTACCTTCCTTCCTCACTCCCTCTCCCCCTCTTCACTCCTTCCCTCGCTCCTTCCCTCCCTTCTTTCCTTCCTTCCTTCCTCCCTTCCTTCTCTCTCTCTCTTTTCTTTCTTTCTTTCTTTCTTTCTTTCTTTCTTTCTTTTTTCTTTCTTTCTTTCTTTCTTTCTTTCTTTCTCTCTCTCTTTTTCTTTCTTTCTTTCTTTCTTTCTTTCTTTCTTTCTTTCTTTCTTTCTTTCTTTCTTTCTTTCTTCTTTCTTTCTGTTATAGGTACATGCACATGGCTGGTCATTTGCAGCTGGTCTTTTTTTGTAGCATTCCCATTACGTGTGAATCCTAATTTGGTTCTTCAGCCAGGAATTTGGTTCTTAAATGGACTATATATTTCACTTCCTTCTTGGTATTTAAAAGCATATCTGGATAGAAGTTTTTCTGTGGAGATAGGCTGAGGTTGCCTAGGGAATTCTATCCTTCCAGGACTCCAGCACATCTACAATATTTGGGCTCAAGAGACCACTTTCCATCCTTTGACCATTGCATCACTGAGTATCCTCAGGCACATTTCTACCACCTGTTACCTTGGTTTGGTAAGAAGAGATAATCAGCAACACTCTCCAGAAACTGTGGTCTCATTAAGAAATACATATATATATATGTAACTCCTGAATAAAATATAGTCATACAAGGCCATAAAATCCTTCACACAATTTTTTACAAATACTCTACATCAGGGATTGAAATAAACTAAAAAAGCAACAACAAAATATGCCCCTGTAAAAACAGGCTCTGACTGATGAGAGATTTGGCAGTAGGTAAAAATACAGCGCAGCCCAAAACACTTGTTGCCCTTCTTTGTAGGCAGTTTGAGGTTCTTTCTTTCCGGCCCATCTGTACTGTTTTTACTGCAGTCTTGCATACTTATGGAATGAGAGCATGCTTCTTGTTGCTACAAACAGCCCTCATAAATGTTGGAGCCAAGTGTGTCTAAACATTACAGCATATTAAACACCTTTAAGCATGATCCATAACCTTGTAATTGGTACCAAAATAACAAGACCTGTGTTTTAAATGGGAATTTGACTCTGTGTTTGCTGTTGTCAATCTGTTCCATTAGAACATAGCTGGGAAAGCCAGTCACAGTAAAGAATGGATGTGATTGAAGTGTGGAGCCCTGAACTCTTGGACCTTAAAGGTAATCTGAGCTAATACTCATCTCTGATTGATGTGGCAACCAAAGACCAAAGAGGCTCTATGATTGACTCAAGGCTTCCAGACTGTTTCTTCCATGATATAAATAATAATTGCGTTAGTAATGAAATTACACAAGTTCACATTGAAATGTATCTTTCCTGGTATGGAAACAGGACAAAGAGGAGGTGGGTTTTGTTTTTGATGGACATCACCAAAAGCTTTCTTCTTTCCAAATAGTTCTTTCTGAGTCTGTTCCATGTCCCCAGCTCTTCACTATTAGAATCGTTCATTTGGCCATGATTTTTGTAAGCCTTGGCTAAGATAAAAATGTGTTAAGAGAAATTGTGAAGCAGTGCAGTGAATGCAGGCCTTAGCACTAGAAATGAGTGGTCTACATTCTGGCCTGACACTTGCTGGGTAGGTGATCTTGAGAAAGTTTCCAACTCCTCTTATCCACGTGTTCATTCAAACACTTACAGAGAGAGTCTGCTCTGTGCCAGTTTCCTCATCTGGAAAATGAAAACCAAACTGAGTGAATAGAGCTGTGAGGATTACACGGAATGACATTTAAAGCAATCATCCTAGTGTTTTCCATATGGCAGACATTTAACTATTATGGTAAATATCAGTGTATATAAAATAAGATGTGAGTCATAATATATATAGTTATCATATGTGTAATTTACATCTGCTGCTGATGGGGTTGACTGCTCACTTTTTAAATTCACCACCAAGATCACAGCAAGATAAACACTGAGAGTTTTGGCTTAGATGTTCTAATGATTAAAAGAAGCCAGAACATATGATGTTCCAATGCTGATATTTAAGGTACAGTAAGGTTCTGATTTACCAGTGTCTTGTGACTAAGTCTTGGTAATTAAAAGCCTTAAAGCTTTTGTTTTGTTTTAATCTCCATCCAGCGTTATGATTGAAAAATGCTTTCGGCACCCTTATTTCTCTGGCCAGCCAAAACTTAAGAAAACTATTATCATATGGGGGACATACAAGAGAAAAATGGATGCGTTTCCTTCAACACCTGTTTTCATTAAGTAAGGGGAAGGAAACGAAAGGCTTTTTTCAATGCTTATCAAGTTAGTGCCAGAAGCATTACATATGTTATCCCATTTAATCTTCAAACCCAAAGAGGTAGATACTGTAGTCCCTGCTTGAAACATGTTATAAAACCATCCCTAAAATTTTGAACTTTATGAAAGTAGAATATATTTCTTAGAATTGAACTTTGAATGAATAAAAACAGAATCCAATGCAAATATTGGTATGGAAAGTTACAAGAAAGGGGTAAAATGGCATCCAGGCCAGTACCATTTTCCATAATGTTAACATTATTAATATTCTTACCAAAGAATAGTGTCATTGGATAAAGTTACAGGACAGCCACAAAAGTCCATAAGAAAGAGAAGTACAGAGATAAACAGGTGCCATTGGAGGAAGAGAAAGCTCAGCTAGTGAACTTGGAGGAGCTGGGTTCCATTGCTGGGCTACCCATTATGTGAAGCTGTATACCTGAGGCTTTATTAGCTTGATTATATTAAGCATCCAAACAATTGCCTTTTTTCTGATTTCATGTTCAACAAACAAACTCCTGGTTGTAATTTCACTTTCCATGTAGAGTTGGCTACAGGAAAAGAAAGTTGCCAATGATGCAGCTGTGAGGACTCTGGTCCAACTCTTATTTATCTTGGGAAATTAGTAAAATGGCTTTCTAATTTTATCTGTTAGTCTTGTGATTGGTTAATATGAATAGATCCACCTGATGGAATCAGGTTTTGGAGTCTACCAAGGGGAGGCCCAAATTCTGAATGTTGGTTTATTCCTCAAGTAGTTCATGCTGGATTTTCTTGGAATTAAATATCTCACCTCCTTTCTTTGTGAACCACTTCATGAGACAACAATCCTACCAATAGCAATTATAAACTTGTAGAGGACTACATGCTCGCAAACAGGGTGTTCCCAATAAGTCCTGCTCTTGCAAACGAAGCAGGGCGTTGGGGGCTTGTTTATGTGTAAACATCTTGAAAATCCAGAAAGTCAGGGAAAGGTCAGAAAAACAACAATGTGTCTTGTGACTTAGCAACATTCCACAAACGACTGTATAAAATAAAGCAGAGCGCGCCATTCGAGGCGGCCGCCATGTTTGTCTTGTCTTGTGTTGTCTTGTGTGTTCATTCCTTTGTTTAGGAAACACGCGGACCCCTACATAAACTACTGACCAAGTGTCAATATATACTGTTTGATGGTGTTGTAGAACAATCCAAAGATGGCAGAATAATGAAGAAACCTGAAATATGAAAAAGGAGAAGAAAATCAGGTAAACTTTATATTCAAGTAGCTCTTCCTCCTGAGGGCTTCACACTTCTCGTCTGCAGAAGTGAAATAGAATACAAGGAGGACACATGGGGGGAAAATGGCAGACAGGAGGCAGAACCAACTTGCAGCTCCCACTTGGACAGACAGAACAGCATGTCGAGACTCACATCATGAACTTTTGCTCCAAGAACCACCTCAGGAAAGCTGAGAGAATCCACAGACCCTTTGAGGGAAGCGGATTGCTCCTGCAGTCTCCGGGAGACAGCTGAGAAACTATGAGTGCCCAAAGTGTGAAAGTACAAAAAGGGGATCATCTATCCCTGAACACACACTCTCACTGGGGAACCTGAAGGTCCAGATCGCTGGAGAAGGATTTGACCTTACCTGGAGCTGAGATAAATTTAGAGAGCCAAGAAAAATATAGGGGTAGAAGAAACAGCAGAAAGAGTCCTGTGAGCTCTCTTGGTCCCCAGGAAAGCCATTTCTGACTTTGTCCCACAAAGTGAGTGAAAGCGTTTTGGGAAGGGCTGCCAGAGGAACTGAGAAAAGGCCACAGGAAGAAGGAAACTTCCAGCTGAACTTTGTAACAATTTTGACCAAATGTGAAGTTTCCTGGACAGAACCTGGAGGAGTGGGTGAATCAGGAGTGCAGACACAGCACAGAAACTATGGCAGGTGAGGAGGCCTGAAACCTGAAAGCCTTACTTGCTTTCTCAGCTGGGAGGCTGAGAGCCTGTGGCAACTTCTCAGTCCTGTTCACTCACTGCCTGGAAATAAACTTGGTAGTGTTGGGTGGGGAGAGAGAAGGGGTGGGACCAGCCTTGTGGGCTATGTGGAAGTGGGGTGAGACTTATGACTGCTGGCTTTCCCCTACTTCTCTGGGAACCTGCATGATGCAGCAGAGGCAGCCATAATCCCCCCAGGAACGTAACTCCATTGGCCTGAGAACCACACCCCCATTCCCTACAGCAGCCTCAGCAAGCCCTAAGAAAGGAGAGTCCGAGCTCAGATTCACCTAACCCTGTTCTCACATGATGGTCTTTCCCTACCTGCCCTGGTAGCTGAAGACAAAGGACATAATCTCTTGGAAACTCTATGGCCCCACCCACTCCCTGATCCACCCTATACTACCGCTGCTGATGCTCTTTGAGAGCGCCACCTCCTGGCTAGAGGCCAACCAACACAAAACTAGCACAATAAACAATATTACAACCAAGGACGCTCACAGAGTCCCCTTCACTCCCCTCCACCTCCATTAGTGCAGGCGCTGGTATCCACAGCTGACCCAAAGCTGGTATCCACAGCTGACTACTCTCGCAGGTTTGAGTAGCAGCAAGAAAGACCATATGGGCCACAAAGTGTAAAATATTTACTCTCTCTCCTTTTACAGAACAACATGGCTGATGACTGCTTCAAAAATATTTGCAAAACTAAAATAGACCAATCTTAATAAAGCCTTAAACAAAACTTCTTCCCAGTTAAGTTGATCTGCTGGTATCTTAACCTCCTATCAGAATGAAAGAAATCAATATTTAGAGGAAAATAACATAATCCAGAATATGTGCAACGTATTATACTCAATATCCAGTAAGCAATAAGAAATTACTAGACAGGTAAAGACTTAGGGTAATGTGATTCATGAATAAAGAGGAAAAAGGTCAATAGAAAACTTTATAGGTGGTCCAGATGTTAGAATGAGCAGAAAAGAAAGTAAAGTAGCTAATATGAATGGCAAAAGGAATTCAGGATAAATGGACAGAATGAATCAGCAGATGCAGATTTTCAGCAGAGAAATAAAAACTCTAAACAACAGTCAACTTGGAATTCCAGAACATAGGAAAAAAATACATTAAGACTTCCAATTTCATCTCTGACATATTAAGAGCTTGAAACCTGTCACTTCAGGCTGAGGCACAGTGGCTCATGCCTGTAATCCCAGCACTTTGGGAGGCCGAGGTGGGCAGATCACGAGGTCAGGAGATCGAGACCATCCTGGCCAACATGGTGAAACCCTGTCTCTACTTAAAAAAAAAAATTAGCTGAGTGTGGTGGTGCACACCTGTAGTCCCAGCTACTCGGAGGCTGAGGCAGGAGAATCGCTTGAACCCGGGGGGCAGAGGTTGCAGTGAGCGGAGATCACACCACTGCACTCCAGCCTGGCGATGGAGCGAGATTCTGTCTTAAAAAAAGAAAAAAGAAAAAGAAAAGAAAGCTATCGCTTCTGTCCTTACAAGAAAGAGTTAGAAAAAGTAAGATCAATGGTTCATCTTGGACCCTCAAAGAACTGAGTTTGCAGGGTAAACTACCACTTGACAATTTGGAGCAAAAGGTGCAACTAGAAAGACACAGCTGAGATTGCTTATCTGGAACAGAAGCTGCTAGAGCCATAAACTGCCTCGGCTGGTGGCTAAGTGTGGCATAACATGAGAGAGTGAAACTCCTGTGGAGTAGTCTTAGGGGTGGCCCCTGCATATTCATGGTCTTTACTCAAGGGATCCTACTAGATTTCACAGTGAAGATCTGAGAAAGATCCCCTAATGATTTTGGCAGGGGGAGGAAAAGAGTGACCATGTGAAATACACCCAGAGCCTCATCTATAATAAATGCATTTTCTGGGGGAAAAGACTACCAAATCCATATTCCAGTTGGGGGAGAGAGTATATTTTGCACTCCAAGTCCCACACCTAGCCTTCCTAGCTCACCTAAGAAAATGACAACATCCATGTCTCTAGTCATTTACATTAGGTATATCTCCTAATGCTATCCCTCCCCTTTCCCCTCTCCCTACAATAGGCCCCGATGTGTGATGTTCCCCTTCTTGTGTCCAAGTAATCTCATTGTTCAATTCCCACCTGTGAGTGATAACATGCGGTGTTTGGTTTTCTGTTCTTGTGATAGTTTGCTGAGAATGATGGTTTCCATGTATACATATGTAACAAACCTGCATGTTGTGCACATGTACCCTAGAACTTAAAGTATAATTAAAAAAAAAAAAGAAAACGACAACTACAACAATAACAACAAAACAGAAATCATGACTGAGCCTCAAGTTAATAGACTGGGAATACTGCAGCCAGGGAAAGGAGAAGGGGACAAAGGGAAAATGCTATACCAATGGAGAAAACACAGGCCCCCAAAGCAACAGCCCACTAACCACTGAGATTTAATCAGATTGTAGAACACCCATTCTCTTCCACCAGCTATCAGCACATCGGCTGGACTCCAGTATAATAATAGCTGAAAATGTTGAGAAACACAGATTCTCCTTGAAAAAGAGTACCTAGGGAAGCCCAAAAGGGAAAGGCAAATGACACCGAATTTGAAAGCTCTTACACCTATAGCTACACCAAATATTAAACACGGACTAATTCCTAGTCAAGTTACCATAAATCCTCACAATAAATTGTTAATTTCCTTAGTTCCTATTACCCAATACAACATGTCTGATTAACAACAATAAATTACAAGACACACAAAAAGAGAAAAAACTAAGTCAAAAAAGACAAAGTAATCATCAAAATCAAACTTCATTAAGAAAGAGAGAGCTTTCAGAATGGGAAAAATATTTGCCAACCACACATCTGATGAGGCTTAATATCTAAAATCTGTAAGGAACTCAATTCAATAGCAAGAAAATAAATAACCTCATTAAAAATGGGTTAAGGACATGAATAAACATTTTTCAAAAGAAGACGTACAAATGGCCAACAGGTATGTGAAAAAATGTTCAACATCACTAATCCTCAGGAAAATGCAAATTAAACCACAATGAGATATCAGCTCATACCAATTAGACTGACAAAAAGATTAACAAAAAGACAAAAGCTAAGTGTTGGCAAGGACGTGGAGAAAAGTGAACCCTTATGCACTATTGACAGGAATGTAAATTAGTGCAGCCATTATGGAAAACAGGGTGGAGGTTCCTGAAAAAACTAAAAATAGAACTGCCATATGATCCAGCAATCCACTACTGGGTATATATCCAAAGGGAATTAAATCAATATGTCAAAAAGATATTTGCATTTCCATATTCACTGCAACATTATTTACTATATATAGTGAATATACTTAAAGAAATACTATTCAGCCTTGAAAAAGAAAGAAATCCTATCATGTGCAACAACATGGATGAACCTAAAAGGCACCATGTTGAGTGAAACAAGCCAAGCACAAAAAGATGAATACTGCATGATCTCACTTAGATGTGGAATCTGAAAAAGTTGAACTCATAGAAGCAGAGAGTAGAATGGTGGTTACCAGGGCCTAAGGGGGTTGGGGGGGCGTTGGAGAGATGTTGGTCACAGAGCACAAAATTTCATTTATACAGGAGGAATAAATTCAAGAAATCTATTGTACAACATGGTGACTATAATTGATAACATTATTTTATGTATTTGAAAATTATTAAAGCGTAGATTTTAAGTGTATTCATTATAAAAAGATAAGTATGTGAGGCAATGTGTACGTTAATTAGATGAATTTAGCTATTCCACAATGTACACATATTTCTAAACATCATGTAGTATACCATAAATATATACAATTTTATTTATCAATTAAAAAGTAAATTGAATCAAATTCAGAAATGACACAAATGTGAAAATGATCAATTTAAGATAATTATAATTAATATGTTAAGAGATATAATGTAAAAAGTAGACAACATAAAAGAAATGATGGGTAATGTGAGCAGATGGGTGTAAACTCTAAGAAAGAATAAAGAGAAAATGCTAGAAATCTATCACTCTGTGATAGAAATGAAGAATGCTGTTGGTCCCTCATAAGCAGACCCAGTCAAGAAAAGGATAAGTGAGCTTGAAAATAGATTAACAGACGTTTACCAAAATAAAATGCATGGAACGTCCAGGAATTGTAGGTCAATTTCCAAAGGCATAACAGACATGTAATTAGAACACCATATCAAAAGAAATGTTTGAAGTAATAATGGCTGAGCCCCCACAATTAGTGACACACCAAATCACAAATCCACAAAACTCAGAGAACATCCAGCATGATAAACATCAAAAAACACACCTGAGCATGTCATATTCAAACGGCATAAAATCAAAGACAAAGAAGAAATCTTGACTGAAACACAAGGATAATTAGCACAGAGAGCTTCTCATCAGAAATTATGCAAGCAAGGGAGAGTGGAGCAGCATATTTAAAGTACTGAGAGAGAAAACAACCCACAAACCTAGAATTATATATTCAGCAAAATTATCCTTCAAAAATGAGGAAAAAATAAAAATTTTCTCTAAAAAATAACAAAACTAAGAGAATTTATTTCTAACAGGGTTCCTTAGCAAGAAATGTTGAAAGAATTATTTCTAAGGCAAAAGGAAAATAATATAGTCCAGAAATGTACATCTACCTACAGAAAACACATGATATTTTTAAAGAAAGAATAAATTGAAGTAAAATAAAATATTTCACTTTTTAATTCTTAATTTATCTAAAGATAACTGAGGAAGCAAAAGAAACAACATATTTGGTTACTAAGTATTACAGAGTATGGTTAAGTAAAATGAATGACAGCATTGGGACAAAGCAATGGGACAAAAAAAAATGTGAAACTCTGTAATATGATATTGCACCACTATTTATAAAACAGATTAGTGTTATTTAAAGCTGGGCTTAAATTAGCTTAAAAATGTGTATTGTAATGACTGTGGTAATACTTTCACAATGTATATGTATATGAAATTATCATGTTACATGCCTTAAATTTATACAATTTTTATTTACCAATTATACTTATATAAAGCTGGAAAAATATGTATGGTATACTCTAAACCAACTACAAAAAGCTTTAAAGATAAGTATAATTTATATATTAAGGGAGAAAATAAAATGGAATCACAAAAAATGTTGGATTAAAACTAGAGAAGGCAGAAGAAGTCTGGAAAAAAAAGAAACAAGCAACAAAGTCAACAAGTGGAAAACAGATATAAATCTGATAGATGTTAATCTGACTATACCGACAATTACTTTAAATGTGAATTAAAGTTACTTTAAATATGAATGGTCTTAATAAACAGCGATTATCAGAATGGAAATAAACGAAGCCTAACTATGTGTTGTCTACAATAAATTCACTTTAAATATAAAAACTTAACCTAAAAGTGAAGAAATGGAAAAGATATACCATGTCGACAAAAGTCAAAAGAGAGCTGGAGTAGCTGTATTAATTTCAAACAAAGCCGACTTTGGAAAAGAGAAGATCGTCCGAAATATATAGAGGCATTACATAATAATAAAGGGTTCAGCTTGCCAAAGAAAGATCCTGAATGTGAAAGAATGTCAAAATAAATGAATTAAAGCCTGATAGAACTCAAAGGAGAAATAGAAAAATGACTATTAGAGTTGAAGACTTCAACAACCTTCTCTCAGTAACTGGCAGATGAAACAGGCAGAATATGAGTAAGAATATGGTTGAACTGAACAGCACTATCAATCAGCTTGATCTAGCTCACATTTATAGAATACACCAACCCTCAACAGCAATATAAACATTTGCCTGCACCTCATGTGGAACATTTTCTAATATAGACTACATTCCAGCCAGAAAACAAACCTTAAGAAAATTAAAAGGAAAGGAATTATGCAAAGTGTGTTCTTACACCACAATGAAATTAAACTAGATATTAGTAACAGAAAATAGCTAGTTAAGTCCCCAATATGTGGAAATTAAATGACACAGTTCTAAGGAACTCATGTATAAAATGACAAACTAAAAAAATTTAATTGCAAATACAATTTATCAAAATTAGAATGTAGTAAAGGCAGTGCTTAGAGGAAAATTTTTAGCATCAAATGCATGTATTAGAAAACTAGGTTGGCCAAGCTGCTCTCGAACTCCTGACCTCTAGTGAACTGCCCACCTCAGCCTCTTAAAATGTTGGGATTACTGGCATGAGCCATCACGCCTGGCCCAGATTTTGGTTTTCAGTACTATTCTCCAATAATAATAATAATAATAATAATAATAATAATAATAATAAAACAAGTCTTGAAGAAATTGGTGATTCCAGGATTAAGGCAGAAATATACTAGATGAGCCTGGAGCATCTCATAATAAAAGTTAAAAAGTGCCGAAAAGGGAAGTAAGTGCTTTCAAACAAAAACACACAATAATGGGGATATGTTAAATGGATAAAAGGGCCAAATGAAATAACTTCCAATGGCCAGAACTAAAACAATCTGGGCAACAAAATATTATAAACAAAGTAGAATTAAATTATAACCCAAGTTATAAAATAAACGTTCATGAGTCTACGCCAGTATAGATACATGATTGAACAAAAAGTACATGGAGGAGAATAAACACATCTCCTATGCAGAATTTCAAATAATCCTCAAAGAGATGGAGCATAACTTCTTACATTGAGAGCTGTACATAGTGACATCCTTCCAAAGTATAAAAAGAGGAAAAAAATAGCCTCACAGCAAAGAAATCTGAAAAACATCACTTCAGCCAAATGACCAGTTTTGACATCAGTATTGATAAGTCATGTTGATAGTATTTAGCCTTGGTATGATGTGATAAGTGGCACTTCACCTGGTGGTTTTCCTCCCAGATACTCATAACCCAGTCTGATCATGAGGAAATCATCAGACATTTTACAAAATAACTAAGCAGTATCCCTCAAAGCATTCAAGGACCTCAAAAACGAAGGAAGTCTTGATAAACTACCAGAGCCACAAGGAGCATAAGGCAACTACACTAAACACAATGTGGTCTCCTGGATACCTAAGTGGAATTCTGAAATAGAAAAATAACCTAGATAAAAACTAAGGGAATCCAAATAAATATAAACTTTAGTTAATATGAATGTATTAACATTGGTTCATTAATTATGGCAAATGTACCACACTAATGTAAGATATTAATAATAGGAAAAATTGCTTCTGGGATATATGGGAACTCTTTGTATTATCCTCATATTATTTGTAAATATTATCGGTATAGTCAGATTAACATCCAATTTATTTGTAAATCTATTACCATACAAAATAAAAGGTTTATTAAATAGATATTGATTAACACATTTATAAAATTGGCTTAGAAGATTAGACATAGCAAAAAAAATTAATTAAAAAACATGTCAATGGAAATTACCCCAAGTAAAAGAAAAAGAAAAAAAAAAGAATTTTTTTTGAGATGGAGTCTCACTCTGTTATTCAGGCTGGAATGTAGAGGCACAATCATGGTTCATAGAAGATTTGACCTCCTGAGCTCAGTGATTCTCCTGCCTCAGCCTCCTGAATGGCTGGGATCACAAGTGTGTGCCACACCATCTGCCTAAATTTTTTGGTTTTTTGTGGAGACAGTCTTGCCATGTTACCCAGGATCGTCTTGAATTCCTAGGCTTAAGCAATCCTCCTGCATTAGTCTCCCAAAGTGCTAGAATTACAAGCAATAAATTTAAAACAGAATTACACTACTATAAATTATAATGTTTGTGAAGTAATACAAACCAATTTAAGATAGACTGAATTAAGGTAAAGATGCATGTGGGAATCTAACCATAAGAAGGCAATAAAGAAGAACAGAACAAAAAATAGGTGAGTCAAGTAGAAAACAAATAGCAAAATGGTAGAATCAAATTCAACCACATCTACAAATACATCAAATATAAATGAACTGAAAAGTCTAATTACAATGCATTAATTGGCAGCCTGTGTAAAAAAAAGAAGGATAAACTAATGGTCCTTACAAAAGGTACAGTTTAAACATAAAGACACAGATACACTGAAGCTAAAAGATGGAAAACTATATACCCTAAAAACACTAATTACAAAAAAAACTGTTGTAGCTGCATTAATGTCAGACTAAATAAATGAGTAATGCAAGGAATAATGGGGAATATTTTATAATATAAAAGGATAAATTCATCACAACATAACAAACATAAATGTATATGCTGTGACTAATATAATTTCAAAATATCTGAAGCCAACAGTGATATACCAGAAAAGACAAACAAATTCCTAAGCATAAAAGAAGTTTTAATAGTTTTCTCTCAGTAATAGATCAAAAAGTAGCATAAGGATGTAGAATAGTTGAACATCACTTTTAACCAACTTGGTCTTATTGATATTTTTGAGTTGTTTCCCCATATTTTTATTATAAAGAGTCTTCTCAAATGTACTTAGAACATACACCAAGATAGACAATATTTCTAGCTATAAACAATCTCAATACATTTTCAAAATTAAAATCCTACCGAATATGTTCTGAAAACCCAACAGAATTTTTAAAAACAGAAATAAAATCATAACTAAAACACACATACATGATTAAAGAAAAAATTAAAATTGAAATTTGAAAATATTTTGAGCTCAGTAAGAAGAACACAAAGTATCAAAATTTGTGTAATGGAGGTAAGCAGTACTTAACAGCACACTTACAAGTTTAAAGACATATATAAGTGTACACACACATATATGACAAATTTAAAAGGCATATATATAATAAGAATCAATTATTTAGGTTACTAAAACAACTAACATAACAAGAACAAATTAACATGGATGGAAAAAAAATAAAGAGAAAAATCAATGGAAAAAGACAAGGTAAATAATAGACAATATTGACACAACTAAAAATTTGTTTGTAAAAAGATTAATAAAATTGATAAACCCCTAGAAAAAGTAATCAAAAAAAGAGGAAAAGCATAATTTTCCCATTTCAAGAATAAAAAAGAAACCATCTCACAGAGTTTTTAGGTATTAAAAAGATTGCAATAGGGTATTATTAACAACTTTGTGCCAACCATATTGATAACTTAAAGGAAATAAACAAATCCCTTGACAGACAAACACAGATTTTTTTAACTGGGCACACTCACACAAAAAAATAGAAAATTTGAATATCCCTGTGTCTTTTAAATACACTTAAATAAAATATAATATTTTCCACAAGGAACACTATGTCTAGATGGCATCAATGCAAATTTTTCTTTAAGGAAGAAATAGCTTCCATGTTATACAAACTCTTTAAGACAATTCAAAAAAACCGAACACGTGTCTTCTGGATTGGGGGCAGGATAGTCCTAATACTAATACAAGAGAAAAACAATACAGAAAAAAAAAAATCACTGAATAGTATCTTTCATGAACTTAGAGAGGTTCTTAACAATTAGCAAATAGAATCTAGCTATATATAAATGGGAAAATAAGGCTACCAATCCAAAAAGCACACATCACAGTCACACTGCAGAAAAACAAAGATAAAAAGATTAACTTAAAAGTAGCCAGATGGGGGAAAAAAGAAGCTCCCTATACAGAAAAACAATGATAAGAATGTTACTTGACTCCTCATCAAAAATAATGGAAGCCAGAATATAATAGGATAATATTTTTCAAGTGTGAAAGAACAATTAACTGCTGCATCTGCCAAAAACATCCTTCAAAAACTAATGGTGGCATAGAGATATTTTCTAACAGACAAAAGTTGAATGAATTAAACTCCAGCAAAACTGTCCTACAAGAAATAATAAAAGAATTTATGTAGGTTTAAAAGCAGTGACATGAGATAAAAACTCAGCTTTATAAGAAAGAATAGAATATATTTAAAAATATTTTGAAAATTACTTTTTGTTTTCTATACATAAATTATTAAATATCCTTAAAGAGTATCGACGATGTAAAGTAAAAAAAGCAAAAGAACATAGATTTTATGCAATATGTAGAAGTAAAATCACAAAGCCTCAAAAGGTAGATGGTAGCAATTGGAAAATATTGTCATATCTGAAATCGTGAGGTAATTAAATATTTTGAGATAGCTATAATTTAAGGGTGTATATTATTTTTAAAGCAACTGCTTAAGAAAAGTAAGCCATGTAACTAAAAAATTATTAGAGGAAATAAAATAAATACTAAGATTATAGAGGATAATACATTATAACCAAGTGGTGTTTGTCTCTAGAATGCAAAGTTGTCTCAATATTCTAAAGTCAATCAATATATTCACCATATTCATATAAAGTTTAAATTACATGATCATCTCCGTGTAATAGATATAGAAAAAACTTTTGTTAAAAGTCACTGCCCATTTATAAGGGGTAAAAAAACCCTTCAGAAAAGAAAGTAGAAGACTTTCTCAATCTGATAAAGTGTTAAGCACATTATACTTTAACACAAAATATCGAACACCCTAACATCAAGAACAAGGCAACAATCTTTGTCTTTCCCATATCTGTTAGACATTGTACAGAAAGTACCATGGGGGAAAAAAAACCCCAAAAAAACGAAGAAACCACAAAGAACAGGAACAAGTAGACTTTACAATAAGTGAAACTGTCTTTATTCTTACATGACATGATTGTGAATGTAAAAATCCAGGGAAATCTACTAAAAAAAAAGCTAGAATGAAAAGTATAAGTATTTCTATACACAAGAAACAGAAATAAATACCTAGGAATGAAATTAAGTAAACAACACAATTTATAATAGCTTAATAGTTAAAATCCAAGTACAAATAAATACATTTAATAAAAGATGTGCACCTACACATAGAGAAATTATAGTTCTAAATAAATGGAGATATATACCATATTCATGAATTTGAACATTCAATCTTGTAATCACTACTTTTCTCCCCATCAAGATTTATAGATTTAAACAATCTCAAGCAAATTCTAAGTAGATATTTTTGTAAAAATTGACAAGCTAATTCTAAAATGTATATGGAAATGCAAAGTGCTTAGAATGACCAAATTTTAAAGATATAAAGTTAGAAGCATGTTAAAGATATAAAGTTAGGAGATTGCATTGCCTGATTTCATCACAGAGTATAAAACTACAATATATTGGGCACTTAGTTATTGGCATAAGAATAGACAGAGTAACTGTACAGAAAACTTAGAATTATATTCATACTTGGGAAGTTCAATGATTTATTAAAAAGATGCTAATAAAATTCAGTAGAGGAAAAAGTCTTTTTAGCATGTAACATTAGAGTAATTGGATATCTTTAAAAAAATTAATCTTCACCCCTTTATTATGTCCCATATAAAAATTAATCAGATGAATTATATACTTAAATGTAAGAGCTAAAATTTAAAGCTTCTGAATGAAAATATTGGAAGAATATTTTTATATACTTGAAGTAAGCATAAAACAAACAAAAACATGGATGAATCTCAGAAATATTATGTTGAATGAAAGAAGCTAAACATGAGTCTATACTGTATGATTCCACTATATGAAGTTCCAGAACAGGCAAAAGCAATCTCTGGTTATAGAAACTGGAACAACAATTTCTCTGGAAGAGAGATATTTACTGGAAGTGCCACAAGGAATGCTTCAGGCCTTGGAAATGTTCTGTGTTTTGATTTGAATGATGTTAGAAGGGTCTGAACATTTGTCAAAATTTGTTGAACTATTCACTTAAAATCAAAGCATTATACTGTATGTAAAAAATACTCCAGTTAGTAAATTTATAAGCAGGAATCTCCCTACTCTTGGTCAAAGCACCTCTCTCATTTGAAATATTGAGGTAAACCAAATCAGTGAGGTGAATTATGATTTCTCAATAAAAGCAGAAAGGGCAGATTTCATTTGGGGGACATATAACTGCCTCTTCTCAAAATCATTCTCTGTCTGATGGTTAAATCCTAATATTCTTTCGACAGAACGTGATTTAAAAAATTATTTCAGAGAGAAAGAGACCAACACAAATGTATTTAACATTGTTATCACAGTAAGGTAGCATTAACCAAGGACTGGATAAAATAGGAGGAAAGGGCTGAAAAGGAGACATCAGAGAAAAGCAAAGAGAGACAAAAAATTTATTTCATTCTTGAAGGAAGATGTCCCTAAACAATCTGAACTCTCTATTGCTGTAGTGAATGGACTTCAACTCACTAACTTTGGTGACATCTCAGCAATTCTATTCACCATATGTATGATTTTGGTGTGTCATTTTGATTCTTACCTTCAGTTCCCTAAGTCTAGAATAGTAACTGCTACCCCAAAGCTTATCATAAATATAACTTAAAGGGAAACCTTAACCAACCCTTTCCCCCAATCCTTTGAAATCTGCACCAAATACAGGGAAATAATGAGTCCTTATACCGCTACCTTTGTGTTTGTAGAGATACTTGGAGAAAATATTTAGTCCACAAATTTGAGTTGATTCAAAAGTGAAAGAAGATGTTTATTTCAAAGCTTCTTCTCGGTATTTTTTTTTTTTTTTAACTTGAAGGCAACTATCTGATACAGATGGTTTTGTGGTTTGGAGAAGCAGAAAATAAGCATGATTTCATACACACCCATTTCTTCTGGGAATGTTTAAAGGAAAGATAAAAGATTGCTGGCACTCCTGTATATAACATGGAAAGTATCGTGGACTAAGAAATCGGTATAGGTTATGCTGCATTTACAGAAGAAAGTTTCTTATTTCCATGTAGACCATATTCTCTATGAAAATATTGTCTGTTGTTGTGAGATATGTGTAAGTGTTTAGCCTTATAGTTAAGAAAATGATACGAAGAGTAAAAAAGACATATCTAGACTTCATATGAGAGAGAAGAGACTTTGAATGCGATTGGATTCAAAGGATGAAAACCAATCTTGAAGTTGTCCAATGTATTTTGGAGACTCATAACCAAATTGCTCTGCTGAAACGACGTATGATGTATGTCTCAACTAAATGCCTTAGATTTTAGGAAAACATGTTTCTGTAGGTTAGTGTGGTCTATAGTTTGCCGTGGAAGAAAAAGATGATAAAATCCAAGGTGATATCAATCCTCATAAACTGCAGATGTGGATTTCTCAAAGACAAGCATAGATTTGAAACAAGAATTTAAAAATATACCTCTCTGAGCATGAAGGAAGGGAGACTTGGGAGACGGAGAACAGGAGTTTGAACTGGGCGAGGCTTGGGAAACTGAGAACAGCAGTCTGAGCTGGTCTGCTTCCCGAAGGGTATGATGAAGAGCTACTTTGTTTATTCGTCCATTCACCCATTTGTCTTCTATTTATTTATTGCCTTTTTTGGGGGGGCTTGGGGAAAATCATATTTCACATGCAGTTTTAAGTTATTCTTTCCTCCATTGTATAGAAATGTCCAACTCTATAATGATATCTGTTATAAACACAAAGACTGGTATGGTGGGCTTGGAAGAACTGAGAGATACAAGAGCAAGGGAAATTTTCTTGTCCCATTTCCTCATCTCCTGCTAACATCACAAGAGAAGCAGCATCACCTCGAGGGGGAGGTCAGAGTTCCAGAGTTTTAGGCAATGGTTGGCAGCACAACCCGTATGGTCCAAAAGGGAGCCAAGAGCAACAGAGAGAAACATGCAATCCAAAGCAGCAGCTGCAAGGAGGAGGAAAAACAGTTTGAAGACAAACTCCCCTTTCCCAAAATATGGGGAAAGGCAAGACTAGTCTAATACTTGGGTTACATATGGATTATGTCAGATAACATATATTCTGCACATAGGAAGCACTGGATATATGGTAGCTATTAAAATAATAATAATAAATCTAAACGAATCCCACCTGGAACTATTTATCTGTGGAGGAATCTGAAGAGAGAGGTATGGCAGATCAGGAAGCCTCTGGGAATGAAGTAATAGTATTTAAAACATCAACAAATACTGACAACATAGAAGCATTGAATGCTACAGCTGGGAAATCTCAGTTATTTTAGTTTAACACTCTCATTTTACAAATGTATTAACTGAGTCCCCAAGAAATGAAGTGACTGGCTCAAAATCGCCCCTTATTTATAGCAATGGAGCTGGGATTTTTTTCCAATAGAGTGGGATTTTTTTTTTTTTGGATCGTTTTCCAAGAAATGCTCAATGTCTGACATCTGCAAATAAATTTAAGAAAACTCTAAATAATACGTATAATATATTTATCTTAGTGGGGATGTTACTGGCAGACTGTTTTCCAGAAAAATGATGCCATTCAGTGGGTTAGGGTTTCAGTGATAAACATCAACTCAAGGGAATGAAAGTTCTTCCCTATAAAATATCATAAAGGATGTTCAATTTTGTGAGTAACCTGAGAACCTGATTTTCACTTTTCCATGTTTGTATACAAAGAAAATCTTGTTGAGACAGTAGAAGGATATCTAAACCTCTTCTATCCTACAAAATTGGAGTTTTTGGACCAGGACCAAGGAAAGTGACAGAAGCCAGCATGGCTAATACAATGGGGATTGTGACCATGAGATAACAAGAGAGGTCGCATCCAGCACTGCCTGCGGTCAACTCCTTGCAGAGAAGCTGGACTTGCAATGTTAGCCACAATCCTTTATCTCCATTTGGAATCTTCCAACTGTAATTTGATATATAGTATTTTCGATATTTATTGAGGATGTGTGAGTATTCGTCACATGCATTCCCCTTTCCCTATATCCACACCAACATTTATGGGTTTTTTGACTTTTTAATAATGGTTTTTCTTAAAGGAGTAAGATGGTATCTTATTGTGGTTTCAACTTGCATTTCTCTCATAATTAATGATATTGAGCATTTTTCATGAGTTTGTTGTCCCTTTGTGTATCTTATTTTAAGAAATGTCTATCATGTGCTTTGCCTACTTTTTAATAGACTTATTTGTTTTCTCTTGCTGATTTGTTTGGGTTCCTTGATTCTGGTTGCTAGTCCTTTGTCGGACGCATAGTTTGCGAGTATTTTCTCCCATTCTGTAAGTTGCCTGTTTACTCTTCTGATTATTTCTTTTGCTTTGCAGAAGCTTCTCAGTTTGACTAGGTATCATTCATTTATTTTTGTTTTTGTTGCATTTGCTTTTGAGGTCTTAAACATACATTCTTTGCCTTGGCTGATGTCTAGAAGAGCTTTTCCAACATTGTCTTGTATAATTTTTGTAGTTTTAGAGCTTAAAAGTCTTTGATCCATCTTGAGTTGATTTTTGTATAAGGTGAGAAGTAGGGATCCACTTTCATTCTTCCACATGTGACTTGCCAGTTTTCCTAGCACCATGTATTAAATAGGGTGTCCATTTTCCAATATATGTTTTTGTATATTTTGTCAAAAATCAGTTGGTTGAACATTTTTGGCTTTATTTCTGGGTTCTCTATTTTGTTACATTGGTCTATATGCCTGCTTTTATACCAGTACCAAACTGTTTTGGTAACTATAGCCTTGTAGTATAATTTGAAGTCTGGTAATGTGATGCCTCTAGATTTGTTATTTTTGCTTAGGATTGCATTAGCTATTTGGGTTCTTTTTTGGTTCCCTATGAATTTTAGAACTGCTTTTCCTAATTCTGTTAAAAATGGTGTTGGTATTTTGATAGGAATTGCATTGAATCTGCAGATTACTTTGAGCAATATGGTCATTTTCACAATATGGATTCTTCCAATTTGTGCGCATGAGACGTACTTTCATTTGTTTGTGTCGTGTATAATTTTTTCAGCAGTGTTTTGTAGTTCTCCTTATAGAGATCTTTTACATCCTTGGTTAAGTATATTCCTAGGTATTTAATATTTTTTGCAGCTGTTGTAAAAGGCATTGGGTTCTTTATTTGAGTCTCAGCTTGGTTATTGGTGGTGTATAGCAGTGCTACTGATTTGTGTACATTGATTTTGTAATCTGAGACTTTACTGAATTCATTTGTCAAATCTAAAAATATTTTGAAGAAGTCTTTGGAATTTTCTAGGTATACAGTTTATATAATCTGCAGACGGTGGTAGTTTGACTTTCTCTTTTCCAATTTGGATGCCCTTTATTTCTTTCTCTCGCCTAATTCCTCTGGCTAGGACTTCCAGAAGTATGTTGAATAGGAGTGATGAAAGTGGGCATCCTTGTCTTGTTACTTTTCTCAAGGGGAATGCTTTCAACTTTTCTCCATTCAGTGTGATGTTGACTGTCGGTTTGTCATACATGGCTTTTGTTTTTCTTTTACTTATTTGTTTGTTTGTTTATTTATTTATTTATTTTTTAAAAGACAGGGTCTTGCTATGTTGCTCAGGCTGGTCTCAAACTCCTGGGCTCAAGCGATCTTCCCACCTTAGCCTCCCAACATGTTGGGATTACAGTCGTGAGCCACTGTTCCTGGCCTGGCTTTTATTATTTTGGAATATATCCATTCTATGCTGAGTTTGTTGACTTTTTATCAAAAAAGGATACCAATTTTCTTGAATGCTTTTGCTGTGTCTATTGAGATGATAATATAGTTTTTATTTTTAAATTCTGTTTATGGAATATGTCACATTTATTGACTTGCATAGGTTAAAGCATCACTGCATTTCTGAGATGAAACCCACTTGCTCATAATGAATTATCTTTTTGATGTGCTGTTGGATTCAGTTAGCTAGTATTTTGTGGAGGATTTTTGCATCTAAGTTCACCAGGGAATTTGTTCTGTCATTTTTGTTGTGGTTGTTGTTGTGTCTTTTCCTGGTTTTGGTATCAGGGTGATACTAGCTTCACAGAATGATTTAGGGAGGATTCCTTCTTTTTCAATCTTTTGGAATAATTTCAGTAGAATTGGCACCAGTTCTTCTATGAATGTCTAGTAGAATTTAGCTGTGAATCCATCTGATCCTGGACTTTTTTTTTTTTCTGCTGGCAATTTTTAAATTACTGATTCAATCTTGCTGCTTGGTATTAGTCTGTTTCTGTTTCTTCCTGATTTAATCTAGGAGGGTTGTATGTTTCCAGGAATTTATCCATTTCCTCTAGGTTTTCTCTTTGTGCACATTAAAGTATTCACAGTAGTCTTGAATGATCTTTTGTATTTCTGTGGTGTCGGTTATAATGTCTCCAGTTTCATTTCTAATTGAGGTTTTTTGGATCTTCTGTCTTCTTTTCTTGGTTAATCTATCTAATGATCTATTGATTTTGTTTATTTTTTTTCAAATAACCAGCTTTTTCTTTCATTGATCTTTTTTTTTGTTTGAATTTCATTTAGTTCTGTTCTTATCTTTGTTATTTATTTCCTTCTTCTAGCTCTAGGTTTCGTTTGTTCTTGTTTCTCTAGTTCCTTGAGGTGTGACATTAGGTTGTCAACTTGTGCTCTTTAAAACTTTTTGCTGTAGGCATTTAGTGCTATAACCTTTCCTTTTAGCTGTTGCTGTATCTGGAGGTTTTAATAACTTGTGTCACTATTATTATTCAATTCAAATAATTTTTAAATTTCTCTCTTGATTTCATTGTTAACCCAGAGATTGTTCAGGAGCAGATTATTTAATTCCATTTGTTTGTATAATTTTACAGATTGTTTTTGGAGTTAACTTCTAGTTTTATTCTACTGTGGCCTGAGAAGATAATTGATATGATTTTCATTTCTTAAAATTTATTGAGACTTGTTTTGTGGCCAATTATATGGTCTATCTCAGAGAATGCTAATACAATGGGGATGTAAATATCTGTTAAGTCCATTTGTTCTAGTGTGTCACTTAAGTCTATTGTTTCTCTGTTGACTTTCTGTCTTGAAGACCTGTCTAGTGCTGTCAGTGGTATACTGAAGTCTTTCCCTAGTATTGTTTTGCCATCTGCTTTGTTTCTCAGATCTGGCAGTAATTGTTTTACGAATCTGGGAGTGCCAGTGTTTGGTGTGTATAAATTGAGAATTATAATATCTTGCTAAATTAATTCTATTGTTATTATATAGTGACTATCATTGCCTTTTTTTTTTTTTTTCTGTTGTTACTTTGAAGTCTGTTTTGTCTGATATAAGAATAGCTATTTCTGTGCATGCTTGTTAATCCCAGCACTTTGGGAGGTTGAGGTAGGTGGATCACCTGAGGTCAGGAGTTTGCACCAGCCTGACTCACATGGTGAAACCTTATAATCCGAGCTACTTGGGAGGCTGAGACAGGAGAATCGCTTGTACCTGGGAGGCAGAGGTTGCAGTCGGCTGAAATCATGCCATTGCACTCCAGCCTGGGCAACAAGAGCGAAACTCCATCTCAAAAAAAAGAAAAAAAAAAGCGATTTCTGCTCTCTTTTGATTTTCATTTGTATGGAATACCTTTTTACCTTTTTCTATCCTTTTACCTTGGGTTTATATGAATCTTCCCATGTTAGGTGAGTCTCTTGAAGACAACAGATACTTGGATTGTGATTTTTTATCCATTCTGCCATTCTATATCTTTTAAGTGGAGTGTCTAGGCCATTTACATTCAACATTAATATTGAGATGTGAGGTACTGTTCTCTTCATCATGTTAATTCTTACCCAGATAGTTTTATTTCATTGATATTGTTTTACACACCCTAAGAGTTTTAAGTTTTCAAGAAGTTCTGTCTTGGTGCATATTAGGCTCTCATTTCAGGGTTTAGAACTCCTCTTAGTATTTGATGTAATGTTGGTTTGGTAGTGACAAATTCCCTCAGCAGTTGTCTGAAAATGACTTTATTTTTCCTTCATTTATGAAACTTAGTTTTGCAGGATACAAAATTATTGACTGACAGTTGTTCTGTGTAAGGAGGTTGAAGATAGGACTCCAATCCCTCTAGCTTGTAAGATTTCTGCTGAGAAGTCTGCTGGTAGTCTGATCAGTTTTCCTTTGTGGGTTACCTGATGCCTTTGTCTTACTGATGAAGGAATTCTTTCCTTCTTATTGCCTTTAGATAACCTAATGACTGCATGACTTGCTGAAGATCTTTATGTAATGAATTTCCCAGGAGAATTACTTGAACCTGGGAGGCAGAGGTTGCAGTGAGCCGAAATCATGCCATTGCACTCCAACCTGGGCAACAAGAGCAAAACTCCATCTTGGAGTGTCTTGGATTTGGATATCTAGATTTCTATCCAGGCCAGAGAAGTTTTCCTCAATTATTCCCTCAAATAAGTTCTCCAGACATATTATTTTCTCTCTTCTTTCAGGAACACCGATTATTCTTAGGTTTGACCATTTTACGTCATCCCTTATTTCTTGGAGACTTTCTTAATTTCGTTTGATTTTTTCTTTATTTTTGCCTGATTGATTAAATTCAAAAGCCTTGTCTTCAAGCTCTGATTTTTTTTTTTACTTGTTATAGTCTATTGTTAAAATTTTCCACTGCATTTTGTAATTCTCTCAGTGTGTTTTTCATCTCCAGAACTTCTGGTTTGGTTTTTCTTTATGATATTTCTCTGTCTAGAAATTTTTTATTCATATCCTGAACTGCTTTTTAAATTTCTTTATGATGGTTTTCACCTTCCTCTGATATCTCCTCAAGTAGCTTGATAATTGACCTTCTGAATTCCTTATCTGGTATTTCAAAGATTTCATCTTAGTTTGGGTCCATTGCTGGAGAGCTAGTGTGACATTTTGTGGGTGTTGTAGCACCCTGTTTTGTCATATTAACAGAGTTAGTTTTCTGGCTTCTTCTCATTCTTGAATATACATATGATTTGACTGTGTTTCTTTTATTTTTGTTTGCTTGCTTGTTTTTAAATTCTTTTTTCCCCTAAAGGATGAGACTTTAATGCTTAAAGTTAATTACAGTCTAATTCAGTTATTGGTGCTTTCAGGGGTGATGACTCTATAAGAGTTCCTTGGTTAGAGAGAGTCTTTGTATGGTGGCTTTCTTATATGCTGGTTGTAGTAGCAATGTGCTAAATGTGTGAGCAAGTTCACTATCTTCTAGGGGGTTGGAATGGTCAAGGTATTTTAAAGCTTATCCCCCCGTGGCAGGCACTTTTTTTATTTATTTGTTTTTCCTCAATATTTTATTTACTGGTTTGATGATTTAGGATTCATTCCTGGGTAGGAACTGGTTGCGGCTAAAGCAGGTGGATAAATGAAGTTACAACCTTGACAGAGGTGGGTGGAGGAGGCCTCAGTCTGTAGCACTAAGGTCTTATCAGGGTAAAGAGTTGGAGCAACTTCAGCTCCCCAGCTGGGTCAGCAGGAAAGGTATCCACCTATCAGGCACGCTCCTGTCTCAGTGCTCTGGCTATTCAGATCAGATAGGCACCCCTTTCATACGTAGGAACGTTGATGTTCCAAGCAGAGAAGAACTGTGACTCAGTCTCTCATGCAAGCCTGAACCTGGAAGGCGTTCCTTCTGTGGGAATGCAGTCACCCTGATAGATCCCAGAAAGGCTGTCTATAGTTGCACCCATGCTGAGATCTTGTGGGAGAAGCCCCACTGTGCATACAGTGGTAGACAAGTGAGGAAAGATATTTTTTTCTTCTCCAAGACCCCTCATGTGCATCAGGGCTGTCTGACTGTTGGGATAGTAGCTGAAGACTTTTTCTGCTGGGTCCAGCACTGCAACTGTGCCTCTGCTGAAAGAAACTCCATCAGCAAAATGAGCCAGTGTTCAAGGCCTGCCATCCAGATTCTTTTGTTCCACAGGGCGTTTCCTTAATATGGTGCACTCTCCCTTCCCTTAAAAGTGCGAGTCCCTGGGAGCCAGACTACTGGGAGCGAGCTGAGTTCCACTCAGCCTGCAACTACCCTGAGTCATAAGCTTTCCCCGTGAAGACAGAAATTGCGGCTTTCAGGCCACGCCCCTCCCCATCCACGGCAAAGCTGAACGCCTGGCTCCTCCATTCACGATTCCTACACTTGCCGCCTACTTTTCAGTCTCCCCCTCACTCCAGCTCTGACCAGGGGAGTTCGTCCCTATCTGAGGTTACATCGTGATATCCAGCAGGGGGCTTCTTTCAACCTGCGCCCACTTCCTGAACTTTTTGGCGGTCGTCTGCAGCAGTTCCCCTGTGAAGAACAGGAAGGAATGGCCGCCCTCAGCTCGTGCTGGGATCTGGGAATGCATGCAAGGGTCTTCCCACTGCTGCTCCCACTTTTATATTCCACAATCCTCCCCAAGTTGGTTCCTGTGCTGGGTGCGGTTAGGGCCTTTCCCTATGGCCTGACTTTCAGGGTCCCCAGTGGGGGTGTATATCTCAGAGGCAGTCTCTCCTCCTCTCCTACTCTGGGGACTTGCGGCGCTTCACCTGACTCACAGTGTAGGCTGCAGCCTCCTGCTTCCTTCAAAGGGTATGTAATTCCTTCAGTTTCACTGTTCAGTTCCTGTGTCGCTTCTTGAAAAAAATTTCACAGTGCGAATCGCTAGACACTATTTTGTCCTTCCAAGTGGGAAAGGTATGCTAGCAATGCCTCTGATCTGCCATTTTGAACAAAACAAACAAACACACAAAACAACTAGATGCTTTTATTTTTGGCTTTTGCCTAATTGTTCTGGTGAGGACTTGCAGTGCTATATTGAATGAGAGTGGTGAAAGCAGGTATCTTGTGTTGTTCCAGTTCTTAAAGAAAAGATTTTCAGCTTTTCCTTATTCAGAATGATGTTAGCTGTGGGCTTGTCCTATGTGGCCTTTATTATGTTGAGGTATGTTCTTACTATGCCTAGCTTGTTGAGAATTTTTATCATCAAGGGGTGTTAAAATTTATGAAGTGTTTTTCCTGCTTTTATTGAGAAGAAGAATTGTTATATGGTTTTTGTCCTTTATTCTGTCGATGTGATGTTTTATATTTATTGATTTGCATACATTGAACCATCTTTTCATCCCGGGGATAAATCCCACTTGATCATGGTTTATTATTTATTTGATGTGCTGTAGAGTTTGGTTTGTGAGTATTTTTGTTGGGAATTTTTGCATCTGTGTTCACCAGGGGTAAACCTGTAGTTTTCTATTTTGTTGTTGTTGCATTCTTGTCTGCTTTCGGTAACAATGTAATACTTGTTTTGTAAGAATGAGTTGCATTCTTATGAAGGGAGAATTCTCTCCTCTTCATTTTTTGGAATCGCTTGAGGAGAACTGGTGTTATTTATTTTTTGAAAGTTTAGTAGAATTCAGTAGTGAAGCTATTCAGTCCTGGATTTTTGTTGGGAGACGTTTTATTATGGCTTCCTTCTCATTACTTATTATTGGTCTGTTCAGGTTTTCTATTTCTTCCTGACTCAATGTTGGTAAATTGTATGTATCCAGGAATTTATCCATTTTGTCTCAGTTCTCCAGTTTCTTAGTGTGTAATTGTTCCTAATAGTCTTTAATGGCCTTTTGTATTTCTGTGGTATCAGTTGTAATGTTTCCTTTTTCATTTCTGATTTTTTTGAGGTCTTCTTTCTTTGTTTTCTTGGCCAGTCTCACAAGTGGTTGATTAATCTTGTTTATATTTTCAAAAATCAGCTTTTTGTTTCATTCACCTTTGTATTTTTTTTAAGTCTCTGTTTTATTTAGTTCTGCTCTGATCTCCATTATTATTTTTCTTCTGCTAACTTTGGGTTTAGTTTGATGAGATTTTTTTTTATCCTTTCATTCGGTCTATACTATATTCTTTAAGAGGAAAGTTCAATCTATTTACATTTAAGGTTAGTATTAATATGTGAGGTCTTATTTCTTTCATTTTATTAATTCATTTCTGGTTGTTTTGTTTATACTTTGTTCCTTTTTTTCTCTCTTAATATTCATCATTGTGGTTTTCAGTAGTAGTAATATTTGAGTCTTTTCTCTTCCTTGTTCGTATGTTTGCTCTACCAGGGGTATTTGTGTTTTCATGTGTTTTTATGATTGCAGATACTGTTCTTTCACTTCTGGGTATAAGACTCCTTTATGCATTTTTTGTAGGGCCTATCATAGTGGTGATCAATTTCTTCAGGTTTTCCTTGTCTGGGAAAGACTTAATTTCTCTTTCATTTATGAAGAAAAATATTCCTGAGTCATCCTTGGCTGGCAGATTTTTCTGTCAGCACTTTGAATATATCATCCTATTCTCCTCTGGTCTGTTAGGTTTCTGCTGAGAAATCATCTGTTAGGGTTTTGTTTTTGTTTTTTTATACATGGCTTGATGTTTTTGTATTGCTATTTTCAGAATTTTTGCCTTTGACTTTTGACAGTTTGACTATAATGTGCTATAGAGAAGACCTTTTGCACTGTATCTATTTGGGGATCTCTGAGCTTTCTGTATCTAAATGTCTAAATATCCTGCTAGACTTGGGAAGTTTTCATCCATTTTTTATTAAATTCATTTTTGAACTCTTTTGTTTTCTCTTCACCTCTAGTATTCAGAGAACTTGAATATTTGGTGACTTTATGTTGTCCCATATATCACATAGTGTTTGCTCGTTCTTTTAAATTATGTTTTCTTTATTTTTGCCTAATTGGGTTATTTTAAAATTCCTGTCTTCAAGTTCTGAGATTCTTTCCTCTGCTTAATCCATTGTATTGTTGAAGCTTTCAAATGTACTTTATATTTCATTCAATTTTTTAGTTCTAGAATTTCTGGTTTTTTAAAATGATCTTTATCTTTCTGGCAAATTTCTCATTCATATTCTGCATTATTTTTATGATTAATTTGTATTGTTTTGTAGCATTCTCTTGTATCTCATTGAACTTCTTGAAAATCAGTATTTTAAATTCTTTAGGATTTTGTAAAAAATTTTTTATTAGGATCTGTTGCTGGAGAATTATTGTTTCTTTGGAAATGCCTTATTTTCTTCCTTTTATCTGTTTCCTGTGTCCTTATGTTGATATATGCATATTTGGTGAAACAATTACTTCCTTTAATTTTTTTGAATTTACTTTCATAGGGGAGGATTTTTCTTGAGGATATATCTATGGTGTTGGTTGAGTAGGACACTTTGGCTTTGATTCTTGGTGCATGCAGTAGTGTAGTTTCTGTATGAGTTCTTCTGTAAACAACATCAGTGGTGTGTGATTTTCTTGGTGTCTTAAGGGGTTATTGTTAGTGAAGGTTGTGGTGAATTTTGCTGGAGACAGGGATGTCAGGTGGACCAGTCTTCAGAACCCAGTGGTGGCAAGGGTGGTCTGAGTGTGCCTGTCCTTGGGACCTAGGGTGGCATATGCAGGCACTGGTATTAGCAGGTCAGGTGGGCCAATTCTTGAGTCTCTAGGTAGCTTGCGTGGATGCTTATAATGGAGGAAGTAGGCAAGTTATTGGGCTTCTGAACAGAAAATGTGGCACAGGTAATGGCAATTAAGTGATGGGACAACTCTCTGAGTCTTGAGTGGTGCACACTGCACAGTGGCTGTGTTGGGCTAGGAGGGTCAATTTCCAGGCCCACAGGTAGTACACGCAGGTGGATACTAGCCATGGTGGTAGGAGCAGGGTGGGTGAGTCCAACTGCAGGCACCTGGGAGGAGTGCTCAGGTGCCGACAGTGGTGGACTGGCCTGGGTGGTCCCCAGGCCATTTTATTACATGCTCTGGCACTGGGAGCAGGGAGATGAAGCCGGGCCACGTGGGCTTGTCCTCAGGTCCCTGGTAGTGTAGGCACTGGTTGTGGTAGGCAGAGTCAGGGTGGTCCCCAGACTCTTGGTAGAATGTTCAAGTTGAGGGGGTAGCAACAGCTGCTACTAAAGAGGTCAGTGTTGCTCTCAGTGGCAGACACAGGCAGGCAGGTGAGGAATGCTCACTTTGTTCATATTTCAACCTCTGTGCTGGCAGCCCTCACTTTGCTTGTTCCTCAGCCCTGGTAGCAGCAACCTCCCTCCCACTTGCCACTTCAGCCCACGAGGCAGCAACTCAGAGTGTGGGAAACTGCAGGCGGGGGAATCTGGGCATATGAAAATGCATGGTGGCTCTACTGCCAGAAGCAATGGAGTCACTGTTGATGACCCATGCCTTGGCCCTTTGCAGTCTATTGAGGGATGAGCTCTTAAAATGGCACCTTGCTGTAACTGCTTAGGACTCTGGGCTGTGAGGGACCCACTGTGAGCTTCCTTGCTGGAGCAGTGCCATCATGTGGTCTCCGGGAAGCTCCCTATATCAGTTTCAGGGCCTTCTATAGCCAAGAGACTCTCCAGTGACTATGTTTGCAAGAGTCTATGGTGGTAATGTGGACTGCTGGGCGTCTCTGATTTACTTCTTCCTCACAATGGGGAGACTCTACAGGTCCCCAGTCAGCCTCAGCCCAGTAGGCTGCCTCATTTACCTCTCATTCCCTGCTTTGGGGCTTCCTGTCACTTCTCTGTTGAATTCCAGTGTTCTCTCTTAGATGATCTATTTGAAGTGTTACTATCTACTCACTATTTTCATTCTTTGTTGAGAAGGTGAGTGTGAGATGCCTCTAGTGAGCCATCTTGAAGCCTGTGACTGTCTTTGGTCAGTAAGCTATTATCCTGGGAAACAATATCTGTTTATTGTCATGCACAGAAATATCTGTACACATCGTGAAATGCTGTCACAGAGGGGAAGGGATGAACTTCACCTTTCAGAACCAGCACTAGCACCTGTGATTTTTAATTCTTAGATTTTTCCAGGAGATCAAGACGTCATACCACCACTGTTAATTCCAAGTTAGTAAAGGTGTATAATGACCAAGGTAGCTGTTGTGCCTGGGGTCAGATGGTCTGGATCATCAAAAATAGTTTTTTGGTTGAGCGCAGTGGCTCACACCTGTGATCCCAGCACTTTGGGAGTCTGAGGCGGACGGATCACCAGAAGTCAGGAGTTCGAGACCAGCCTAGCCAACATGGTGAAACCCTGTCTCTACTAAAAATACAAAAAATAGCTGGGCGTAGTGTTGTGGGCCTGTGGTCCCAGCTACTCGGGAGGCTGAGGCAGGAGAATTGCTTGAACCCAGGAGACAGAGGCTGTGGTGAGCCAAGATTGCATCCCTGTACTCCAGCCTAGGTGACAGAGACTGACTCCAACTCAAAAAATATATATATATTTTTTCTCCAGTAGCACAGTTGCTTTAATATGTATTTGCTCATGAATCCAAATTCTGGTCAACCTCTTAATGAAGAAGTGGCCCAAATTAACCTGTTTTCAAAAGTTTATTTTCCTTAGAAATAATGTATGTCTAAGCATATCTAGTCCTCTCTTCTCCAGAGTCTCCCAGAGATTTTCCATATGCAAGTCTTGCCTTCCTCATCTCAGGTTTTCTCTCTGTCAACTCTCTCCCCAGGTCAGGACTTCTTCATAGGGATCCTTGTTTTAGGTGCCTCCCAGATGCTACTGCCAGCAGTGCCAAGTGTTTTATTCTCAGGATATGGAAAACTCATATTCCAGCTATAGGTGAAGGATCTAAAGACAAAAACTGCATCTAAAGTGGCATGGGTGTTGAGGTTGAGATAGTAAATAAAAACTAGAGAAGAAAAGAATAACTGAAAATAATTTCACTCTTTGTACCTAATATTTTAATACTTAGAGAAGATACACATATATATATACACACACATACACAAATATATACATATTAGGTTGGTGCAAAAGTGATTGTGGTTTCAGACTGTGAATTTTAAATCATTATAACTAGTTTCAGACACATCTTTATTAATCAAAATAGGAACGATTACAATCAACACATTCTTGCCAATGAGAAATAAGTTTGTTTATTTCCTATAGTGTAAAAATCCTTGCTTCGGGGCTCAATGAACTCTTGGAAAGCATTTTCTGAATCCTGCTGGTTGTGAAAGCATTTTCCCTGCAAAACGTTGTCTAGATGCTTGAAGAAGTGGTAGCCGGTTGGCGAGAGGTCAGGTGAATATGGCGGATGAAGCAAAACTTCAGAGCCCAATTCGTTCAACTTTCGAAATGTTGGTTGTGTGACATACAGTTGGGAATTGCCATGGAGAAGAATTGGATCCTTCCTGTTGACCAATGCTGGCTGCAGGCATTGCAGTTTTCAGTGCCTCTCATTGATTTGCCAAGCATACTTTTCAGATGTAATGGTTAGGCCAGGATTCAGAAAGCTGTAGTGGATCAGACTGGCAGCAGATCACCAAACAGTGACCATGACCTTTTTGTTGTGCAAGTTTGGCTTTGGGGAGTGCTTTGGAGCTTCCTCTCAGTACATCCACTGAACTGGTCATTGCTGGTTGTCGTATAAAATCCACTTTTCATCGCATGTCACAATCCAATTGAGAAATGGTTCATTGATATTGTGTAGAATAAGAGAAGGCAACACTTCAAAAACGTTTTCACTCAGCTCATGAGGCAACCATTTATCAAGCTTTTTCACCTTTCCAATTTGTTTCAAATGCCAAATGACCATAGAATTGTCAACGTTGAGTTCTTCAGCAACTTATCATGTAGTTGTAAGAGGATCAGCTTCAATGATCGCTCTCAGTTGGTCGTTGTCAACTTCTGATGGCCGGGCAATATGCTCCTCATCTTTAAGGCTCTTGTCTCCTTTGCAAAACTTTTTGAACCACCACTGCACTGTATGTTCATTTGCAGTTCCTGGGCCAAATGTATTGTTTATGTTGCCAGTTGTCTCTGCTGTTTTATGACCCGTTTTGAAAAGTTTGAATTTACTTTTGGTCTAACATCATTTCCGTAGTCTAAAATAAATATAAAATAAACAGCAAGTAATAAGTCATTAGCAAAAAAACATAAAGCAAGACATGCGCATTAAAGTGATGTGTAACATAACCACATTTATTTAAGAACGTATTCCAATGTCAAATGCCAAATTTCCACAGTGCAAAAACCGCGATTACTTTTGCACCAATCTCATTGTATCTTCTAAAACACATTTTATATGATATACACATTTATATATGAAAGAGTATTTATTGATATATGTGCATTTATATGTAAATTTAAAAATACAACTCAAATAGCTACCAGAGTCAAACCCTTAATTCAGTAATTTACATGGCCTTGAAATCCTGTGAGAGATCAAAGTCACTTGTTCTGATTTGTACAACTGCAGGAAGGCACTCTGAGAGCTGGACCCCTTATTACTGGATAAGGAGCTGCATCAAGCCTAGCTTTACATCTGTTTGCACTACCCAGACAAAACAATCCTTGAGACCTCCTACGTGCCATGTCATTACTACTGCAGAACCAAGGAGGGGCTGTACTTGCTTCCCTCTTAGATGTTCACTCTTTCATTCACACCCAAGATTCTCCAGAATTCAGAGAAATGCCCCAAAACTCTTTGGTTCCCTTTATCTTCCTAAGTCACATCTCAGAAAACTTCTCACTACATGTGAAATGGACAGCCCACGTCACAAGTACACGGCTGTGTCTTTTCGTTCTTCAACTTCCCCAGCCAACTGCTCTCTGTAGCATCAGGATTTGGATGATATCAATTCTTTTGACATCGCCTCTTTTGGATCTTTGTTTTCCTAAGGGGAGCCCAGTTTAATTGAGTGTGGATATTAGTATCATATAATCAGCAGCCAGATGGTCCAGAGACGGGGATTTTGATACATGTGGTCTCTGTCCTTCAGAAGGAAGTGATTGCTGCTTCTCACTGTGTCTGAGATGCTGTAGATATTGGCAGCATTAACAATAGGCCTCTCAGTGCAAAGCAAAAGTGACATGTAACATGTAATAGAGCACAATCTCATCCTGAGATGTGTTTCTGCTACTATCCATCCTCCAGCCAGCAGAGTTCTGGAGACAGTGAATTCTGCGACTGCCACAGGGCATCTGGTTCTAGTTCAAATCCACAAAGTTTGTAAATGAATAATCTGAGGCCCAGATAAGACTCCCTCACAAAATAAGTTACTGGCAGACACAAAACTAGAGGCCAGATTACTAAACTCTCATTATAGTGCTCAGTTTTACCCACATTCTGGATCTAGATAATTAAAATATAATGCATAATCATTTACTATATATCTACTATATTGTATGGTAGTATTGTATAAATAAATAAAAAAATTAATATAGAAAGTACATGAAAATACAAATAAGTTAACATAAAGAAAAGTCTCAAAATGGTTATAACTGCATATATACATGGAAAGATACTGCTTTTACAAGAGAAACCAGGGGTCAAAAAAGTGATGTGACCTGGGGAGAGAGCTGGTGTGGCATCCTCAGAATTTCTATGACTATGATAGTAACACATGAAATTCTTTGACATGTAAATCTTGTATATTGAGATACAGTGCTTTTGCCTAGACTTATGGAAATACCGAATGTGGAGGAGAGGATAGCCAATTTCGCTTTTCCCAGTTCATCTCAATTGTTTATTCAGCTAATATTTAGCTTGTATTATATTGTAGACACTGGGCAAAGCCTTGGAAATGAAGCAAGTGACCAGATCGTCATGGAATTTTGTCCTAATGGCACTTAAGAGTCTTTAAGCCTAGAACCCTAACACCTAGTATGACTACACTTAATAACTCCATAATATATACTGGGAATTTGTGAAGAGAGTAGCTTTCAAGTGCTCTCACCAAAAAAAAAAAAAAAAAAAGGAAAAAAAAACATAGCTACATGAGGAGATGGATATGTTAATTTGCTTCAATGCAGTAATCATTTCAATATGAACATATACATCAAAACACACTGTACACATTAAATATATACAGCTTTTATTTTTAAAAACGCTCTATGGAAGAATGTGAAGTAGGTCACAGAATGTCAGGAAAAACAAAGTAGTTTTATCAGAAAGCGTTGTGGAATTCCAACTTTAACTCATTGGGCATGCTTCGATATTTGTTGAGGTGTCTAAAATTTTAGCTTTACATAAAATCTTTTCTACTATACAAAAGTATAGTTGTGATGACAGTGTGTTATTTAAGTGAGTCTAGATAAATATATCAAAGAAAAGAATATGGCTTCCAGAAGTTAAAAAAATTTAAGTGAGTCTAGATAAATATATCAAAGAAAAGAATATGGCTTCCTACAAACATGGCCATTGATGTTTGACAAGGTCAATAAGGCAACTTAATGAGAAAAGTTTTCTCAACATACTGTGTAGGAACTGAATAGTCATGTGGAAAAAAGTAAGCCTTGATTCCCATGTCACCTGATATACAAAATATTATTCAAGATGGGCAATAGAGCTAAAATAAGAGGTAGAATCATAAACCTGCACAAAAAAATATATAAAGAAATATTTACAACATTGGGGTAAGGAAATATTTAATAGCCAGCAAAGAAAAAGCACTAACAATAAGGGAAAAAATACTGAATTGGATTTCGTAGAAATTTAGAAGTTCTACTTAACAGAAAAGATCATGAAATTATTAAACAATGAAGCCACGAACTGTGAGAAAATATTATCAATACATATATCTCGCGAAGAAATGTATCCTGAATGCCTGCAATTTAAAAAGTTTAAAAATAAAAACAAACAAAGACTTAGACACTTTAAAAAGAAAGTGTACAATACACACATGTCTATATACATGTAAAAAGCTGCTCAACATATCCAGTCTTCGGGAAGGCAGGTTGTCACCACATACCCATGAAAATAACAGAAATAAAAATATTTGACAATGGCAAGTGTTGGTGAGAACAAGAAGCAACAGGACTCTCATTCATTGCTTGTGGGAGGTATAAAATGATATAACTACTTGGGAAATTTATTAGACATGCTCTTATACAGTTAGTCTTATACCTTCTCTTTGACCCTATTACCCTAGGAAGTAACTTTAAGTAATTAATAAATAAATAACTACATCTACAACAAGATTTGTGTAACAATATTAACAGCATTAGTCATAATTGCCAAAATGAAATGAGCCAAATGTACAACAGAAAAATGTACAAGTACCCAGCAATAGGAGAAAATGAACTATTGATGCCATCAGCAACATGAGTGAATCTAAAGAGCAATTACGTTGAGTGAAAAATGCCAGGCACTAAATGATACATACTGTGTGATTCACTTATATGAAGTCCTACTTCTGGCAAAACTAAGCTATCATAATAGAAATATGAATCATGGTTACCTTTGGTGGTGGTGGAGAGGGAGTGGTGGCTTGAAAGGAAAACAAAGGAAAGTTTTAGGTTGATAGAGATGTTCTATATTTTAATGGGGGTGGTGGTTACTCGGTAGTTACACTTGGATGTAAAAGTCATCACATTGCACACTTTAGTCTGTGCAATTTGTTTGCAGATAAATTATATCTCAATTTAAAAAGCTACATTGTGAAGTATTTTTGATTCAGCCTTAAGTCTAAAATCAACTAAAAAGCCCTGAAGGATATATATATACACACACACATCTATATAGGTATATATTGAAAAAATGAATATTATTAAGATTTCAGTTCTTTCTTATTAACCTATATATTCAATGTACTCTCTATCAGAATACCAATAGACATTGTGCTGAACTTTGACAAGTTGGTTCTAAAAATTATAAAAACACAAATAGCAAGAGTGAATCTGGATAATATTTACATGAGTTTTCACTAAAATGTCCATTTGTATTTTGAGCACTTTTCTGGATATACTATAAATTAGTTTAAAAAGTGAAAAATATTTACACCTTGAGGAATGCCATTCTAAATGTCTAAGAGAAATACATGTGCCCAAAGATATATGCAGGAGAATGTTGATTGCTTATTGCTTTAAGAATTAAACCATCTAAATAGGAACATTTTAAATAAACAGCACTATTATTTCAACTATAAATTACTATCAAGCACTTATAGAATTATGAATTACTATGTGGAAAATGTGATTACACAATGATAGTTTGATTCCAGTTACAAGCATGTTGTGTACATATTTCATAAAGATGAACACAATATATTTTGCATTATTTCAGTTTTTTCTTCACTGTTACCTTTATTTTTTATTTTATTTATTTATTTATTTTTGAAACAGACTCTCGGTCTGTCACCCAGGCTGGAGTGCTCTGGTGCACTTTTGGTTCACTGCCATCCCTGCCTTCTGAGTTCAAGCGATTCTCCTGCCTCAGCCTCCTGAGTAGCTGGGACTACAGGTGCCTGCCACCACACCCAGCTAATTTTTTCTATTTTTAGTAAAGACGCGGTTTCACCACGTTGGTCAGGCTGGTCTCAAACTCCTGACCTCATGATCCACCCACCTCGGCCTCCCAAAGTGCTGGGATTACAGGCGTGAGCCACCACACCTGGCCCACAGTTATCTTTAGAAAATTGAGTTCATGTTGCTGATGATGAAATGAGTGTATGGTAACAGTTTTTTTATCTTTTCTTCCAATTTTTTTCTTTCTTTTTGTCAGATTGGATAATTTCTATTAATTTATCCTTAAGTTCATTCATTCTTCTGAATGTCCATTCTAATGTTAAGCCTGTCCAATAAATTTTAATTTGGATATTAAAATTTTCAATTCTAGAATTTCCATTTGATTTTTTGTATACTTGTATTTGTGAGATTTCCTATTTTTAAATTTATTGTGGGCATATTTTTCCTTCTGTCTTTGAGCATAGTTAAAATTGTGGCTTAAAAATTCTTGTCTAATAACTATGACAACTGAATCTTCTTAAAGTCATTTTCTGCTGATTCCCTTTCCTTTTGAAAATGGGTGGCATTTTCTTCTTTATTCATATTGTCAGTAATTTTGGATTATGTGCTGGACATTGTTAATGATGTTTTGTAGGAACTCTGGCTTCTAATAGGTTCCTCTGAAGTGTTTTGATGTTTTTTTTTTTTTTTTTTAATTGGACAATTAACTTGGCTAAAGTCAAGCTGAAAATTCTGTCTCCCCTGTGAGAGGCAGCAGCTGATGTGTTAGTCCTTGTAGCCTTAGCTGGGCTTCTTGGGGTCTACACAACATATACATGGTTAAGGGGTAAGACCAAGTTTGGAGTTTATACACATCATCCTGGGCTTTCTCTCTAGGACACTCTCATTTCCAGATGTTCTTATTTTCTAGTGGCTATAGTTACCCTGAACACTGTTTATGAAATTTCTACCCAATAATTACTACTATTAATCCATTGCTCTATTTCCTCCTTACTCTCCTGTGTGCCTTATCTTTGTATATATAAATGCCATGTATTTTGAATGAAAATTGGGTTTATTTTACATACATATATTGTATATCTTACTTTTATCAGTTAAAATAGCTTTTTAGGTATTTTCTTATATCATTATATATTCTTCGTCATTCAATGTAGATACTTCCATAATTTCTCTTTGATTGTTTTGAAATTATGCTATCATAAATAATAGTGAAATCAATTTCTTTCACATAAAAGTTTATTCACCTTTCTGAATATTACCTTACTTCATACTTCTAAAAGTGAAATTACTAAAACTTGGGTAAAATAATTAACCTCACCATCCTTCACTTCCTAGGCATTCTGGGTCACTGGATAATATGGAAACTGTTATGTTCATCCTTCTCAAGAAAAGGAAGTATGAACATAAATGGCCAAATTGTGGATCATTTATTGGGCTATGTTTACCGGAAGCTGGGTTCCAGAGTGTTCCTTATAATGTACAGGTTTTCCTTAAAAGGCTTTCTGTATCCTCAAAGATCTATTCTCAGCTCACCATTTTGCTCAACTTTTCCTCTTCTTTACATACATGCTTCATTTTCCTTGTCTTTGCTTTGAATTTCTGTATCACATGGAATGCCAGAGGATGTTAGAATGTTAGTATCTGTAAATAGAAAACTTAAAAGGCTTAGAGGTTTCTTTCAGGCATTGAGTCTGACCACAAGCTCTAAACCAGCTTTTTTCAGAGGGTTTCAGAGAAGGCTCCAGGATCCCAACTGATTATCAAATGGCACATAACATATTTGACTGAAGAACATTGAAGCTAGGAACTTTTATAAAGACTAGCAAAATCACATTTCAGAGCAAGAGTATGCCAACTCTGCCCATCACCAACAGGCGATGCAGTATCTAGTCATGAATTTGTTCTCTCCATTGTATCCATGGAATTTTAATTTTGGAGATGACTGAGTGACAACACACAAAGTCTAATGCCACTGAAATAATTGATTGCCTACATTTTCTGAGAGGAGAGGTCATGTATGCCATACAGGCCATGGGTGAAAACACCAGGTTTGGTCAGGGACGGAAGAAGTGAGGGAAAGCCTTGACCAGTGCCTTTATTACTACGGTGGTAGAAAGCTGCAAGGTTGGAGTCCCTTATGGAACAGCAAGTAGATATTACTGTTTGTGGTTGGAGGATTTCTCATTTGATTTTTACATACTCAGAAAAGTGGGATTGCAGAAGAGATGCAGGCGACTTTGGCCATGATTTGGACCTGTGGTTAATGGATGCCAAATAGAGAAGTACAGAATCTAAGAAAACACAGTTAGGACACTTGTTTATAATGAAAACAATTAAAATGCAAACATATTTGGATAAATGTTTAAAAGAATTGAAAAGAAGCCAGAAGATTTTATACAACCTGCCCCTTCCACCTCATATCCTACTTTCCTGCAGTGGGCTCATTCCGCCTCAGCCATTGACCTGTTGGAGATTCCTGGAAAAAAGTAGGCATGGCTCTGCCTCAGGGCCTTTTCACTTCCTGTTTCATCTACCTGGAAAGTACTTCTCCAGGTAGCTGCAGGATTTCCTCCCTGAAGTCTTTACTCAAAAGTTACCTTCTCAGTGGGGTCTTCCTAACCACCTCTTCTAAAATGTTAACCCCACTTAACACTTCTAGTCTCCTTTCCTAGTTTGTTTTTTTCTCTTTAGCACTTACCACTGTCTAATATGCTAAGTATTTTACTTGTTAATGTCTGTTCCCCACTAAAATGTATGTTCCCTGAAGGTAAGGATTTGTTCGTTTTGCTCACTAATGTACCCTCAGGCCCAGTGTCTTTCAACCTAGTATTAAGGGGAAAATGTTGTGAGTTGAGGAACAAATGTTAGTGGAGAATAAAGAGAAAGCTTCCCCTGTGCAAAGAAGTCTGCAGGTTTAACCATTAAATAAAATAGATATATTGTAGTCCCAGCTACTCGGGAGGCTGAGGCAGGAGAATGGCGTGAACCTGGGAGGCGGAGCTTGCAGTGAGCTGAGATCCGGCCACTGCACTCCAGCCTGGGCGACAGAGCCAGACTCTGTCTCAAAAAAAAAAAAATAATTTTATATATATATATATAAAATACAAGAATATATAGATATATAATATACATATAAAGAGAGAAGATATAAACACACAAATATACATATACATATATACATAGTGAGATGGTAGAATTTTTTTAGAACCTTTAGCATGCATTGACTTATACCAGCGGCCTCATGTTTATTTGAACCACAGGACTCTTTGTCATTGAAAACTCTTTTGGAAAAGCTGGTCTCAGTTATGGCTGTGGGGAGAGGAAAGAAAACTGGTATCTCTTTTCTTTTCTCTTCTTCTTATGTCCTAAGACAATAAGAAACCCAAGGCTTCTAAGGATAGTTTCAGACTATGTCTTAGTGTTGTCCAGCCCAGGATGCCAATGTTTTATCATGTATCCCTCTTAATTCACATCTTTCCTCTGCCTGCAGCAACTCCCTTCCAATTGTCATATGGCTCTTACGCCCAATTCAGGCATTGTCTGGCTTCTGCCACCCTTCCCAGACAACCCCCTTCCCTCTGGGTCCCCCACAGCCCAAGTCTAGGCAAGGCATCCTTTCACACGCCCCTAGGACATATTTCACACACCTTTCTCATAATGTCTGTTACCCTGTTTTGACTGCAGATGGGTGAGATTGTAATTTAATTGCTTTATTTGCAAAAGGCATAGCGCCTCATTGCTTCGTAGACATTCACACTTGGACAATGTATGAGGTCAGTTTCATGTGGCCATAAAGAAATACCTGAAGCCGAATAATTTATAAAGAAAAGGTATTTCGGCCGGGCGCGGTGGCTCAAGCCTGTAATCCCAGCACTTTGGGAGGCCGAGACGGGCGGATCACGAGGTCAGGAGTTCGAGACCATCCTGGCTAACACGGTGAAACCCCGTCTCTACTAAAAAAAAAAAAATACAAAAAACTAGCCGGGCGAGGTGGTGGGCGCCTGTAGTCCCGGCTACTCGGGAGGCTGAGGCAGGAGAATGGCGTAAAAACCCGGGAGGCGGAGCTTGCAGTGAGCTGAGATCCGGCCACTGCACTCCACCCTGGGCGACATAGCGAGACTCCGTCTCAAAAAAAAAAAAAAAAAAAAAAAAAAGAAAAGGTATTTCATTTTGGCTCACGGTTCTGCAGGTTGTACAGGAAGCATGGTGCCAGCATCTGCTTCTGGTGAGGCCTCAGGAAGCTTCCAATGATCACAGAAAGTGACAGGGAGCCGGCATGTCACATGGTGAGAGTGGGAGCAAGACAGGGAGAAGGGGGAGGTCCCAAACTTTTAAACAACCAGATCTCACAAACGAATTGAGTGAGAGCTCACTTATCACCATGAGGATGGTGCTAAACCATTCATGACGGGTTTGCCACCATGATACAATCACTTCCCACCAGGCACCCACCTCCAACACTGGGAATCACATTTCAACACGAGACTTGGAGGGGAAAAACATCCAAACTCTAACAGACAGCATTTCTTTCTTCAGGCTTAGTTTCTACCTTAAAGTATCTGATGGCTTAGAATTCTTAACTATTCTGAGTCTCAGTCATATTTTCCAGCATTGACGTGATTTATTAACCCATATACCCTAATGTCACTAGGAAAGCCTGATTATAAACATAATCAGATGGCGTTCTGTTTACAGGCCATAACGGGAGTTTAAACATTGATTCAATGTTTGTGCACTGATGTGCATAGCAGCATCATTCACAATAGCCAAAACGTAGAAACAACCCACGTGTCCATCAACAGATGAATGGATACCAAAGTGAGGTATACCTATACAATGGAATTATTATTCAGCCTAAGAAAAGAAGGAAATTCTGACACATGGGTGAACCTTGAGGACATCAAGCTAAGTGAAATAAGCCAATCAGAAAAAGACAAGTATATATGATTCCACTTACACGGGGCGCCTAGAGTAGTCAATTTCATAGAGACAGAAAGTAGAAGCAAGATCACCAGGGGCTAGGGAGAAGAGAGAATGGGGAGTTACTGTTTGAGGAGTATAACTTTTCAGTTTGGTATGATGAAAAGGTTCTGGAGATGGATGGTGGTGATTTTAAGTACATCAGTGTACTTAATGCCACTAAATTGTAGATTTAAAAGGGTAAATAGTAAATCTTAGATTACACATATTTTCACACAATACTTTTAAAACATTGATTACATGCAGTACCTGATTCCTATATATCTTACCTCTTTGCCTCCTTCTGGCCATAAGGTAAAATCTGAATGAATTAAAGAGTCAAGTTGATTTCCATTGCTTGGAATAAGCCTCAAATATTGATGAGAATAAATCCTGTTGTGCAGTCTTTATTGTTATGTACCCTCACTGTCTTCACTGCTTTACTTTCCTGTTTTACAAAATAAAACTTCTCTGAAGTTGTCTTTGAAAATGTTCTTTGCTAAGAAAATTTTAGTTTATTATATTTCACTAGGGATCATAGAAGCATTTATTGCAGAAATTTCTCTCATGCTGTGTTTTGAATAACTAAAGTATGACTTGTAAATTCTTAAAATTTATCAGCTTGGAACAATAAGAGTGATAGTCTACATATGAAAACATGCTTTAAATAACTCTAAATGCATTCTTTTTTATGTATCTCAGTAAATTTTTTATATTATATACATTTGGCTTGCAAATGACATTATCAATTCAATGAAAATAGTGTGTGAATTATTTCATTCATGCAATAAAGAAAAAACTCTCATTGTTCATGTTTTAGACAATGGAATCATGTAAACATCAATCATGGAGAAGAGGTTTCCATGGGATGCCTGTACAGTAGTACTTTAAAAGCTTCTTATATCTTCATAGCTCATTTGTTATTAGATGGCATTTTAATAAATAATAATTTACAGTTTAAGGATAGTCAGTTAGTTAATATAATGATTCAGAAAACTATGCCTGCCTCAGAAAGACCTTAAGTCTAAGTATACTAAGCACTATTTTTAGCATATGTATTATTAGCATATACTAATATATATATATATTTCTATGTGCATTTTTTTCTGAACAGAGCGTAAGAATATAGCTTTTCGCATGCAGAAAATGTGAATTCTTTTTTAAAATAAGGAATCATTTTAAAAATAAAATGATCAGGTTTCATAGATTGATCTTGAAATCATGGTTCTTTTCGGGAAAAATCCTTTCCTTTTTGCAGTTTCTGCATCACTTATCTGGACCAAATCTCTTGAGTGTCATCTTAAGAGCTGTCCAAAACATAAATCATGCCAAATGGGTAGTAAAAAATGATGGAAGGTGATAAGCTGATTTGCACCATTTTTCTTTCTGACAGTTCTGTGTGATCCGCATTGTGATAATTGTAAGTCATGGAGTCCCAGTCTACTCATCATTGCTCTTTGCACATACCTCCAGGTGTGCCAAGGGGCACAGTGAGACCCATGGGAAGCTGACAGAGCACAATACAGAGGAGAACGTGGACGGGGTGCTATGGACGAGGAAGCCTCAGCTCCTCTCCACCTGAGTTCGTCCGTAGGACTGCTTGAGCGTCTTCAAGGCATGGCCACTAGTTTCCCACAGAGAGAGCCATTTCAAGAGAGAGAGCCCAGGTGGAAGCTGTAATGCCCTTTATGACTAATCTTAGAAGTCCCACTGTCCCGGCAGCCCTATCCTGTTGGTCACATGGAGCATCTCTGATTCGGTGTGGGAGGGAAATGCACAAGAATGTAAATGTCCAGAGCCTGGGTCACTCCTTACAAGTCACAAAGCACTCCTGGAGCAGCCCCCAACTGCTTCCTCTCTGAAGTCTCATCTGAGCTGTCCACTGCTGCTCTTCTCCTCTTGCCCAGGGGAATCTTCTTTTAGGTTATTGCAGGGTATAGATGGAAGGCCCACCTTTTCTACTGCTTTTAACCAAGAGAATTGTCCAGTGCGTATGAATTATTTCTCTCACTCATAACTACCCTAAATTCCCCTGAGGCATTGGTTTTCAATGCTGGCTGTGAATTAGAACTACCTGAGAAGAGAGAGAGAGGGACGGGGGTGGGGAAGAGAAAAAGAGAGAGAGAAAGTATGTGTGTGTGTTCTCTTTTATATACAGTCATGCGCCACTTAAGGATGTTTCAGTTAACAATGACTACTTCCGGGATGCGGGGCTGGTGAGATTACAATGCTATATTTTCATGCTGCCTTTTCTATGTTTAGATACACAAATACTTACCATTGTGTTACAACTGCCTCCAGTATTCACTGCAGTAACATGCTGTACAGATTTGTAGTCTAGGAGCAAAACTGGGCCTTACTATATAACCTAGGTGTGCCATAGACTGCGCCATCTGGGTTTGTGTAAATGCACTCTATACGGTTCGCACAATGACCTAACCACGCATTTCTCAGAATGCATCCCCATCATTAAGAGACACACAAGTGTATTATCTTTTTTCTATTCTATTCTATTTCAAAAGCAATTCTACCGCATCAGAAATGTGTCCTTCCCCAATTCCGCTCTGATTTACTAGATCTGGGGCAAGTTCCAACAAACAGTAATTTTTAAAAGCATCCTTGAATGATCTCAATGTGTGTTACAAACCACTACATATGTGTTTCAAAAACAAAACCTAGAGAGCCTGGGTAGATAAAGCACACAAATCTTAACTACATCACTCAATACATTTTTAATATCTATGCCAAGCATGTCCAAATGGTGGCCCCTGGGCGGCATGCAGCCCAGGACGGCTTTGAATAAGGCCTAACACAAGTTCATAAACTTTCTTAAAACATTACGAGATTTATGCAGGTACTTTTTTGTTTTTAAGCTCATCAGCTATTGTTAGTGTTAGTGTGTGTGTGTGTGTGTTTGTTGTTGTTTTTTTTTGAGATGGAGTCTCGCTTTGTCACCCAGGCTAGAGTGCAGTGACACAATCTTGACTCACTGCAACTTCCACCTCCCGGGTTCAAGCAATTCTCCTGCCTCAGTACCCCAAATAGCTGGGACTACAGGCAAGTGCCATCATGCCCAGCTAATTTTTGTAGTTTTTTTTTTTTTTTTTTTTTTTTTTTTTAGTAGAGACAGGGTTTCACCATGCTGGCCAGGTTGTTCTTGAACTCCTGACCTCGTGATCTGTTCATATCGGCCTCCCATAGTGTTAGTGTATTTTATGTGTGGCCCAAGATAATTCTTCTTCCAGTGTGACCCAAGGAAGCCAAAAGATTGGACACCCCTGGCTACATCATCCAGTTCATTATAGTGCATTTACAGCACACCAGAGAGCCGCCCGATGGTCCTCCCAGTCAATAACCCCTCTCAAAGGTAACCCCTATTCTGACTTTTATCACCCTATATTATTTTGCTTGTATTTGAACATTATTTATATAGAATGACACGGTATGAACTCTTTTGTGTCTGTTCATTTTTTTACACTTAATAGTTTGAATGTGAGATTCATTCATTTTGCTGCCAGTAGTTGCTTCTTTTTTAGTACTGTTCAGGTTACCATTATTTGAGTAAACTATACTCTATGTATCCAGTGGATTATTTCTAGTTTTTGGCTAACAAAGGTGCTATGATCCATTCTGTGGATGTCATTTGGTCGACACAGGCATTCATTTGTGATGAAGCAGAACTGCACAAGCAGAGTTTCTGAATCATAGGTTAGGCATCTGCACAGCTGGAGAAAATATTACCGAACATCTTTCCAGAGTGGTTGTACCAATTTTCCCTTCCATCAACACGGTATAGGAGTTTTAATTACCACGCACCCTCATCAACACTTCGTATTTTCATTTTTTTTCAATTGTATGCATTCTGGTGTGTAATATCACAATGTGGCCTTAATTTGCATTTCCCTGATGATCATGAAGGGCACATTTTTATGTATTTAAATAAAACACATAATTTGGATATATTTTGGATATTTTATTTTGTGAAGTGCGTAATCAGATCTCCTGCTCACTGTGTAACTGATTTTTTTTTCTTTTTTAAAACTATTTATTTGTAGGAATTACTCATGCATTATGGATATAAGTCCTTAGTTGGTTATTTGTATTGCAGATATTTTGTTTACAGCCAATGACTTGCCTTTTACTCTCTTAATACTATATTTTTATGGATAGAAGTACTTAATTTTCATGAAGTTCAAACTTCATCAGTATCTTTTTTATGGCTTTTAGATATTTTTATGAATTTTTTTTCTAGAATATTCTATTAAATACTTCTTCAGTGGCTGTGAAGGCAGAGCCAGCTATTTACTTTAGCTGAAAGAAGAAAAAAGAGAAAATGAAGAAGAAAATGTCAAAATATGCGCTAATACCTAAAAATAGTATCTCAGTAAAATTTTATCTACTAGATTATAGGCTCTTTGAGGGCAAGAACTCTGTCTTACTCATCTATACATTTAGTTCAATGTCTTACTCATCTATACATTTAGTTCAATGGCAAGCTCAGTGCCTCACACGTAGCAGACATATATAAAAATAAAGCTGAATTTGCTTCCTACTCAAGTTCAACCTCTGTCCTCATCCAAACAAACAGCCCTCACTGAAACCCAACAAGAAGAGTCAATATTCAAGATGATGAGAACTTGGAAAAACCTTAGATGTTGCCCAACCAAAGTCACATCACGGCAAAGGAAGCAGATGGGACTTCCTGGGCCACACACCGGCTTAGTGGCAGGGCCACGATTTGACCCCGGGACTCCTGTCTTCCAGTTCACAGACCTTTCCCACATTTCAAAGCCTCCTAGAAAACCCTAGGTCTATTTTCAAAGAACCCACACGAATGTCAGCTGTTAGATTTCTTCACTGTTGATTCAACATATAAACAAAAGAGTTCTGCAGTTCTCATTATGTCTCTCTGTTGAACTACCAAGAGGCAATCAGCAGGAAACTAAAACAGCATAAACTTGAAGGTGAGCTGTGGAAAGGGAGAGGAATAAAAAAATATTGGTCTTGGGTAACATTATCTTCACTTATGGGCTTGTGTGGTTATGACCAATTTTGAAGAGGGCTTTGATTCCTTCCAGGCAATCCATGTTAGCTCACACTTGTGTATTCTGTTCCCACTTATTCAGACACAGGTAACTGAGATTCCATGCGTGCCAGTAACTGTGGAAGCACTTGCTTCATCCTTCTTTAAGGGAAAAGCATTTATTTAGACTGGACGTTTCACATTGGAAGCCTGTGGGGTGGATAAGGAACACAGATGGGGTCATCTATTTATATGTTTAACAAGCCACAGTTTTTCTAAAGTTTCACATAAAAAATAAGCAGAATGTCTGGATTTTTTTGAAAAAGAGAATTGATCTCTTGAAGAAGAGGAGAAGAATCAATCTATATGATAATAATAGATTTGTATCTCGATGACGATGCACGTGAGTTGTACTGGCTTGCCTTCCCTCATTCATTGCTTTGTTCATGGACATCACCTCTCTTCCCTCTGTGGGCTTTTGACTCAGGGGCCCTGACTTAAGCAATAGCATAAATTAGGTAATATTATTTTCTGCTTATAGCCAAAGTATGCACTGAAATTTTAAAATTCTAACTTACACATATACATTCTAAGTTTTATATCATGCTATGGACTGAATTATGTGCCCCAAAATTCATGTGCTGAGATTTTAACTCTAAATGTGACTGTATTTGGAGATAGATCCTATAAGAAGGTAAGTAAGGTTACATGAGGTCTGATAGACTGACCGTGGTGGCTCATGTCTATAATCCCAACACTTTGGGAGGCCAAGGCAGGTGGATCACTTGAGCTTAGGAGTTTGAGACCAGCCTGAGCAACATAGTGAAACCCTGTCTCTACCCAAAATTTACAAATTAGCTGAGCATGGTGGCACACACTTGTGGTCTGAGCAACTGGGGAGGCTGAGGTGGAAGGATCATTTGAGCCTGGGAATCAGAGGTTGCAGTGAGCTAAGATCATGCCTCTGCACTCCAGCCTGGGTGACAGAGTGAGACTCTGTCTCAAAAAAAAAAAAAAAAAAAAAAAAAAGAGGTAATGAGGTCTGATAGGATTAGTGCCCCTATAACAGGAGACGTCTGAGAGGTCGCTTTCTGTGTGCATGCCGTGGTGAAAGGTCACGTAAGCACAAAGCAAGAAGGCAGCCATCTGCAAGCCAGAGAGCCCTCACTGAAAACCAACCACCTGGCACACTTCCTAACCTCCAGAACTGTGAAAAAAAAAATACATTTCTGTTGTTTAAGCCCCTCAGTCTGTGGTATTTTGTTATGGCAGCCTGAGCTGACTAACACATGCATACCGCAAGTTAGATCTTTTCAACTCCTCCATAAACTGCAAATTGACTTCACTGATCCTGGAGCATTCTGGCTTCCATTTGGCTGCCGGTTGGAATACAGGCATTAAAAACCTTATTGACATCTTCCTGCTGCTCATTCTGTACATTAAATGGCCTCAAAGGGATTTCAAATTATTTAGGCATCATTCTTCCTCTAATGGAGACAGTGGCTTCATGGATGTAACTCTCAGTATCCACTTGAATCCATGTCTTATCCATGACTGTCTCTACTGATTTTCTGAAGTGACCGATAAGTCTCTTACATAGGGACTGTGTAACGGCACTGTCTCAGCCTTGATTGTCCCCAGTTCCCAGTCCTAGAGTTACGACATTCACCAAGAAGGTGATACAACGCAGGTACAACTTCAACAAAAACAAATACCAGAATCAGACTCTTCTTACTACAATTTAAAGCACAACACATGCCCTTATAGCTTTTTATTTGAAAGTTTCTGAATTCCCATCCTTTGAAAACAAACGCATGCATTTTTAAGAAACAGTAATGGTGACCTAATATGTCTATTCATTCTCACCCTCAGGAAAACTATATTGTTTGAAAGTTTTTGCTTTCTTTGAGCTCATTCTGGGGTTGCGATGAACGAGGCTAGATTCTGCAGCTATATTTCATGAAGTATCATTATCCTTCTGCCAAAGCAAACTAATGGATGGCTGGGAGGGACGATACAATTTGGAGGCAATTAATTCTGCTTCAAATCCCAGTTCACCCAGGCTAAATAGCACTTGAATCCCGATTCAAGATTTAGTGTCCAACGGCCTGTGGAAGCCGGCTTGGGCTGCTCTTCATGGCTCCATTCTGCAAAGGGCCTGCCTTTTGTCCCACTTCCTCTTGGCCCTGTGCTTATGGGCAATGAGATCAGTGATGGGCTGCTTCTTGTGCAGTTTACCGGGGCCTCAAGCTGCTTTATGCCCTGATTTACAGCATGAAGGGAGTCTCTGATGAGCTGGTGCTTGATGCTTGTTCAATTTGTCCCAACTACGGCAGGGCCTATGCTGCCATCTGCTTGTGATGCTCCAACAAAAACACTTGAGGAATGAGCCTGTCTTTGTCTCCCTCCTGACACTGTTTGGTATACTCTGGACTGGAAATGGCATTAGCAAGCCAAAGATACTTCACGCTCATAGAATCATCCTAAACAGGAGGCACAGCCAGCGGTTGGTCAACAAATATCGCTGCTAGGATTATTCCAAAAACATCATCTTCCACTCATGATTTACAAACACAAGGGGAAATGGTTGTGAAGCTATTGCTGCTAAGGGATCAACCCTTAAGCCCATCCCTTCACTTTTTCCTCTTACAGAAGAACACTGGCTGCAGGCAGCCCTCTGGGAGCAGCTGAGTTTGCTGACTAAGAAATAAATTCTAGGACAACTGGCCTCACCTTTCATCACTTATTTTGGTGCTTTCCTAAGATCTGATGTTCTGCAAGCCCCAGCTTGCTTTGCTTTGACGGTCGTACACTAGGCCCTGCCATTTACTAAGCCACGTTGGGCAACTTAGCATTTCTGTGGCTCTGTTTCTCATCTGTACACGAGGGTTGCTGCAATATGATGCAATAATTTTATTATTTATCATTATTATTGTTGTTGTTTATTTAAAGATGAAGTCTCACTCTTTCACCCAGGCTGGAGTGCTGTGGTGCAATCTAGCTCACTGCAGCCTCAAACTCCCGGGCTCAAACCATCCTCCAGCCTCAGCCTCCTGAGCAGCTGAGACCTACAGACATGAGTCACCACACCCGGTCTGATACTGTGATTTTTGAAGAGTACCTGGCACACAGTAAATGCTCAGCAAATGTTAATTACCATTACCGTTATGGTGTTTCAGCTCACACCACGATAAGCGAGCCAGGCTAGAAGTGGGGAGTCAAATAAATGCAGGGAACAGAACCCTGAATTAAGCCTTAAGTCCAGAGATGCTGGTCTGCTTTCAACTGTACCTTTTCAAGTTCAAAGCACAGAACTCAACTCTCATTACGCAGAGATGGGTAAAACGGTTTGAATGTGGATGTTAAGGAATTACAGGGACTTTGCTCAGAGTCGTAATTGTGCCACATACCAGCTAAGCGACACCCAGCAGTTCATTCAATCTTTCTGAGTCACATCTTAGTGTGATCCCACATCTTAGTGTCCAGCTTTTCCTCCCGCCTCACAAGGCTGTGGTGAGGACCACCTGGGTTGATGTGCTTGGTCACAGTGAGTGCTTTCTGAATGGTAGCAGTGGTGGCTATTCTTGTTCTTACCCAATTCATGCAACTTGAAGTGGTAGAGTCTGACCCCAATGGCTGACTCCAACTCCAGGATTCTTTCCTCTGCTGCCTGAAGAACAGCAGAAATACACACACACAAATCAGAGGTCTGGTGAAGCCCAACACTGATTCCATTCTACACGTAGGACAGCATCCTCTATCCAGAGCCTTCACAGATCCCGTGGGGTAACAGCAGGACGAAGCATGGAGGTGGGAACAGTGCTCACTCAGAAGCAGAGTCTTGAGCCCAAACTCTGCTCCCCTCACCCCCATCTGCCTAGGCTTTGTGATCAGAGAATCTCATGAACATCTTAAGTGTTTATAGACCTGCCATTCCCAGATCCCAGTCTCTGAGGTTAAACTGGTTTTGGTCATCATAATTACCAGATGTTATGGGAAGGCTCAGTTCATCCCAGAGTTCATTGCCATACAAAGGCTGTGTTAGAAGCACACAAAGGCAAACTAGAGAGAAGTGAGGAAGTCAGCATGTGCACCGTAATTGTGCACGGCAGAGGGTGGTGGAAGTTCAAATGCATCCATGAGGGAGTTCAAAGAAGGATGTGGTTAACATGGTTTGGTCAAGGGGGAAATCATCTAATAGAATGTTGAGCACTTTATGTATGTAATCTTATTTAGTCCTTAAAGCGTTCTTCCAGAGACAAATGCAGTTAAATAAATTTCACAGATGCAGCTTAAATGCTAAAGTCATATATTGAAAAGAGCTGGTGCTAGGACTGGCACCTGAGTCTGTTTTAAAGCAATACTGCAAACTCCTTCTACTGTATCACACTGCTTCTTAGCATTTATGGACCACTTACTGTGTACCACGTACTCTGCAATGTATGCTGCATATATTACCTTATTTAAACCTCAAATAACTCTTTTGAAATAGATGTTATTATTCCCAATTTCTGGTAAGATGGGGCTAAGTAACTTGCCCAAGGTAATACATTTAGTAAAAGGTCAAGATTTGAACCAAACTTTTTAAGCTTCAAAATCTATGCCTTTTCTACTGTATCACAATTTTCTTTCTCATTATTCTATAAATTTTAAACAAAACATTCCCAAATTCAATCAGGCATTTAATAATGCATTCTAATCTAGGCAACATTTAGCATATTCCTCACAGTCACTATTGACCTTTTCTGCTTATCTTTGGGGCCAAATACTGCCTCTCTAACTGTGCAGTGTCACCAGGTCACATCACTTCTTGCGATATAAAACTTCTAAGTCAAGTAGGGCAATTATGCTGGGAACTTCAAACACTTTTTTCACAAACACCCCTCCAATCCAGAGGGAGACTAACCCTTCCCTTCACCTGTATCCCAGACCTCATTTGCCAATAGATTCTGACTTTCCAAGGCAACTGTTCCCTTTTTGAATACTTTCCAAAATTCGGAGAACTCCTCAAACTATATATACATGCTCAAGTCTCTCCTTTGACCTAGGGATCCACTTTTATAACTTGGGAGGCTGAGGAGATCAACTAGAGCAAAATAGTGCTGTGTCAAAATTGAAATATGTAGTATGAGGAATTCAATGATCTAATGACTTTCTGCTGAGAAGATTACAGAACGGTGAGAAAATAATGTACTCTCACATCAGAATTCCAGGAAGAAGTTTCTAGATCTTTCCTGTAAAGGCAGAAATCACTGATTTATCACAGGAAACTTTCTTTTTTTTTTCTTTTCCTTTTCTTTTTTTTTTTGGAGACTGAGTCTCATTCTGTCGCCCAAGCTGGAGTGCAGTGGCGCGATCTCAGCTCACTGCAACCTTCGCCTCCTGGGTTCAAGCGATTCTGCTGCCTCAGCCTCCCAAGTAGGTGGGACTACAGGCGCGGTCCACCATGCCCAGCTAATTTTTGTATTTTTTTTTTAGCAGAGGCGGGGTTTCACCATGTTGGCCAGGATGGTCTCGATCTTCTGACCTTGTGATCTGTCCAGGCGTGAGCCACCGCGCCCAGCCCAGGAGGCTTTCTTTATACAAAATCCACTTGTTGTTTTCATTTGATGTATTTTTGTTTTGTTTTGAGGACTTTGATACATTCCCACTGATTGCATTATTAAAGTGATCTCCTCTGGCTGATATTTATCTCTTTGATCTCTCTTTCTTGATCTTCCTTGACTCACTAGAATAGTGAGGGCAATGACAGTGAGGTAGGAAGGCATGCAGATGGGTTCCGGGTCTAAACTGGCCCTGCTTCTCAGTTAGGGTGACCAACTTGTCCCAGTTTGCCCTGAACTTTCTCAATTTTAGAACTGAAAGCCTTGCATCCTGGGATATTCCCAGTCTTGGACAAATCAGAATGTCACCCCATTGTACAAGGATGAGAGTTTAAAAAGGGTTTTAAACCCTTTTTCTATCCAGGCTGAGGCCTGGATATAAAATTAATCCAGAAAACCAAGAGACATTTGGCTAGAGTCTCTTTAGTTTGAAATAAGAAGAACTTCCAGGGGTAGAAACCCCCGGAAGGTATGGGAATAATAGATGCTGAGCTCACCCTAGGGTTTCTGACCCCACAGGTCAGGGTGGGGAAGAGAATCTACATTCCTGACAAGTTCCCAGGTGAGGCTGATGCTGCGGGTCCAGGGACCATACCTTTAGAACCACCACCCCACAGCTGATAGACCTCTGCAGAAAGTGCGGGATTCCTACAGCTATGATTATGCCTGAACCATCTTGCCACTAAGCCTGACCTTGTACATGCCCATTGAGCTATTTTATTCTTGCTAAAGTCTTTATTGTTCAGAGAGAGAGTGAGTGATAGACCAGCAACACGGTCACCATTGATTAATGAGCCCCTGCTGCCCCGGTGCCTTCAGGATCCTCTGGCATGCAGCTTTTGCCCTCAGAGCCCTGGATTTGAGGGAAAGAAATAAGAGGTCTCTTTAGAAAGCCTTGAAGGGCTAAGGCTCGAGAGGTTGAGCAAGGCTACAGATCATTGGAGAAGTACCAACCTGACCCTCTCCAACCCACAACAAAACCTTTTCTTGAGTGATTAGCCCCAGAGAAAGGTGATTTGTTAAAACCCTGGGTTCACGCTTTTGTGTCCTGGGCCTAGGACATCTGGCAGGAGCCAGAGAGCTCTCTGATACCGGGCTTGAGCCCCCATTCTCATCCACTGGACTGTGCATCATTGAAACACTGGCCACTCATTCTCATGCTAATCCGTGAACTCAGAGAGCAGATGTGAAACATTCGGTTCTGTTCTTGTTCACTTGTAAAGAACTAATGCAACTTTTTTTAAAGGGAAGGGCAGAGTTGGGCTGAGAGAGGGGTTAAGGTGAAGGGGGAGGGAGAAAAGGAGGAAAATGGGGTGAATTCCAGGAAGAAAGAAAAGTTTACTTGAATGACTTTCTGTCTTGGTGGGCCAAAGCACTGCAGTTTATGTGAACTTCAGCCAAACCAATATAAGGCAGGAAATACAAATTACTACTAGAGGAATGAAGTACTTCCAACTTGCAATGTACATATTTTCTATAATGCAAAGATGGCAAGATATAGAAGCTTCTCTCCAGTGAGATTCCATGAGCCTTTTTTTTCTCTGCCCTGTGTAAAAGCATTGTCTTTAGAGGCAAGAAAACTTTATTCCAACCCCCAGGCATTTTACACTGTAATTATTTTGTATTTAGAATGCCATTCACAAGTTGACAACAGTTGAAGTGGAAGTTGGAAGTTATTCCAAAAAAAGGTATCTGTTTTACTATATGTATTTCTTTTTTTATCAATAGAAATATATACATAAATTCATTAGAGAGATGAACAGATAAATAACTTCTAACGCTGTCAGAGATTTAATACCCTTATTCCTATGTGGTTCATTTGACTAAAGTGTCTATATCATTGATGAAATTGTAAATCTGTTAATGACAACATTGATTCAGTGGACTATCTAGATTTGTTTCCTCCACTGTCATCAGGAAAATTCTTGGGGTAAAAGACTTATGATACATTTGCTGATGGCATACTGTCCCTCTTGCCTAGGATTTGTGGTCTGTTTAATGCATGCCACAGATACAGGCTGACATCTGCAAAGCATGCCAACTCGAAATTGTTTACAACTCTCACCCAAATGTCCTCTACATTCCACCAGCCAGCATCACTCACTTTAACAGTTCTGCTGCGTCAGTAGCCTCTGCATGTTAAGTGGACAGATCGCCACCTTCCACCCTTGCTCCTTTCTAGAAGTCTCTTTAAATGACTGCTGCCTAAGCTTCCCTAGTGATAATAATGACCTGGAGTGCTTATTAAACATAGAAGAACTTCCTGGGCTCTCCAGGAAAATCTAATTTGATAGATATAGGGGGCAGGGGTTCCAGCATCCCTGTCCAGTATTGAGGATGAGTCTGATCATCAAAAAAACTCTAGGTCACATTGCCCAAAAGAGTATTTTTGGGAGTCATCTATGGGGCAAATAGGGTCTAATATATACCGAGCCACATACTCTCTGCTTCAGCCATTTCTTCTCTAGAGCGGCTATCTGCCTAGGTTTGCAGGTCAGGTGTTTGGGGGACCACGTTTGACCTTTGATACCTTAGGAAGCCTATTCTCACTTTACTACCATTACCTAGAATTTTTGGCGACTTGTCTCCTAATATTTAGCACACAGTTCTCTCTCTTGTAAGTGATTCCTTTTCATCACCATTCCATGTTTAGGAAGAGAGGCTTGGGGACATTGAATAATTAAGGTCTTCAGGTTCGTTTTGCCTCCGAGTCTTTCGGGGGAAAATGTTCCCTAAATAGTAATTTGGCCTTCCGGGAAAATTGTTATTTTTAAGTTTGCCACCTAGAGAGACCCTGAGGAGAGGCTACTTCAATCATAATGTGGCACTGTCCTGGGAGCCACCATCCCATGACTGCGCTGTCCTGAATTCAGCCCACACTTGGATCCTTTTTTCTTCATAGTGATTTTCTCTCAGTAGCCTCTCTCCTGTACATACCGGTAATCTAGATACACACACACACACACACACACACACACACACACACACACGGGCCCACACAAGCACATTTAAACACATGAACGAACACAGGCACATGCATGCCCACATCCACACATTCACACACGAAATTCACACATAATTGCACAGACACACATCTCTTCCAAAATCCTCAGACATATCTTTAAATGTGCAGACGTACCTTTAGGCAAGGTTCTTGTTTATTCTCATAGAGCTTTTTAGCTTATCCAAATCATAGCATGTACAAAGGCACCTGCTCAGGTGACCCGGATCATCCACCTATAGATAAGGAGGCCTCCTCTCTATCCTGAACTCAAGCAAGCAAGATCTCAAACAAAGGCATCAGCCAACTTCACAGGCCGGTGTAGGCAACTCAACCAAGACACCTATTTCCACACCTTCTGAAGAGGTTGTTACTTCATCCTAGTATAGAGACAGAGGGAAACTTTCCTCTTTGCTCACTGAAGGTTCCCTGAAAATGAACTGACAAAAGCAGATAAATATGAAAAAAAGAGCTACAACATTTATTTAACATGCATAAGCACAGAAGCCATACAGAAAGTATGAGTCTTGAAGAGAGGCCAGATGGTTGAGGCTTAAGTACTCTCTTCATAGGGAAGATACTATGGACCTGGGAGGACAACATCATTTTGTATATGATTCTCTTTGGAAGCTGGATGGAAAAATGAGGGTGGCACAGTGCTGGAACAAAGGCTGTCTTATGCAGATCAAGCCCTCCAGGTAATCCCTCAGAGCTGCCCTCAGGAGAATAGATGAAAAATCTGTCTGGGTATGGCAATTCCTACCAGTCTTTTCTCTGTAGCTGATCTTTCCTGGTTATTTGATGAGATTCCTAGGGAGAGGGTCTTAAGACAATTGCATTTCTTTTGGGAAGAAGCTTTCTTAGTCAGACAAGAACTTTCTCTAAGTCCCTTCCAGTGTTTCAGGAAAGAGAATCAGAGAGACAGGGAGGCAGGGGAAGGTCACAGAGAAAAAGTTTGATACTGAAGCTTACTTTTGTGACCTTTCAATTTTCAAAGCACTCAGCATGCCAAAGCACTATATTTTGGGCAATTGTCTTCAGTGCTCCAAAATTAGACCATTCAATCTGTTCTATGCATTTCGATTTCTTCTTTGATGCTGCTACTCATGCCTCTCTTTTTTGATTTTTTGTTGTTGTTGTTTATTTGTTTTGAATCTTTACCTATCCAAATCCTCAGTACTAAAAAAAGAATCCTCCATTCAGCCTTCTGATTCTTCCAGGCGTCACCAAGCTCCTCCCCTTTGGAATATCTAATCTTCTATAATTTCCATTACACAATTTTATATTTAATTACATATTATATGTATCATTAAATATTATCTCAAGTACAAATTTCCATTTGGTCTATGAATACTATGAATTCCATTTTGAGATTCCTTTGGCCAAATTCTGTTTCTTCTATGGTATTTACTTTCTTCCTTTTATAGTTAATATGTTTTTCAAGTGTCAACCTGATGTCCCTAACTAGATTGTAAATTAGTACATCAGTCTGCAAAGATCTACTGGTTACTAACCATGAGCTGGGGAAAACTCATTAGCAAGGTAGATTTATTTTTACTCTGATTGTGCTAGCAGTTTTCCAATTTCTTCCAATTAGAAACTAAATTTATGTCCTCAATTGCATATGCTAAAATCTTATTATTGCTAAGACAATTGCATATGCTAAAATCTTATATTATTATTGCTAAGACACCTTTGAAACAAGATAAAGGGTTTAATTGGTACAAGATATAAAAGATACAGCCCATAAGTTTGGCTATGTGCCCATGGTCAGTTTTAAAGAGTTAGTAAACCGAGATAACAACAATAATATTTACTGTTTATTGGGCACTCTTTATGAGTCAGGCACTCTATTAAGCCCTTCATATGTGTTACTAGAAGGGGTCCTGATCCAGACCCCAAAAGAGGTTTCTTGGATCTTGCACAAGAAATAATTCAACATGAATCCATAAAGTGAAAGCAAGTTTATTAAGAAAGTAAAGGAATAAAAGGCAGAACAGCCCTGAGGACTGCTGGCTGGCTATTTTTATGTTTATTTCTTGATTATATGCTAAACAGAGGGTGGATTACTCATGAGTTCTGGGAATGGGCTGGGCAATTCCCCGAACTGCAGGTTCCTTCCCCTTTTAGATCATATAGGGTAACTCCCTTTCATTGCCATGGCATCTGTAAACTGTCATGGAGCTGGTGGAAGTGTCCTTTAGCACGCTAATGGATTATAATTAGCATGTAATGAGAAGTGAGGTTGATCAGAGGCGACATTTGTTGCCATTTTGGTTTTGGTGGGATTTGGCCCGCTTCTTCGCCACCTGCTGTTTTATCAGCAAGGTCTTTGTGACCTGTGTCTTGCGCAGACCTCCTATCTCATGTTGTGACTAAGAGTGCCTTAACCTCCTGGGAATGCAGCCCAGTAGGTCTCAGGCTTATTTTACCCAGCCCCTATTCAAGATGGAGTCACTTTGGTTTGAATGCCTTTGACGTATGTACCAACTCATGTATTGCTCATGATAACTCATTGTAAGAGTGTATTATGATGCTAATACTACTATTATCCCTGTGTTTCAGATAAGGAAAAGCTGAAGCTAGGAGAGATAAGTAACTTGTCCAAGGCAACTGACAGGGTGTGGACCCAGATTCAAACCCTGGTCATTCAGCTGCAGAGCTTGTGCCCTTCACTGCTGTGACCTCGGCTTACATCCTAATTCTCAGGTTTACTGTGTAGCCTCTATAATACTGGGGAGAGTATCTGGCCATAGTAACTGTTCAAAAAATGCTAGCAATCAATAGCAAATTGTAGTTTGGCTTTATCTTTGTTCAAGTATTCATTAGGCAAGTAATACTTTACTTTCTTACTACTATGATTTTGCCATGTTTTTTAATTATAGTTTTCTTGTCTTATTGCATTGTGGTCAGACATTACGACTGATGAAATTTATGCTATTTAAATTTTTTAAAAATTTAATTATACATGCATGTATAATAGTCTCTAATTTATGTTTTGAACCAATTTAAAATATTTTGCTTTCAGTAAATTAGTATGACTTTTATTCTAAGATGGAACAGGTATATTTGGTTTAATTTCAATAATTTTCATATACGGCTTTTGTTTCTTATGCTTCCCTTCTATTTTCTTTGTTTTCTATGCCACTATATTTTCTGGAAATTTTACACATGCCTGTGTTAGTTTGGAAGACATTCTGTCTGCTTGAAGTTCTGCTTATAGTTGTATAATGTCTTTCATAACTGATAAGCATTCTTTTAAACTTATATTTGTTAATTTAAAAATGATAGAAATGAAATTATAATTGGTGAGTTCCCTCAATGAAACATGAATTCAGTTATACTTTTGAAATGTTTTTTCAGTATTTTAAAATTAATTTATGATTTTTTAACCTGTCACATTTGTCTCAAACATTGTAAGATGTAAAGTATAATATTTATTATACCACTTGTATTTATGGTTTTAGATGGAGTTTTAACTTCCTACTTATGGTGTTTTTACTTTTGAATTTTTTTTTTTTTTTTCCCCTGAGACGGAGTTTCACTCTTGTTGCCCAGACTGGAGTGCAATGGCACGATCTCGGCTCACTACAACTTCCACCTCCCGAGTTCAAGTGATTCTTCTGCGTCAGCCTCCCAAGTACCTGGGATTATAGGCATGCGCCACCACACCCAGCTAATTTTTATATGGTTAGTAGAGACAGGGTTTCGTCATGTTGGTCAGGCTGGTCTCGAACTCCCAAGCCCAGATGATCCAACCACTTTGGCCTCCAAAAGTGTTGGGATTACAGGCATGAGCCATCGTGCCTGGCACTTTTGAATTTTTAGTTGGTTAAATTGTGCCTTCAACTAGTTTTTCAGGAAGAATACATGAGCAGCATTGTTACTGAGTCATTTTACTAACTGTGAAAGTCATCGTATCATCTTTATTTGAGAATGATAAGTTGGCTGAATAGAGAATTCTACTGTTTTTTGCCAAAGTGTCTGAGGAGATATTTGAGGTTGATGCTTTAGATGTCAATGATAGTGACACAGGAGTTAAGAAAAAATTATTTGGGCAGATAGTGAGAGGAAGGAAGTCCTTGGTAATGTTTTTCTTTTAATAAAAAAGCAGCCCCAAATCATTTTCTTTTCTAATAAATGGCAGCCTGTAAAATCAACCTGCAGGCATAGACAAGCAAGCTAGAAGCTTGCACGGGTGAGGCAGCTGTGCCAATAGGAAAAGGCTACCTGGGGGGAAGGCATGTCCAACATGGCAGCTCCATCTTCCCCTTACTTGTAAACCACGTGCCCAGTAAGGAGCAGGCAACATGGCCCAGCCAAGTACAGACTGTATTTGCATAATAAATGATTGGGGTGGGGTGGCCAGCTTCCTCGTGGGCTATGTAAATGTCACACCTGGTCCAACCAATCTTTGAGCCTTATGTAAATCAGACACTGCCTCCTCAAGCCTGTCTATAAAACTCTGTGCACTCCAAGGTGGACCAGGAGTCTCCCTGGGGCACCCCTCTGTCTTGTAAGAGAGAGAGAGCAGTTCTCCTTTCTCTCTTTTGCTTGTTAAATCTCTGCTTTTAACCTCACTCCACCTGTGTCCATGTCCTTGATTCCTTGGCACGAGGAAACAAACGTTGGGTATTTACTCCAGACAACAATGCCACTTCAATAGTCCTAAAAAATTTATTTAAAATGGTTTGGCCTTTCCTTGGTTTCAGCTTTTTCTTTTCTTTCTTTTCTTTTCTTTTCTTTTTTGTCTTTGTCTTTGTCATATTTGTTTCTTTCTATTTGTTTCAGATGGTGCTATATATGGAAGTTCCAGCTTTCCTCAATTTCTTAAAATTTTAAATTAAACATATATGAGGCTTCTCAGTACCTGTTATCAAGGTTACTTACAGAATTTATCAACATTATATTTCACATTTTATTTTCTATTTTTAACTTATTATATTTTCATATCTGATCTCCTCATGCAAATTTAACCTTCTAACTATTTTAGGCAGGGCGTGGTGGCTCATGCCTGTAATCCCAGCACTTTGGGAGGCCAAGGCGGGTGGACCACGAGGTCAGGAGATTGAGACCATCCTGGCTAACACGGTGAAATCCCGTCTCTACTAAAAATACAAAATATTAACTGGGTGTGGTGGCGGGTGCCTGTAGTCCCAGCTACTCGGGAGGCTGAGGGAGGAGAATGGCGTGAACCTGGGAGGCGGAGCTTGCAGTGAGCCGAGATCGCGCCACTGCACTCCAGCCTGGGCTACAGAGCGAGACTCTGTCTCAAAACAAAAACAAAAACAAAATTTAATATCTAAAAAAATTCAATATTCAGTATCAGCCATTTAAAAACCATTTCTCTTTCTTTTCCACCTCTACTTCAAATACATTTTTTTCAATAAATATTATGAAACTAAATAATGCAAACTTAAAACTGTTGGAACTTTAAATTATTTTTTGAGCCTTGAGATGAATGTAGCTATGTGGCCTGAGCCACCTAACATGCAGCTGTAACTCCTGCTTTTTCCTGAAAATGACTAGGAAAGGCTTTGTGGCTTCAGAGATAAGACCTCCTTAGATCATCACTCCTCCCCACAGAATGTTAAAGCAATCATTCTTGCAATGTAGCAAGCTGTAATAAAATTGCTACAGCGTAGGTACTGACTTTGTTTGGAAAATGTTGCAACCCCTGTTAACTGCCTATATAAGGGAAACTGTAACTTCCCCACTTTGGAATGCTGACCCATTATTTTGCAGTCTGTGTTTCCCAAGCACTTATCCTCAAGCTCTGCACTTGAATAAACTCTATACACTAGTCATATTTTCTAAATCTAATTATCTAAGGCTGACAATATAAATATATAATACTTTCTGGATATCTGAATATATACATACATATATAGGTACATATAATTGTTATATTACTTTTCTGTGAGGAAAAGAGCTTTAATAGGTATATAATACTTCAAACAGTTTTCCTTGAAAACTTTACACACATTGCTCCATTGTCTTAAGAGCATTTCAAGTTGTAGGAAGGTCTGAGGCTAGTTAATTTTTCATCATCTGTAGACAGCCTTTCCTTTCTACCTGATTTTTTTCAGGTACTCTCTTTTTGTTATGTTTTTTACTCCTTTTAATCTGAGGATTTGCTTTATTTCTTTTGCTTTGCTCTGCTCAAGAAAGTTCTCGTGTGTGTGTGTGTGTGTGTGTGTGTGTATGTGTTTTGAGATGGAGTCTCGCTCTGTCGCCCAGGCTGGAGTGCAGTGGCGCGATCTAGGCTCACTGCAATCTCTTCCTCCCGGGTTCAAGTGATTCTCCTGCCTCGGCCACCCGAGTAGCTGGGGCTACAGGCACATGCCACCATGCCCAGCTAATTTTTGTATTTTTAGTAGAGACGGGGGTTTCACCATGTTGGCCAGGATGGTCTTAATCTCTTGACCTCATGATCCGCCCACCTTGGTATACCAAAGTACTGGGATTACAGGCATGAGTCACCGCGCCCGGCCGCTCCTATGTTTTAAATTCTTGTTTTGATTGCATTTGTTCTGGAGAACCCCTCAAGAACATTAAGATTTACATATTTAATCTTAGTTCCTTGTTCTCCACTTCTATCATCTTTCTTATGTTTTAAATTATCTTTCTTTTTTCTGCCATCCTGGAATAACTTCTCCAATTTACTCTCCATTTTCTAATTCTCTCTTCTTGAGGATAAATTTTGTTTTCACCACTTCTAATAAATTTTGTTTTTATCACCTTTTTAGTATATTAATATTATCAAGTTTCTTGTTTCTGTTTTGTCCTACAGAGTCTCCCTTTTAATCTCAGTTTATCTAGTCATCTCATTCATTCTTTTTTTTTTTTTTCCAGATGCAGTTTCGCTCTTGTTGCCCAGGCTGGAGTGCGATGGCACAATCTCGGCTTACCACAACCTCCGCCTCACAGCTTTCAGCAATTCTCCTGTCTCAGCCTCTCAAGTAGCTGGGATTACAGGCATTAGCCACCAGGCCCGGCTAATTTTGTATTTTTAGCAGAGACAGATTTTCTCCATGTTGGTCAGGCCGGTCTCGAACTCCAGACCTCAGGTGATCTGCCCGCCTCAGCCCCACAAAGTGCTGGGATTAGAGGCATGAGCCACCACACCCAGTCTCATCTCATTCTCATCTCATTTCAGTGAGCCAATATGTTATTTTATTTTATTGAGAGCCAAGCAAATGTACTCTAAAATATACCAGAGAAATATACCATAAAATATCATTTGGAAAATTTTATTTTTCCTTAAATATATATTTCCTTTTGCTCAAGCATGCATGATGAGACTTCTATCTAGGAATTATATTCGATTTCTCGTAGATTGAGTAGGTTCTTCTTGAATTCCTTTGAACTTTACCTATATGCTTGATTGCAGTCTCTGACACATCATCCTCATAATAAATATGGAGACTATAAAAAGATTGCATAACATAAGGAGAAACAAGGTAAACAAAACGAATTTAAACTTAACTTTCTTATCTACTTAAAGGAGATAATAACTCTTAGGCCACAGAAAATATTGCAAGATTAAATGCCTAAGGTGTTTGACATACTCCCTGAGAAATACTTGACAAATACAGCTCTTGTTATTACATCAGTGGAGAATCTAGTCATTATCCAGAATATGAAATTGGCATGGAAAAAGCATCTAGTTATTGAAACTTTGGATACGTAAAAATAGCATTCATGGATCGAACCCATTTCTTACCACATCACTGCAAAATTACAAACAGCCTGGGAGTCCTTCATTTTTATTCTTCACCTTGAGAAGTGTGTGGACAATCTAACTACCAATGTCGTCCTTGACGTACTCCTTAACTCCCTTTAAACATTATACTTCTGGGCAGGAACTGTGTTGATTCAACCAAACATAGGCAAGTCTAGCAAGTCTGTAGTTACAATCAGGCTAAGTAAAAACATCTAGGTTGTTTGAGGATACCAGGTGGCCATCTTTGCCTTTCTCCAGGTAGACCAGTCTCATCAGTTATTTTCATCATTTGCCCTGTCTGAACCCCAGTTATATGCAAATCATTTTACTTAAAAAAGACCATATTTTATTGCTTTCTGAGTTTTCAACATTTCAAAAATGTTTTTTTAAAAGTCCTATTTCAGGCCGGGTGCGGTGGCTCACTTTGGGAGGCCAAGGCAGAAGGATCACGAGGTAAAGAGATCAAGACCATCCTGGCCAACACGGTGAAACCCTGTCTCTACTAAAAATACAAAAATTAGCTGGGTGTGGTGGCGGGCACCTGTGATCTCAGCTACTTGTTCGGGAGGCTGAGGCAGGAGAATCTCTTGAACCCGGGAGGTGTAGGTTGCAGTGAGTCGAGATCGTGCCATAGCACTCCAGCCTGGTGACAGAGTGAGACTTTGTCTCAAAACAACAACAACAACAACAACAACAACAAAAAGTCCTATTTCAAAAAATTGTACATATAGACACATCAGTATTTTTTCTTCTCACTCTTTCTCTTAACTAATATTTTAGAACTTCACAGCTTTGATAGGCTTCCTGGATATAACTTCCTCTTCATATTTTCCTCAGTATAAGAATTTGCTCCTACCTTTTTTTTTTTTTAACTGGGTCCAGTGTATTGATTTAGAAATATCTTTTCCCTTCAAATAAATGTAGAAAATGCCATTGCAGAGGACAGAAAGATGTCTAAATTTCAGAGGCTATTTAAACAGCTTTTTCAGTTTAGCAATATTATAATTATTCTTATTTTTTCCCTTCCTTGTTTGAAAAGTGGCACAAACAAGGTAGTCTAAAGTGAATGTCAGGAGAGAGAAGAAAAAGCAAGATAGAGTAAAAAGCCAACCAAGCGGAGCTATCCTAAAATTAATGGTTACTTCCACTTTGCAGGCTTCTACAAAGTGGTATAGAATTATGTAGTTCTTAGGGATATTCAGGGATCAACTCCTGACCACCCACAACATCGCTTAATCTCCTTGTGCCTTAGTCCCTCTTTTTTTTTTTTTTTTTTTTTTGAGATGGAGTCTGGCTCTGTCACCAGGCTGGAGTGCAGTGGCGCATTCTCTGCTCACTGCAACCTCCATCTCCCAGGTTCAAGTGATTCTCCTGCCTCAGCCTCTCAAGTAACTGGGACTACAGGCTCACGCCGCCACGCCCACTTAATTTTTGTATTTTTAATAGAGATGGGGTTTCAATATGTTGGCCAGGATGGTCTCCATCTCTTGACCCTGTGATCGACCCACTTCGGCCTCCCAAAACGTTGTGATTACAGGCGTGAGCCACCGCGCCTGGGCAGTCCCTCACCTTAAAATGAGACTGATTGGCCGAGCGTGGTGGCTCAAGCCTGTAATCCCAGCACTTTGGGAGGCCGAGACGGGCGGATCACAAGGTCGGGAGATCGAGACCATCCTGGTTAACATGGTGAAACCCCGTCTCTACTAAAAAATACAAAAAATTAGCTGGTGAGGTGGCGGGCGCCTGTAGTCCCAGCTACTCGGGAGGCTGAGGCAGGAGAATGGCGTGAACCCAGGAGGCGGAGCTTGCAGTGAGCTGAGATCGCGCCACTGCAGTCCAGCCTGGGCGACAGAGTGAGACTCCGTCTAAAAAAAAAAAAAAAAAAAAAAGAGACTGATTATCATTTTGTAGGGTTGTTCATGAAGATCAAAAAAATTGATATGTGAAAAGAAACTAAAATAGCACTAGATAAATGTTAGGTTCTCTTTTATTTATGTTAGATTAGATCTGATATATCCGAGTTTACTTTTCCAATGGCATATGATCAGAATTTCATCTGTGTAAAAGTTGCAAGGATTTTTTTTAATTGGTAACTTCACTGAATTAAGAGTTCTACTCTTAGTGATTGAATATTAGATTATGACTCAACCATGATTCAAATGTACATGAAGATATCATTTATACTGATTTCCTTCTGTCTGTGATCCTTCATTATGTCAATTTGGTGATGTAAATTTAAAGAGTTAAATTTCAGCAGCTGTGTAAGTAATGATATTACACTTCAATTAAAATTGCTACTTGATTCAAGCATTCTGACGGGACACCTGGCGAGGTTAGTTATGCAATAGAAGCTGTGGGCTGGTGGCAAATGTTGGCTGTGAAGTCATGTGTACTAGCCAAATTGATAAAGAACATTTACTTTAAAATGTTTTGGCGCGGCCGGGCATGGTGGCTCACGCCTGTAATCCCAGCACTTTGGGAGGCCAAGACGGGCAGATCACAAGGTCAGGAGATCGAGACCATCCTGGCTAACACGGTGAAACCCCCGTCTCTACTAAAATACAAAAAAAATTAGCGGGGCGCGGTGGCGGGCGCCTGTAGTCCCAGCTACTCGGGAGGCTGAAGCAGGAGAATGGAGTGAACCCGGGAGGCGGAGCTTGCAGTGAGCCAAGATTGCGCCACTGCACTCCAGCCTGGGCGACAGAGCGAGACTCTGTCTCAAAAAAACAAACAAACAAACAAAAAACAAAATGTTTTGGGGTACGCCTTTGGCCTTTGAACATCTGCAAGCACAGTGGAGTGGAAAGAGTACAGACATGGGTTGAGAGTTCTGAATCTGGTCCAGCAGTTCTAAGATCGTAGAGTGGAGCAGTAAGGTTCAGACTTGATACAGAGAAAGCATCTAGCACACAGCTAATATCTATGACACTAAGTGATAGCAGTGTGGGTTAAAATGAATGTGTGAGGCCGGGCGCGGTGGCTCACGCTTGTAATCCCAGCACTTTGGGAGGCCGAGGTGGGCGGATCACGAGGTCAGGAGATCAAGACCATCCCGGCTAACACGGTGAAACTCCATCTCTACTAAAAAAATACAAAAAACTAGCCGGGTGTGGTGGCGGGCGCCTGTAGTCCCAGCTACTCAGGGGGTTAAGGCAGGAGAATGGCGTGAACCCGGGAGGTGGAGCTTGCAGTGAGCCGAGATCGTGGCCATTGCACTCCAGCCTGGGCTACACAGCCAGACTCCGCCTCAAAAAAAAAAAAAAAAAAAAAAAAAAATGAATGTGTGATAGTGAATACTAATGAGTAACCACACAAAGCAGGAATCATAGAGACTCCGTCTCTCCAGATATTCAATCTTAGATAGAGATTCAGCACTACCCTTTTCCAGGTGGGTGACTTTGAAAAAGTTAATTTAAATATCTAACCTTCAGTTTTATCTCCTCCAAATTGGGAATCATACTTGGAGAGGTTGTGGTAGAAAAAAATGTTAGAAATATTATGCGTAGTGTGATTACCTGAATGTGTAACATAGTAAATGCTCAATAAGGAACCTGACTTTCCCCAGCAATAGATTTTATATCACTTCTTTCCCTCTATCCCCTGCATATCATGTGAGGTGTGCTGAACTCCTACTAACCTTAGTTAGTAGGAGAGGGATCAGGTTCAAGAGACCAAAGAAGAGACCCAGAGCCAGCAAATGAGACATGGGGTATTATTTTTATTTTATTATTATTTTTATTATACTTTAAGTTCTAGGGTACATGTGCACAACGTGCAGGTTTGTTATATATGTATACATATGCCATGTTGGTGTGCTGCACCCATTAACTTGTCGTTTACATTAGGTATAACTCCCAGTGCAATCCCTCCCCACTCCCCACAACAGGCCCGGGTGTATGATGTTCCCCGCCCTGTGTCCAAGTGTTCTCATTGTTCAATTCCCACCTATAAGTGAGAACATGCGGTGTTTGGTTTTCTGTCCTTGCGATAGTTTGCTCAGTATGATGGTTTCCAGCTTCATCCATGTCCCTACAAAGGACATGAACTTACACATGGGGTATTATTAGGGATTTACATATAGGGTACAGAATCCAGTGGCGGTGGGTTGAACAAGATATCTTCCTTACCTACTGTCTAGTGGTGGCGGGCTAGGCAGCAACACTGCAACCCCTTGCAAACAGCATGCAATTTATATGACATTTTCACCTAATACTCTCCCCTTAGTTACCTCCTTCTGGTAACCTTCATTTAACCCAAAACTCAGGGGCTCAGTCCCCTGTATGGCCCATGGGTGCTCAGAAGTTCCTCATAGACAAGGAATCAAGGAATGGGTCTCCCGGTTGGCCATGCCCAGTTTCCCAAGAACGGAACACACATTCAGATGCCTGTGCCATACGGGGTCAATCTGAGGGTATGCCTAAGTTATTGCTATCGGGTGTGTTTGCCCTATAAGTCCATTTATTTTCTTCATAGGAGTCATCATTCAGTATCTGAACTTATTTTTATTTATTTTTGTTTTATATCTTTCTTCAGACCACCATTTTGGTGACAGCAAGAATTAGCCCTCTTGTTCTTTTTTTCTTTTTTCTTTTTTCTTTTTTTTTTTTTTTTTTGAGACGGAGTCTGGCTCTGTCGCCCAGGCTGGAGTGCAGTGGCGCGATCTCTGCTCACTGCAAGCTCCGTCTCCTGGGTTCAAGCAATTCTTCCGCCTCAACCTCCCAAGTAGCTGGGACTACAGCCAAGCGCCACCATGCCCGGCTACTTTTTGTATTTTTTTAGTAGAGACGGGGTTTCACCATATTGGCCAGGATGGTCTGGAACTCCTGACCTGGTGATCCTCCCGCCTTGGCCTCCCAAAGTGCTGGGATTATAGCCGTGAGCCACTGCACCTAGGCCCTTCTTGTTCTTAACTCTATCCTTAGTATGTTGCACATGTAAGCCACATAATAAATGTTGGATAAATGAACAAAAGAAATTATTATTAGTATTATTATTGATTTGGATACCTGAGACTAAATAAGTCTTTTCAAGCTTTTCATATAGTTTGTTTTTAGTATTCTACTAGTTGTTTTTTTGTTTGTTTGTTTTTGTTTTTTGAGGTGGAGTCTCACTCTGTTGTCCAAGCTGGAGAGTGCAGTACTGTGATCTTGGCTCACTGCAACCTCCACCTACTGGGTTCAAGTGATTCTCCTGCCTCAGCTTCCCGAGTAAGTGGGATTACATGTGCCTGCTACCACGCCCGGCTAATTTTTTTTTTTTTTTTTTTTCTTTTTTAGACAGAGTCTCGCTCTGTCTCCCAGGCTGGAGTGCAGCAGCGCGATCTCAGCTCACTGCAAGCTCCGCCTCCCGGGTTCACGCCATTCTCCTGCCTCAGCCTCCTGAGTAGCTGGGACTACAGACGCCCGCCACCACGCCCGGCTAATTTTTTGTATTTTTAGTAGAGACGGGGTTTCACCGTGTTAGCCAGGATGGTCTGGATCTCCTGACCTTGTGATACGCCCGCCTGGGCCTCCCCAAAGTGCTGGGATTACAGGCGTGAGCCACCGCGCCCGGCCACTCCCGGCTAATTTTTGTATTTTCTTTGTTTTAAGTAGAGACAGGGTTTCACCATGTTGGCCAGGCTGACCTCAAATTGCTGACCTCAAGTGGTCTGCCCGCCTCGGTCTCCCAAAGTGCTGGGATTACAAACATGAGCCATGGCGCCCGGCCTCCGCTAGGATTCTTGTCCTGAGTATATTACACTCTAGCAAAATGTTTACATGCCCTTTTGCCCATAGTTCAATAATTCATAATTCATATATTATGCCATATATGTCTTATTAATATAAAATAGGTCTTGACCTTTCTATACATCTGTACTTGAGTAAGAACGATCTACATTTAATGACTGGATTGATGAGGCAGGGATTGGTGCAGGTGGAGTTAATTATGGTGACAGGTAGATTTTGGATCAAATAGAAAAACCTAGCATTGTTTTCAAGAGATTATTGGCCCAATCATCATAGATGCCAAGAAATTTAATTGAAAGGCTTTCTTTTTTTTTCTTTTTTTTTTTTTTTTTTTTTTGAGACGGAGTCTCGCTCTGCCACCCAGGCTGGAGTGCAGTGGCCGGATCTCAGCTCACTGCAAGCTCCGCCTCCCGGGTTCACGCCATTCTCCTGCCTCAGCCTCCCAAGTAGCTGGGACTACAGGCGCCCGCCACCTCGCCCGGCTAGTTTTTTGTATTTTTTAGTAGAGACAGGGTTTCACCGTGTCAGCCAGGATGGTCTCGATCTCCTGACCTCGTGATCCGCCCGTCTCGGCCTCCCAAAGTGCTGGGATTACAGGCTTGAGCCACCGCGCCCGGCCAATTGAAAGGCTTTCTAAAAGTCTCCTGACCTCATTATATCTGCCAGGAGGCAACAAGGACTAGTGTAAGGCGAAAGTGAAGATGGGGAAGAATTGGAAGAGATTCCAATTTCAAATTTGTTTCCTGAGAAACAAAATAAAATAAAATTGTTCATTGACAGTTTGGGTTTTTTTGTCTCTTTTTTGTTATATCATGCTCTAGATTTTTATAATATCACATTAGATTCGGTGATTTATGTTGCCATATATTTTAAGTTTATAATTAAAGTAACAGCTAACAGACTCTGCTTAAAGTACATTATGTAAATTATCTTACCCTGCCACAAAATCTTCTATGATATATATATATATATATGTGTGTGTGTTTTTTGTTTGTTTGTTTGTTTTTGAGACGGTGTCTCATTCTGTCACCAGACTGGAGTGCAGTGGCACGATCTCAGCTCACTGCAACCTCCGCCTCCTGGGTTCAAGCAATTCTCCTGCCTCAGCCTCCCAAGTAGCTGAGACTACAGGCGCGGTCCACCACGCTCAGCTAATTTTTGTATGTTTAGTAGAGACAGGGTTTCACCGTGTTGGCCAGGATGGTTTTGATCTCTTGACCTCATGATCCGCCCGCTTCAGCCACCCAAAGTGCTGGGATTACAGGCATGAGCCACCACGTCCGGGCTCTTCTATGGTATTATTAGCATCATGTCCATTTTAGAGATGATGAGGCTTGGAGTAATGTGCCCAAGGTGTCACAGGTGCTAGATAATTGTATGGTGATTTGAACACAGGTGAGCCCACAGGTGATCATTACTACAGGGGTTCACAAGCTGTGGTCCAGCAACCCTAGCTTAAACTTGCTAGAAATGCAAACATTTATTTCTCACAGTTCCGGAGGCTGGAAGCCAGCATGGTTGGGTTCTGGTGAGGGCTCTTTTCTTGTTTATAGGTGGCTGCCTTCTTGCTGTGTCCTCTATGGTGGAGGCAAAGATCATCTTCTTTATGTCTCTTCTAATAAGGGCATTAATCTCATTCATGAGGGCCCCACCCTCATGGCCTAACAAGGGTCCCATCTCTAAATACCAACATATTAGAGATTAGAGCTTTAACACAGGAATTTGAGGGAGACACATTTAATCCATAGAAGGTGGTTTAGGGTTTGGAGTCGTAAGATGATATTGTATAATACCATGATAATATGTGGTTCTGACGAAAATGACAGATTAATGGAACAAAATAAAATGGCTCAGGATTCAGGAATGTGTCAAATTAAACATAAGATAAATGCATCATTTCAAGCCAGCGAGGAAAGACTAGGTATCAGGAAAACCAGTTCATTATTTGGGGATTAAAAAAAAAAAAGTTAGATTGTTACCTTACAACAAAGAGAGAAATTGATTATGTAAAAAATTTTACTCAGAATCCCTTTCTTATTAACTCTTTCTAATCTTGCTTTTTTCCTTAGGATATTTAATACATTAGTTTGAATTTCTGTGCCTATTCACAAAGATATCTAATCATATGCAAGCAAAATAGGGATTATCTTTTGTCTCAACATAACCATGTCTAAAATTTGCTATTTTTTCTTGTGTAAATGGAGTTTTGTTTGTTTGTTTGTTTTGTTTTGTTTTGTTTGAGACAGGGTCTTGCTTTGTCAACCAGCCTAGGGTGCAGTGGCACAATTATAGCTCATTGGAATTTCAACCTCCCATACTCAAGCCATCTTCCCACCTCAGCCTCCGGGGTAGTTGGGACCATAGGGTCATACCACCATGCCTGGCTAATTAAAACAAAAAAAAGAAAAGAAAAATTGGTAGAGTCAGGGTCTCACTATGTTGCCCAAACTGTTTTCTAACTCCTGAGTCCAAGTGATCCTCCTGTCTTGGCTTCCCAAAGTACTGGAATTATAAGCACAAGCCATAGCACTTGGCACTAAATGAGTCTTAAAAACTTGTGTTCTTAGATAGTCTGGGATTTCAGTCATTCTAAGTCCTTTAAAAGAGTATGGTCTGTGTCAGAGGTCAAGCTGTAAAAAGCTTAGAGGTGAGTTTGAGCTTTTAGTGTTTAATTAGTAAAGTTAAGCATTATCTTCATAGCCCCAGCTAATATAATTCCAGCAGTTAAAGGGCAGGGTGTTAAAGAGATGAGGCTATAAAATGCTCCCCTTTTTGGATAGGAAATAAAAGATACCTTCAGAGTAGTAACACTGGCAAAATCAATCTCTCTCTCGCTCCAGGAATTATGAGAAGTGGTCAAGTTTGCAAGAAAATCAACTACAGGCCTTTTCTAGGAAATGACAAAAGTTAGAATGAGCAGAAGCTCTGGGAGAAGGAAACTTTGGGGAGTTTTAACATTTTGAGGATGTTTCTATTAGTACTAAAAGTGTGAACGAAACAGAACAAGGAACTGCAGATTGAGTTGAAAAAGTGTGTTTTAGTCTGAGATAAAGTAAGAGTACTTTTAAGAGTAAGTTGTGTAAGTAGGACAATGCCCAGCTTAAGGATTAATATTGGCTTTGGAGTTAGGCAAAGGTGCAAGAGAGCTTGATCATGCCACTTCCCAGATGTTCAACTTCTGGCATGTTTGCTCATCCTCTTTGGACCTCAATTTCCCCAGCTGTCAAATGGGGCTAATACAACTTACATTCAAGGTGACCCTGGGAGGACTCAGTGAGATCGTGGTTGCAAGGCACTTAACACATAGTAAAAGCTAAAAAATATTAGCTATTATTATTAATTGTATTGACTAATTATTGCATTATTATTATTATTATTATTATTATTATTTTGAGGTGGAGTTTCACTCTTGTTGCCCAGGCTGGAGTGCAATGGCACAATCTCTACTCACCGGAACCTCCGCCTCCCTGGTTCAAGTGATTCTCCCTGCCTCAGCCTTCCTGAGTAGCTGGGATTACAGAAATGTGCCACCATGCCTGGCTAATTTTGTACTTTTAATAGCGACTGGATTTCTCCATGTTGGTAAGGCTGGTTTCAAATTCCCAACCTCAGGTGATTTGCCCCCCTTGGCCTCCCAAAGTGCTGGGATTACAGACATCAGCCACCGCACCTGGACTATTGCATTATTAATTAGCTATTATTATTAATTGCATAGTCATGTGTGTTGTGACTTGAATTGGGTCCTCCCAAAAGATACGTTCAAGTCCTAACCCATAGTACCTGTGAATGTGACTTTATTTGGAAAGAGTCTTTGGAAATTAAGATTTAAATTAAGATGAGGTTATACTGAATTAGGGTGGACCCTAAATCCAATCACTTGTATCCTTAATAGAAGAGACACAGACACAGACACACACAGAGGGAAGATGATCATATGCAGAAACTGAAGTAACACATCTACAAGGGAGAAACATCAGGGAATGCTAGCAGACACTAGAAGCTAGGAAGCAAGGAACAGGTAAGGAAATACCCTTCCCTAGATATTATCCCTTTCAGAGAGATATATCCCTTTCAGAGGGAGCATGTCCTGTCAACACCTTGATTTTGGACTGTTAGTCTGCAGAGGTAAGATAAAATAAATTTCTATTGTTTTAACCCATCTAGTTTTCAGTAATTCGTTAAAGTAGTTCTAGGAAATGAATATAGTACTTAATCTTTCACTTTTAGTTGTTTAACAATATGCCTGGAAAACCTATATTATTGTATAGAAAAAAATAATAATTAAAAATGTACATTTATTTAACTGTTGTTCTATATGTGTTTTCATTAAAAAAATTAATTGATGCCATCATTTTGCCCCAGAAGTTTCAGTACAACTTGAAAAAAACTATCAGACAAGGCAAGAGAGGAGATGGACATTAGTACTTTGGGGTTGACATCATTTGGATTTTTGTCTCCAGTGGCAAAAATGCAATAGAGGAGAAAGCAGTAAAGGGATGAATGTTGCAAATAGTACTGTAAGAGCCTGAGCCCGTATCTGACCTGGAATAGAAACCTCACGGGAAACAGAAAATAAAAGTTCTCTTCTTGGTAACCACTGTCTACTTCGTTTTCAGTTACCCAAGTGTGCACCAAGCCTTCTTATGATTTTGCAGGTAATGCAATATTTTCCATCATCTCTAAAATTTCATTTATTTTCTACCACCTCCAGGGATTTTATGTGCTTTATGAAATAACTTGCTCAAGGTGAAATTTGCTTAAGTGGAATATTAAATAACCTGAGGAGTACCTGCAATGATTATTCTAATTCCAGTTAATATTCAGGTTCAGCTGTATTCATCATTTTTTTTTCAACTTAAAAAAAAAATCAATTACTAGCAGGTCCTAAGAGAACAATCAATTCAAACTTCTTGCAGTAAATATAAAGCTATTCATGTTAATGTGTGTCTATATGCTTGCATATGATGTGTGCCTGCCTCCACTAGGTATTCCAGAAAACAATGAAGAGGAGATTATTTTGGCAGTGAGGGTAGAAGAGATCCCTGAGTTGAAAGTATATCAATTCTTAAAAGCTCTGTAAATATTTATTAACTTGATTAAATAGAGCTGTTTAGACTGTAGGAGATTGAGCCATCCATACTTTAAAACTGTATTTAGTTCTGATTAAGTAAATATGCATAGAAACTACCAGTAATTAATCTTTCACTTGGAGTGCTTAATCATATGACTCAAAAATCTATAGTGTGTGGAAAATAATTAGAACTAAAAAGAAAAACAAAAAATCATTTGTTGAAAAAGGTGGCATGGATAGATGCTTTAAGGTATGCCTTATAGGTTCCCTTTAGTAAACTCATTTAGTAAACTTCTTCAGTGACTGCTGCAGACACAAAATATTGGATAGGACAATCATGTATGTAAAAATTAACTTCCTTGCGCTTTTTGAAAATTGAACTGAATTTCCATTTTCAGGGCCCATTTTTCTTGGTCCATTCTGGGTAATCTCAGGGTCTCTCCCCGACCCCCACCCCACAGCCTTTATCAATTCCTCTGATCTTGCCCCCAGGTCTCCTGGGTGGTCTTAGAGAATGCCAAGATATCATAGGGAATCTCGTTTTGGCTACCATTATCCGTACATAGGCCATCTGGCCCTTGGTCACCACTCCATAGCGATCACAGCTGTACTAGCTACAGAGACCATGGCTTCTCCAGACCTGGATACTTTTTAATTGTTTCTGTGCCTTTTCCATTTTGGAGCTTTGAGGGGCCCCTGGAGAGTGATTGGAGGTGCTACATCATAGGTGTTCTTTTTTTTTCTGCTCTCATGATTCTCTGGGCTCTTTGAGACTCACCCCTTCCCTGGGCCCTCCTATAGGCCTCCTTTACTTTCAGATTCCCTCAAGGGATCTCAGGACCCATGTCTTACCTCCAGCTTCTGCTACACTTGTGGCTTAGAAATGGTTCTTGCTTAGGAACCAGGAACATTTCACTCTCACTTTCCCCCTAACTTACCTCCCTCTCCTGCAACACAAGGAATGCTTTTAAGTCTCCTCTAGAGATGGGGAGCCAAGAAAACTAACTCAAAGTCCTCTTACTTTTCAGGTTTAGTGTATATGCCCACCTCCTTCAAACAATCATCTAAAGATTAATTTTTAATCTACTATGAAAAGCATATGGTACCTTTAAAATAAAGGAGTACCGATATTATAATAAAACAAAAAAAAAAGTATGGTCCTCTACTTTCAGAAAACAAATTGAGAAGAGAACAAATAGAATAACCATGTCGCCCTCATTGAATCGACTTTTAACAATACGTTACTTATTTCAGTATGTCTCATTTTCAAACTGTGAATTCTTCTTCCTTCTGATGCTTTGTTTTTATTCTACCCAATGTTGAAAACCTAGATGCTCTACTCAAACATGTCTCTTGACCTTTTTGCACACTAATTTATTTTTAAATGAGTTATATTTCAAAAACCCGTACCCATTTCTTGCATGTATCACAGAATATGAAAGAATTTACTCAGGGTACAAGCAAGAAGCATGAGGCGATCTCTATGTAATTATAAACCTTTTCAATTATTTTTGGCCAAATCAATAATTCATGAAAATTGCCATTTGTCAGGACCTCGGTGAAACCCCTATCCCTTGGGGAGAGTGGGCCCTCCGAGAAATTACAGAACAAAGAAAATTCCAGATACTTGGTGAAATATCCCCCTACCTCGTCTCAAAGTAAACCAGGCCCTCACTATATGCAGCTGAGGCCCCAATATGTTCACAAAACATTCGTCCTCTGAAGTTCCTGATAATAGCAATCCCTATAAAGCTGAGGATTGTGTTTGCTGATGGGTGTTCCTCAGAACAATGAATGTTACCGGATAGGGCATGAACAAAGAGAACCCATGATCCTCAAACCTTGGAAAATGTTGAATTCAGCACAATTTAACTAGTATCTTCACTGCGACATCATCTCAGAGACTATAATATGCTAATGTCTATCGGGAATGTTCAAGAGACGATATGGTCCCCCAAATTTGTTTCATCACAGTATCGTTTTTTATGGGACATTTTTCAGGGTGAAGATGATACCTGGGGAAATGCTGGCCTCTTTGAATACTGGAAATGACAAGAAGAAAACCTGAGCATCCACACAGAGAAAGACCTGCTAGGAAAACCGTGGTGCTGAGTGTACTACCCAGCCTTCAGTGAATATCAGCCATCTTTCATCTCCCTTCCTCATCATCCCGCTGGTCCAGACTGCAAAGAGTTCTGGACACTCATTTTGGTAAGAGCAATTCTTACCATTGGTAATAATTTTCATTTGTTTTGTTTCTCAATCTGGGATACCCACATTGCTCATATCCATCTGCAGAAATCTTACTTCTACAAGGCCCTATTTAAATTTCACTTACTTGGAAATTCTTGGTGATCTCTCTCTCTCATTTTATTTTAACTCACTCTCAATAATAACTCCCAGTTTAGCAATGGATAGATTTTTAATCATCATCTCACCTGAGGCTGAGAATACAATCTTGCCCCCAACACGAGATTAGTAAGAATTGTATATGATTTAGACAGCAATTGAAATAGTCACTGTGACTTCATTTCAGGCCTGCTTTGTCCTGCAGTGAGAGCTGACTTGTGACCAAAGCTGTAGCTTCTATTCTAAAAGTGACTTGAACCAGCCTCTGTCCCTGCTTGCCCTCTTGTCTGCTGCCCACTCAGGGCTACACCTCCTGGCACATCCCCAAGTCAGTTTGGAGCAGGGCATCAGCATGCCTGACTGCAAAGACAGAAGACAAAACCAGCCAGTAAATAGACACAAGGCCAACTGTGAAGAAGAATTCAATGGCAATAATCGCAGTGGCTTTTGATTTTTGCTTTTCATTTACCTGCTTTATCTACCCTATCACAGGGTTTTCTGCTGCTTTCTTTGGAAGATAGTTTAGAGTTTTCTATTTGTACCCTCTGCTGACAACATAGTTTAGGCTGATATGATTTCATGACTGGCACCTAACTAGAGCTTCTCTACTGGGTTATCTACTTCAAGCTTTTCCAACCCATCCAGCATGCAGTCCTCAAAGCAATTTTCTAAAATGCTAACTTCATTATTCCTGGGATTGAGAATAAGAAATCAGGCACTTGAATTTGAGCGCTGAACATCCTGAGGTCCTATTTTTGTTTGTTTGTTTCTTTATTTTTATGTGCTTTGACTCTCAATAAACCTAAGGTTGCCAGGTGCGGTGGCTCATGCCTGTAATCCCAGCACTTTGGGAGGCCGAGGCAGGTGGATCACGAGGTCAGGAGATCGAGACCATCCTGGCTAACATGGTGTAAACCCCGTCTCTACTAAAAACACAAAAAATTAGCCGGGCGTGGTGGTGGGCGCCTGTAGTCCCAGGTACTCAGGAGGCTGAGGCAGGAGAATGGCATGAACCTGGGAGGCGGAGCTTGCAGTGAGCCGAGATCGCGCCACTGCACTCCAGCCTGGGCGACAGGGCGAGACTCCGTCTCAATAAAAAAACAAACAAACAAACAAACAAACAAACAAAAAACCTAAGATTTTGAGACCAGGTAGCTTTCTATCCCCAGCAAGTCCGAGTTAGTCCTTTTTTCCTCCTAATATTGTTGTGATTAAAATAAGTTCAGAGAAGCAAATGGTTTTCATTCATGAACAATAAAGCTTTCGAACACTATATTGGAATTATTTGCACATAAAATCCAAAACAACGGGTATATTTTGTTATATAAGAATAATCAATTAGACTTCAAAAGCAAACACTCCTGTTTTATAGTCAATAATTTAGTAATGTGTTAAACCCCTATTACAGTAAATAAAAATGGCTGTTTAAAATGTCAGAAATAGTTAACTCCAGTTGAGCAGGCTCTCTGGAGTCAGGCTAGGTGGCCTCAGTTCAGGCCTGACTGGTGTTCTGGGAACAGGAAAACAGGTGCAGTCATACAGGTGACAGCCGGTGGGTCCTGGTAGGTTTCAGCTGGTGGGCATGGAGTGGCACAGGTTGGCATCATTAAAAATATCACTGGTGACCCAGCTACCTGGGTGGGCTGAGGCAGGAGAATGGTGTGAACCCGGGAGGCGAAGCTTGCAGTGAGCCAAGATCGCGCCACTGCACTCCAGCCTGGGCGACAGAGCAAGATTCCGTCTCAAAAAAAAAAAAAAAAGAAAGAAAAAGAAAAAAAAATCACTGGTGAAAATGTCTGATTAGGCAAGCAAGGAAGCTTGTAGGGTAGAATAGAAAACCAAATTTGGACTGGGCATGTTGGCTCATGCCTGTGATCCCAGCACTTTGGGAAGCCAAGGTGGGTGAATCGTTTGAGCCCAGGAGTTTGAGACCAGCCTGGGCAACATGGTGAAGCAATATCTCTAGAAAAAGTACAAAAATTTGCCAGTACTGGTGGTGCACGCCTGTAGTCCCAGCTACTCGGGAGGCTGAAGCAGGAGGATTGCTTCGGCCCAGAAGGTGGAGCCTGCAGTGAGCTGAGATGACACCACTGCACTGAAACCTGGGTGACACAGTGAGAACCCGTCTCAAGAAAAAAAAAAAAAAAAAAAAGGGAGAAAACCACATCTGTTGAAATTGAGAGAGACCTGATATTTTAACATCCTGATGAATCTTGAAAATGACAACAACAACAACAGAATTTATCAGTGCACATAACTACTAGCTCCAGGGTAGAGATGAATCTAGGACCTCAGATTAAGTTTCCTGGAATCTCCTTCTTGCTTGCCTCTGCATTCCTGTGTTGACTCCATCAGAGAGGAAAACATGGTAACCAGCAGCTCAGGCTTACATGCTGTCAGCCCAGCAGCCCAGGGGGAAGAGCACTTCCTTTTTCAGTAGTTGCAGCAAAGTCCTAGAGTTGAACCTCTGAGCCTGACCTGATTTACTTGCATCTTTTAAACCAAACCCTCTGGACAGGAAGCTGGGCTACTTAGACAGCTAAAGCCAGGGGGTCAGGCTGGCTTTATTGGGATTTTGTGATGTGAGTCCAAGGAAGAGTATTTGCCCCGAGGAAAATCTGGGTGCTGTTATTGGAAGAGCAGGAGAGAAAAATTAGAGCTATTCACTGCCATCACTCCCCAACTCTCATCTACCTCTCAACATACATAGCAGAAAGCACTCTTCCCCCGGACTCGCGAACGTCTGGGGCAGATTTTGTCAGGAGAGCGCTAGAACCCATGTGAGTCCCCTTGACACCACTGTGCCCATTAGATCAAGGTACTGCTTCTTCTAAAAACATTTTATTGCCATCTGACAAAACATTAGCATTATAAATTACAAATCTGCAATGACCGACATGCAAATGACATCCTGGAATGTGATTAAAGTAAATTCAGAGAAGCAAATGGTTGCCATTCGTGAATAATAAAGCATAACATAAAAAATATAAAAATGTAAAAAAAATACATTAAGTTGGGTATAATCTTCACAGCCTAACTAACTGTGGTCCTAAGTTTGGTATTCCGTTGTCCACTGTATTCCTTTTCAGGTGAACAGGGGCAATTTTGCAAGGTTCCTTAATAATTTCTTGACTTCAGTGCTTCTTTTCTTTTTCTTTTCTTCTTCTTCTTCTTTTTTTTTTTTTGTTTTTTGTTTTTTGTTTTTGGTCTTCAAGGTGGTTTCTGGCAGCAAAATCCTGATGCAAGTCTTGAGAGTGAGAATAATGGAAGCAAAATATTGGGTGACAATACTACGAAAAAAGGAACATGACTTCTCATCTGGTAACTTCATTCTCAGGAATTGGGCGTAACCTACAGAAAACATGAGGAGTGGGTAGGTCAGGAAACAGACTACAACGTAATGTAGAAGTCTATGACAAGCCCCAGAGGCTGCAGAAATCTAACGCCTGCTTCTAGGAAACTTTCTTAAGTTAATAGATAGAAATACTTTCTTTCCTTTCTCCCTGTCATTGCACACACATTGACTGAATTTTTTTTTCACATGAAAGTTTTTAGTTTATTAATCTTCTCATGAAAAGTCCAAAATGGGCACAGGTAGCCTTTACTGCAGCACCTTCATTCCTTCGGCTTTTTGCCAGCACCAACATTGGCCTTTGCAGTCCCCCTGACTTTCTTCATTCTGTTCTTGTGTTCCTTTCATGGCTTTCTTGAGGTCTTTTTCTTCTCATACAGGCCATGTCTTGCAAGTCTATGTTTGGGTTCATCTTTCTTTGCACAATCCAGGGAGTCATGAATCATGCCAAAGCCAGTTGTCTTGCCACCACCAAAATGAGCTCTGAATCCAAATACAAAGATGACATCCGGTGTGGTCTTGTACATTTTGGCTAGTTTTTCCCGAATTTCTGTCTTAGGCACTGTGGCCTTCCCGGGGTGAAGGACATCAATGACCATTTGTTTCCTCTGAAGTAGTCGGTTGGTGATGAACTTTCTAGTGCGGATAGTTACGATGTCATTCGTGATGGTGGCCTATCTTCAGACAGTCAGGGAGGAAAAAGCTGACTGAATTTTTAGAAAATCACTGCATAAACCCTGTAGAATAGATTTAACTATCCTCCATTGATGGACATCTAAGCCATCAATTTTTTTTTTTTTTTTTTTTTTTTTGATACAGGGTCTCACTGTATCACCCAGGCTGGAGTGCAGTGGCACTATTTCAGCTCACTGCAACCTCTGCCTCCAGGGTTCAAGTGATTCTCCTGCCTCAGCCTCCCGAGTAGCTGGGACTACAGGCACCTGCCGCCGCGCCTGGCTAATTTTTGTATTTTTAGTAAAGATGGGGTTTCACCATCTTGGCCAGGCTGATCTTGAACTCCTGACTTCGTGATCCACCTGCCTTGGCCTCCCAAAGTGTTGGAATTACAGGCGTGAGCCACCGAGCCCGGTCCCATATATATATATATATATATGCATATATGTGTGTGTGTATATATATGTGTGTGTGTATATATATATACATATTAAAAGGAGAAACAGTTTCTTAACACTAAAATAGGGATAAATGAAGATTTGGTTATAGTTAATCATTCAACAAATATTGATTGACTGCCTCTTGGGTGGCACTTATTCTTTGTTGCTCAATGTCCCCACCTGCCCCACATTCCTCAAGACTCAGTTCGAAATCTACCACCTCCACCAATTCTCCCTCTAGTTTCTAGCCAACAATTGATTGTCATTTTTGCTCTCTTCTAATAGGAATTTGTCACACAACTGGAATCCTGCTCTCCTGACTTGATACTGTTTCTAGCTAATAATTGATTGTCATTTTTGCTCTCTTCTAATAGGAATTTGTCACACAACTGGAATCCTGCTCTCCTGACTTGATACTGTGTAGGAGAGCTTTCTAGAAATGCAAAGTGGCCTTGTCAGTCTCCACCAGTGTCTCACAAAAGTGCAGCCCGTCAAGAAAATTGTACAAGATCCTCAAGATCTGCTCTTGATTTCTGCTCTGGTCTTATTCTCCTGCTACTTCCAGCTCTCTTTAGTAGCTCCACTAAGCCAATCACTTACTTCATTCCGACTGAAACACAAGCTGTTCACAGGACCCCACGTCCTCTCTGGTCTCTTGGCTTTTTTTTTCTTCTTTGAGACAGAGTTTCCCTCTTGTTGCCCAAGCTGGAGTGCAATGGTGCGATCTTGGCTCACTGCAACCTCCGCCTCCTGGGTTCAAGCGATTCTCCTGTCTTAGCCCCCCGAGTAACTGGGATTACAGGCGCACGCCACCCTGCCCAGCTAATTTTTGTATTTTTAGTAGAGACTGGGTTTCTTCATGTTGGCCAGGCTGGTCTCGAACTCCTGACCTCAGGTGATCTGCCCGCCTCGCCCTCTCAAAGTGCTGGGATTACAGGCATGAGACACTGCATCCGGTGTCTTGGCTTTTTAATGAAGTGTGCTCAGGCCCTGCCCCACCTCTGGATACATAAGTCCATTCAACACATCTTTACTGGGCATCTCCTTACAACAGGTAACATGCTAGATGTTCTAGGTATACTAATGGGCAATGGGGTAGGATCCCTTGGAGTGCTTGTAGTCTAAGGGGGAGACATAGACACAACCACACATCTATATAGCAAGAAACTCTCATACAGTCTGCAAGGAACAGTGCTGGGCACTATTAGCATCCATACCAGGAGATCTCATTAAACCAGGGGCAAGAAATGGACCAGGAAAACATCCTTGAAGGTGAGTTTAGAGCTGATATCTGAAGAACAGGTTGGGGTAGGGGAGCAGTGCATTCTAGGTAGAAACACCACGTGCCTCAAATCAGAAAGAAACAGGTCAGCTGGGTGCGGTGGCTCATGCCTGTAATCCCAGAACTTTGGGAGGCCGAGGCAGGTGGATCACCTGAGGTTGGGAGTTCGAGACCAGCCTGACCAACATGTAGAAACCCCATGTCTACTAAAAATGCAAAATTAACCGGGTGTGGTGGCGCATGCCTGTAATCCCAGCTACTCGGGAGGCTGATGCAGGAGAATTGCTTGAACCCAGGAGGCGGATGTTGCAGTGAGCAGAGATTGCACTATTGCACTCCAACCTAGTCAACAAGAGCAAAACTCTGCCTCCAAAAAGGAAGGAAGGAAGGAAGGAAGGAAGGAAGGAAGGAAGGAAGGAAGGGAGGGAGGGAGGGAGGGAGGGAGGGAGGGAGGGAGGGAAAGGAAGGAAGAAAGAGAAAGAAAGAAAGGAAGAAAGAGAAAGAAAAAAGAAAGAAAGAGAGAAAGAGAGAAAAGAAAGAAAGAAGGAAAGGAAGAGGTGAAATTTGTGAATTGAAAATGAATCTGGTGAGTGTGGAACATAAAGTCTGATAGTTTATTGAATACAATATAATTCTGCATTCTAAGGGGTGCATTCATGTTTTGGCTCACTAAGCTCATAAGCTCTTAAATCTGTGTCCCCACTTGTGGGACATACTCTGTTCTGAATGCCTTTTACTCTTAATCTCTATCCTGACCTGGGTGTAGCTCACATCAGTGGGCTCCTGAGTTCATTGGCTTCTGCGTTAGTTTGGCTGATATGGTATCCTGGCAGGCGATGGAGGCAAGGATGTGACTGAGAGACAGATAGGAAAGGAGCAGGACTCTGGAGAGCCATAAAGGTTGTTTCTCAGATATGTGGGTCTTTGGGGAAAGGGGAGGTAAAAAGTCTTCGGTGAAGCACTCTAAATTCTTGGAGCAGAACTATCCATGAGTTCATGCACATCAATTATGCGCATTATTACAGGCGGCCAAAGGGTGGGTGATCTCCATATTCTCCTCACTGCTAGAAACCTTTAGTATTTTTTTTTAAAAGTATCTGTTTTTCTGTCTATCGATCCATCTGTCAATCTATCTCTCTCATATATCTACATCCACCTCTCTTCCAGAGAGAGAAAGAGGTGGATGTGCATATGGATGTAATTGTTTTGTTTGTTATATATTCAGGTATATTAAGTTTTCTGAATGAGTATAAACGATTGATATGTGAGTCAGTGGGAGTGAGTCATCTTTAAGAATATTCCTTACTTTACAATGTTAAACCTCTGTGGTAGGGCATGAGAGATGGTAAGAAATGCTCGTACAGTAGAATAACAGGTTTATAAGATCCAGGCCCGGGAAGGGATTGAAGGTGGGAGGCCTCACAGGACCCTGGGTGGCATTGCAAGAGTGGACATCACAGTAAAGGAAGCCAGAAGGGTACAGAGAGGGAAGCTGAAAGTCACTGAACACAGACCTCACCCCTTTCACCACCGAGCACAAGACCAGCTTCTGTGATAGCAAGAAAAACCTGGAGATTTTTCCAAGGCAGAGCCTTATTGCTTTCAAGGGTCTTGAAAGCATGCTTTAACATGATGTGATAATGAATTTTAGGTGTTAACATGACTGGATTGAGGTATATGTACAAAAGGCATCATTTTGGGTTCTTTCTGTAAGGATGCTTTCAGAGGAGATTAGCATGTAAGCCTGAGTGGACTGAGTTGAAAAGATCCACCATCAATGTGGGTAGGCACTATCCAGCTGGTTGGGGGGCCTAGACATAACAGAAGCAGAGGAAAGTGAATGTGTCTTTTTTTTTTTTTTTTCTGAGATGGCATCTCACTCTGTCGCCCAGGCTGGAGTGCAATGGCACAGTCTTGGCTCACTGCAACCTCCCCCTCCTGGGTTCAAGCAATTCTCCTGCCTCAGCCTCCCAAGTAGTTGGGATCACAGGCACCCACGATGCCTGGCTAAATTTTGTATTTTTAATAGAGACGGGGTTTTGCCATGTTGGCCAGACTGGTCTTGAACTCCTGACCTGAGGCAATCCACCTACCTTGGCCTCCCAAAGTGTTGGGATTACAGGCATGAGCCCCTGAGCCCGGCCCAATGTATCTTTATCTACCTCCTAGAGCTGGAATACATTCTCCTTCTCATGTTACTGGGCATCAGAATTCCAGGCTCTTTCGCTTTTGGACTCCAAGACTCACACCAGTGGACCTTCGGTTCTCAGAACTTACACCATTGACTCTCTGGGCTCGGAAGCCTTCAGACTTGGACTGAGCTACACTACCAGCATTCACGGTCTGTGGCTTGCAGATGGCTTGTCATGGAACTTCTCAGCCTCCATAATCACGTGAGCCGATTCCCCAGTAAATAACCTCTCATCTCTCTATCTCTATCATCTCTCTCTAATCCATCTATCTATATCCATGTATCCCATTAGTTGTATCTCTCTGAAGAAGCCTAATAAACATGGAATAACAAAGAGAAAGGGAAGAACAAGAAGAAGCTGTGCAACAAAGTCTGTTGTGCTCTCTGGTACTTTGGTAGGCACTTTTCCTCCATCAAAGACCCATAATAATCATCATCTCCAACTTGTTTCCATTCTAATGTAAGCATCTGAGTGGATGAAAGAAGACATTTTCTAAAAGGCTGTGTAGTGTGACTGCATCTAATGTCATCACGAGGCTTTAATCACCCTTCTTGATTTTTATCACGATTAAACATAATGCCACATACCTATCCCCTGCTGTCTTATCCAGAACATTTCTTTCCCTGATTCCTTTTCTAAGAGGTGCCTTGGACAGGCTGTGTGTCACCACGAAAACTTGCTGCCACTCTCAAGGGCCTCTTCTATGGACCTGTTCCCTCCTGGTTGTGGTAATCCTTCCTTTCCCTCATTCTGTCCCTCATTCTTTCAGACATAAGGGTAGTGACAGCGCCAGAGCTACTAGCTTGGGGTTGTTGTCTTTTCTAGTCCTTTATAAACAGTTCTTTTGTAAATAAACCCTCCATGTATTATCCTAATTTGAATGTGCTGTCTGATTCCTGTTGAGATCCTGACAGATTCATCCCTCCCACCAAAGCAACATCCCCATTTGTGCTGTCTACTAGGGGAGCCACCAGCCACCTAGGGGTATTGAGCATTTGAAATGTGGCTAGTCCCAACTGAGATGTGCGGGAAGTATAAGATTCTTTCACACTGGATTTCAAAGACTTGGTATGAAAAGAAAGAACACATATGATTTCAATCATTTTTATATTGACTACATGTTATAGTCACCTTTTTGGATGATGGGATATATTATGAAAAGATAACTTTCTCTGCTTCTTTTTTAACCTTTGTAAGGTGATACAATTTATTAGAAATCAGCCTGGGCAACATGGCAAAACCCCATCTCTACAAAAAACAACAACAACAAAAAAACTAGGTATAGTGGCACACGCCTGTAGTCCCAGCTACTCAGGAGGCTAAGGTGGGAAGATCACTTGAGCCGGGAAGGCAGAGATTGCAGTGAGCCAAGACTGTGCCACTGTACTCCAGCCTGGGTGACACTCAGACCCCATTTCAGAAAACACACAAAAAATTACTGGAAATTAAAAATTACCCATGCAGCTTTTATTTGTGGCTCACATTTTGCTTCTAAGGTGCAGAGCTGTCCTACATATCATGCAAGTGATGGTGAGAACCGAGCAAGTATTTAATTCCCACCTAAAGGAAAGACCTGTGCTCAGAAAGTGAAAGACCAAACGCATGCTATGATGTCATGTTGGAGCTAGAAGGGAACTTCCAGCCCATCATTTTCCAGTCCGGGAAACTGGGGCATGTTTATAAGAATTCGCAGAATTGCATGTGTTCAAAACAACTTAAAAATGGTCTTTGTTTTGTCTTCCTTCTGCAAATCTGACTGAAGTACTTAGAGAAAAAATCTGAAAACACAGGAAAGCTTAAGTTAGCATTAGATCTCAACTGGTTTGTCAATATCCAATTTTAGAACACAGAAGGACGTTAAAGCTTGGCAGGGCTTGTCCATCCTCGTAAACGCCCAGTGCTTTATGGCATCAGAATCTAAAGGGCTCTTCAATGGTTGTTGAATCAGTTGGGATTGGTAATTCATAAACATAAAACCATATCCAGCAGTGAGTATTTATCCAGCAGGGCACAAATTCATGGATCCATGCAAGCCCAGAGTTAGAACCACTAGGTTCCCCTTGGAAGCTGAAAAAGCGGAAGCTGACTTCCACTTCCATGGTCAAATAACAGAAGGGCTGCGAAGTTCCTGCATGGGGGCGCAGAAATGCCTGGTAAGTTTCCTGCACCGTGGACCTTGAGCCTACGGTGGGCCCTTGTTAGTACCCACAGTGGACCCAGAAAGCTGCCTCCACAGCTTGCAGCGGCTGGTATGAAACTGCCAAGCTACCGCCCACATGGTGAGGCATCCCGTGGAGGCAAGGAAGTCAAGAAATAAGGAACAAATAGGATTGGAACAAAAAACCACCTAATGTATCTTCCACAGGCCACCTCCCTCCATTAGACAGCAAGGCGGTTTGTATCCCTTCCTGACCTGCTCTCCGGGGAGCGCACGAAGGGGATATAAGGTCAGGGGAGGCAAGAGAAAGAGGAAACGGCCGTTTATGACAGGACATTTAACCCCTTTGGGAGCGTGCACGAGCGCGCGCGCGCGCACACACACACACACACAAGTACAAACAACAGTAAGAAAATACACACTACATTAAAAATTGGGCATAGGGACTTGGGATAGGAGCTGCATTTTTTTTAATTTTAATTTTGCCTTTGATTTATGCATTGGTTTTTCTCCTAAGAGTCTGTTCCTTTCTAGGCCCTGGAGGACTGGATCATCTTATGCAAATCCAGGGGAAAACAATCAAAAGAAGAAAAGAAAAGAAAACAAACAAACAAACAAAAAACAAACTGATGGGAGAAAGAGCTTTGCTCCAAGGCCCGTAGCAGACAGTTGAGTAGGTAGAAGTCGAAGCTGCTGCAGAGGAATTCGGCTTGCGCTAGACAAACGGGGGCGTGGCGTGCAGCGCAGTACTGGAAACTGCTGCAAACAAAACTTCCAACGGGACGAAGAGTAGGTTCCAGGCGATGGAAAGTGGTGGGATGGAGAAGGATAGGGCAACAGTGCCGAGAGAGGAGCAGAGCGCGGGGAACCTGGAGAGGGCCAGGGCTGCGGAAGGCTGAGCTGCGGTGGAGAGCTCTGGAGCTCCTCACCAAGCTAGTGGCTTCTTGGGTGGAAGTCAGGCCTCCAGGGATCCGGCCGGCCTTAGCTGTCACTCAGGCAACCCCGAAGCAGCCGCAGACCCCGGATCCACTGGAAGGGGGCGAAGCCGCCGGGAGGAATGGGGGACACTGGGGAAGGGGCGTCGCCCCTGCTACCCCCGCCCTCTCCAGTGCCATTGGGCGGCCGCTGCGGAGCCCGCGCCACCTTTTCTCCATCCTACCCCGCCCGTCTGGCCCCGCCCGGCCGCTGGTCCGCGCCCCGCTGCGCTAGTCCTGGGGCTGGTCCGGCCCGGGCCGTTGACGTCACCAGCAAGTTTGCTGCCCTCGGCGTCCCACGTGTGGCGGCGGCGGCGGCGGCCCGGGAGGCAGCCGGTGAGCGCCTGCGAGCACAGTGGCGGGGGCCGCTGACAGGTCCCGCGCAGCCCAGCCCCGCCAAGCGGCTCACCGGTGGGGTACAAGAGCAGTTTGGAGCAACCCGGCGCGCACGGAGAGGGGTGGACGGCTCCGCAAGGGCCTTCTGTCTCCCGTTCTGGCAGAGGGACTCGGGCGGACCTCGCTCCTCGGCCAAGAGAACCTGAACCAGGGCGGAGAGGACGCGCCCAGGCGGGCAAGGGGACCAGAGGAAGCCCGAGCTGGAGGGCACTGTCGCTCGCCCCTCTCTGGAGCGCACGGAGCGCAGAGGCGCCGCAGCCGCGCGTGCCCTCCCCGGGACTGAGCCAGGGATGCAGGATCGCTGAGCGGACATCCGCCCCGAGAGGCCGCTCGGGGCCGGGGCTGAGACGCACGCTTTCGCCACTGCTGCCAAGACCCCGATTCCGGCGACTCTTGGGGGGAACCGGGTGGCCGAGGGCTGCCCCAAGCTCAGGACTTGGGCGAGTCTAAGACGATGGTTTCTTAAGCACGGACCCGCGTTCCCCTTCCCGCCCCCTCGACTGGAGGCAGGGATCCTGCGTGAGGCCCCCGGGGGCTCCGTCTCCCCGCGGAGCCCCGGCCGCTGCCTCCCGGGACAGTTCGCACGGCCGCAGAGGCGCACGGCGATGTGGCCTCCGTCCAGCGCGCAGGCACGCCGGGGGGATGCTCTGGCACCTGTCGGGGTCCCGGCCTAGCATGGCCCGCGCGTTGTCCGACGTCGCCTCCGGCTAGGATGGCCCCTCTGGGCCCTGCCGGCGCCCTCCCCACCTCTGCCGAGCCGCTGTCCCGCAGCATCTTCCGGAAGTTCTTGCTGATGCTCTGCTCCCTGCTCACGTCCCTTTACGTCTTCTACTGCCTGGCCGAGCGCTGCCAGACCCTGTCCGGACCCGTCGTGGGGCTGTCCCGCGGCGGCGAGGAGGCGGGGGCCCCTGGTCGCGGTGTCCTGGCCGGAGGCCCGCGGGAGCTGGCGGTGTGGCCGGCGGCGGCACAGAGAAAGCGCCTCCTGCAACTGCAGCAGTGGCGGAGGCGCAGGCCGCCCTCGCCGCGCGACAACGGCGAGGAGGCGGCCTGGGAAGAGGAGTCGCCTGGCCTGGCCGGGGGTCCCGGCGGCTCCGGGGCCGGAAGCAGCGTGGCCGAAGCCCCGCAGGGGACCCTGGCGCTGCTCCTGGACGAAGGCAGCAAGCAGCTGCCGCAGGCCATCATCATCGGCGTGAAGAAGGGCGGCACGCGGGCGCTGCTGGAGTTCCTGCGCGTGCACCCCGACGTGCGCGCCGTGGGCGCCGAGCCCCACTTCTTCGACCGCAGCTACGAGAAGGGCCTCGCCTGGTACCGGTGAGCGGGGCGAGCCCGGGCGGGGGCTGAAGGATCCGGGAGTCCTGGGCTGGGAAAGACGTGGGAGAGCCCTCGGTGACCCCCGGTTCGCCCTCCTGCCCACTTCTTGCAGAAGGCGAAGGATCATCAAGGTTCTTTCTTCCCTCTCCGCCTTCTCCTTCCTGGGAAGTGGATGTTGAGGGAGACAGTGGGAGGGAAATTCTGGCCTTCATGATTTTCGTCCTTGGGGATCCCTCGCCAACAAATAGCCAGTCTGGTCTCTTTCTCCTGCTCTGCAAAAGTATTCATGTATTTAACTAAAAGAAAAAAAAAGTCTCTTCTAAATTAGAAACCTGTTCAACAATTAATAGATTTCCTTCCCCTTCCCAAGGAAGCCCGTTTTCATTCTTTATCTTTCGGGCAGTTCTCTGTGGTTAACACAGTCTTTACCATCAGGTATTTATTTACCTTGACCTTTTGCCAGATAGTTGTCCTAGGTGGGAAGTAATATAGAGACTTAGTAAAAGTGTCAAGAACCAGAGAATCTGGGTAGTTTGGAAAATATATGCCTGTCTGAGCAACAGAAAGCAACCAGGCACTGTATTTTAAAGGACGCTTGGCAGTAACTTTTGTTTGAGGGCAAGGAGTGAGTTTTGTGAAGGGCTTTTGATATTTGTAGGGAAAAGTAACTTTTGTCTCTTGACTGACAGAAACTTTTCCAAAGATCTTCAAACAATCCTCTTTACAGATAAGGTAGCCAATTAAAAGAAGAAGAAGACAAAAGAGGGAAAAATACCTTGGCACAGCTTTGCCAATACAGTTTAGGAAATAAGTTTCGCTTAGATCTTAATCTTAAATTTGCCAGTCTCTTCAAATTCAGACCACCGTTAATAATAAAATCAGCCAGATTCTAATAAATCTAGTGTCGCCTGGATTTTGTTTGCCATAATATATTGGCTTTTTTTTTTCTTTCTTCAAAGTACCAGTAAAAATTATGTTGCTAGTTTTCCATTTTATAAAGTTTATCTTGTTCATAAAATATGCATTCCGTTTGTTATTTTAACTGAAACAATGTTACGAAAATTACAGCACAATTTAGGTACATTTCAAAAAGCCCATTAAATTAACCATTCATCCCCAACACAGAAATGGATATGATTTGACAAGTTTATTTACTTGAGGGGCCAATTACACTCTCAGATTGATTTCAGGAGCCGAATTTACAGTAAATCTACTCATAGAGAAAAGATTTGGCCCTAAAAATAGAATTTGAACATTAAACACTTTTAAAACAGTAACTTTCCATTTGTTGGAAAGAAAAAACAAACAACATTCCCTTAATATAGATGATATATCATTTCAAATCATCAGCCACTTAAAACATCCCCTTGTGTTTCTGTCATTTATGTTGTATCCTCTGGGAAGTTCTTATAAAAATGACCTGTTGAATCTGAAAACAACAGGTCCTTCTTTTTAGCACAAAGGCAGTTCTGTTTTTTCCATCAAGGACACGAGAAAGAAGTGATTAAAGACCCCTAAAACTCTTATCTATAGCAGTTTGCTATTGAATTCGGCCTCGAACCGTGCTATAAGCGAACACATTTCAAGCTGACTGTCTAAAACATCTAACACTACGTTGGGCTCTGAGGTGCTATTAAATATGGTGAAATATTTAGTACTAAAACCCTTTATTTTCCTTTTGCCATGTAAACTTTATTTCCACAAAGTAGGATTGTTTCTTCTTATTCCAGAAATGAGTATTTGAGGGCACAGTGTATCTGCAGACCTGGATCTTATTTTCCGTGGACCTTTCTGAGCTCCTGTAAGGGGGAGGAAGGTTTCAAGGTAACTAGAAACATAAGTATTTTTTTAAAAAAAGAAATAAAAAAAAAGAAAAAAAGAGTCATAAACTTGTAGGCCACTCTTTCCTTTGGAAACTGAAAGCATGCTATAAAGTAAATCTCTCCTTGGATTGTTTACTCCAGCAGAAGAGTTCTATAAAGCAATTTATGGTGGTTACAAAAATAACTGCACAGTAGACTTCATGGTTTGGTGAATTTAATTTTCTAAGTGTTGGAGCAATGTCTTTGTTTTACCATTTGCAGTGGTTTTTTTATTGGATGCATAAATTTACGTTTAACTCAATTACATAGGAAACTTATTTTTAAAAAATCCAACCTATGGAGCCTGGATTATGTGATTATTTAATGAAATTTCCCCAAAGTTCTCTTTCATCTTGGCTCTGAACTTGGGGTTTGATGTTTGTGAGTAAGACTGAAGGCTCAACTATGAAAAAAAAAATCTCCCACCCAGAATGCCACTTAAATATTAAGTGCATTTTAGCTACTTATATTTGGCTAATAGTTTAGAACAGGGGGATTCAGTTAGACCTGCATGAGTCAGCCCAATCTTTGCAATACAGGATTTGTACCACATGCTTATGACCACACTAACACAGACACACACATATGAACAGAAATAAATTCCAGATATTTGCACCCAGCAGTGAATTATGGAAGAGAAAACCCTATATAATTATTTTTAGGTGTACATTGACGTGGGAGAATCCTAAAATGTCTAGCCTTTTTTTTTTGGCCAGTGAAATCACTCAGCTAGCCATGATAGTTTGTGGTGGCAGCGCCCCCTACTGTCCCCACAAAGGGACAAATCTGTTGCTATTAGCAAGTTTGAAGAAAGTCTCTTGGAGAATGAGTCTGTGAGTTAGAAATGCCTGTTGCTGAACTTTTTCAGTCAATTACTCTCACTGGGAAGAAAATAAAATACTTTATGAAGTTTTTTCCAAGAGTGAAGCAATAAACACTTCCTTCATTTGAACACACTTGCAGTGAAGGCAAAGAAAACAAATGTATTATTCAAAATCTCTAGAAAGAAAGTTATTCTTACTAATTTAAATGTCCTAATAGACTTCCTCTAAAATAAATACAACAAAGGCAAATTTTTATATGCTGAGAAACTCGACCCTGATGGAGTTTAAAAAAAAAAAAATTCCTCAAACTTAATTTAGCAGACATGGTATCAGTACAACAAATGTCTGTGGCTTGCGTGTCACGGGAAAGCTGTCCTTTGCAATGAATAGTCTCCATTTCTCTTGTATGTATGGTGGCTTCATAAAGCAAAGGAAAAAGTTTCCTTAACTTCAAAACATTGAGATACTTGCTGGAAGTCAGGACTGAATACTCCTACTGTAGTTCGAAAGCAGGCGAGCTTAGAATTTAATAAGGAAGCTCCCTTCTGCTTGTTTCCATCTGCACCAACTAAAAGGTATGCCCTTTTTTTTCTCGCAAGCTAAAAGATACCTATTAATAAAGTAGTTAAATATGTGTGTATGTGTGTGTACGTGTGTACACATACACATACATATGTATGTATATAAATGTTTAGATTCAATAACATTTCAGTCTATTATTTTGGCGCAAGATAGGCAATATTTATTATCCAGTCTCTTACACTAGCATGTCTATTTCTTATATTTCGATTTCTTTTCTTTAGCAACTCTGGACAATTTCGGCAGAGAAGGATACCACTAGAATCATTTTATTCTAGAGGATACGGGAAGATCAAAGATAGTCCAAATCAGAGTTTAGGAGTTAGTGCTCCCCGGACTTGACCAAAATTTGAAATTTCCTGGCCTCGAATGATCATGGCCCTGTTTTTCAATCCATTAGAGAGGCAGACTGAGCAGAGGCCCTTTCGATTCCTAGGAGGAGAAATTGGCATTTCGTAGCAGCTGGGAGCAGCTGCGAAGTCCCTCCACGTACAGTTTCCCACCCTCCTGTACTGTGCAAGCCCCTTCTGTGTGAAGAGTTTGAAATGAAATCCGAGCCAAGGAAGCTGCAGTCTGGCCACCCATGCAAGGTCATATGGACTGAAGGCCAAGGGCACTCTGTCCTTAGGGCAGAGGAAAGAACATTGGGACTAGGTGAGGGCTAGGAAGAGAGTGAGATGTTGCTTTGGACTCTGAGTCTAGAGTACTTGTCTACAGAAGTTCTCAGTACCTGGACGTTCCCCACCTACTCACAGGTTGGGGAGCCAAAATGCTGTCATCTAGTGTGCTAAATGTCTGAACTCTGGGCTCATCCCCAGTAGACAACCAGAAATGCAAGTTGATCAGCCCAGTTCCTGTGTGTGTGTGTGTGTGTGTGTGTGTTTGCCCTCACACATGCATGTGCATGCAGGAGCAGACACCCAGAAGGCAGGGACAATGACGGAATTTATGATAGGAAAGTTACTAAGTAGTTGGGGAACTTCTGAGCAATATTGGACATCCTGAGTAGGGAACGGTTTGGGGGCACTATTGAGATCATAGTCCAGGCATTAAACACAACAAAAACCCTTGGTAGAGCTTGGACTAGAATGCCTTGTGTGAATGAATATTCCTTTACAGGGATGAGATTTACAATATGCTCCTATACTTCATGTGAAATTCATAGACTTCTATGAAAATCCACCACTACATTATAATCTCCTGCCCTCTCTTTAAAAAGAAACACCCTGGCCAAAATATTTGTCTCCTGTAAATAAGTCTGTTGATTGGCCGGGAAAGAATAAGTGCCAAATCTGTATTTTGGCAGGGTCATGGGAATGAAATAAGCCTGTGTAATTAATGACAACAGGGGCTAACCTCACATAGACCAGATGCTTAACTTCATGAGAAGAGTGTTGCAGGGCAAACAAAACTCCCTGATATGAACAACAACAACAACAACAACAACAACAAAGGCCTCATATCTCTCCGGGACACAGTTGAACAATTGCAAATTGCAATTACCATCAGTCAAACTGCTGGGCCCAGTCGGGAACTTGATATTCTCAGCTCTTTTCCTTGGGGGGCAATCTTCCTCCACCGAGTGATAGTAAGTTGGCTGAAAAAGAGCATCGTTTCTTGGTATGGGTTTCCTAATGATATTAAACCCCAAGCTTTTAGAAAATTTGTTTCTGCTTAAGTGATGAGTTGCAATTGTGAACATAAGGTTTCTTATTAAATATGTGCCTCTAATATGTAATCAGAGGAAATTGTACTCCCTCATCTTTGCATTTTATAAGGATATCTTAAAAATGCTTGTCAGCACTTTAAAACTTTTGCTAATTTGATACAGTTTAAAAATCTCTATGGGGGATATTTATATAGTGAACAAATAAGCTGTTGTGAAGCCAAAATTGGGAAATTGAATTTATGAGAGGGAAGTTATTAAGTAGTTGGGGAACTTCTGAGCAATATTGGACATCCTGAGTAGGGAAGAATTTGGGGGCACTATTGAGATCATATGCCAGGCAATGCTGAGTTAGTGAATGGAAGCCTTTCCCCAGTTTCTTGCCTTCAGTGATGCAACTCTTGAATTTTTGCCTTACTATGTGGTCATGATTCTTCATGCCCCTAAAAACTTACATTTATCCTAAGATTTCCCGACTGCATCACAGAAACTCAGAACTGGCCTGTTTCAGTTGTCTGATGACAAGAAATGTGAAAAGAGACAGGGGAAGTGTTTATTAACAATGAAGTTTAGTACTTGCCATCAGGAGTTCCAGAGACATTCTTGCAAAGGTTTCAACACAGACTACCGACTCCATCAGCCTGCTTTGAATGTGATGTGTAGCGCCACCTAGTGGGAGGAGGAGTCAGCAAGCAACACCCAAAGGGAGGACTTGGAAAAATCTCATCATGATAGAGCGTATTTGCGGTCCCACTTTAAAAAAGAAACTACAGCAATATCAAAAACTTGTGTTTAGGTAGCACTTATAGCAAGATGATGTGCCTAGCACAGATGAACTGCACTTTGCCTTTTTCCAGGCAAGGATAAGTCACTTCATTTCGGCAGGGAGTTGATTCTTTGGAGAGAAATAAAGAGATTTGGCTTCACAATAAACTGAAAACCAAGATATAAATGATTAGGGGATTTATATTAAAAATGCCTATGACTGAAAGGAATACCATATGCCCCAGATTACTTTTGTTAGTGTGTTTTGCCTCTGTGTCTGAAAGCCAGCTTCAAATGAAAATACTTCCAGATGATTTTATTTCAACATCAGTAATGCAGGCCTGTTCCTTCCCCTGTGTGGTACAGGCTCTGGAGGAGGGTTCTGTGATTCTAAACAGAAGCCTGTTTAACTCTTAAGGCGCTTGAGGTGCCCCGTTGAGAATCCTGCCCATCACACACAGAACAGCTTCACAGGAAAGCGCTTCGAGAGTTGCGACAGGACAGGCGTTTCTGCGCCTGCAGTCCAGGCTGGGATGCAGGGTGGTGGTCAGGTTAAAGGAAGGCAGGATGAAAGGGACAAATAGGACAGATTGAGTGGAGAAACTGACAGACACCACCTTAACCAAGTAACCAGGGTTAGCATTCCCTTGTTGTGTTGAGATCATGATCCCTGATATAATACAATAGGATGGCACTTCACCTGTGCGGTAATCTTCCCCCAAATCCATAACCCCAGTATAGCCATGAGAAAACATTAGACAAACACTAACTGAGGGATATTTTACAAAATCCTTGACCAGTACTCTTCAAAAGTGTCAGGATCATGCAAAACAACGCAAGACCACTAAGCTAAGCTGTCTCAGATGGGGGCAGACAAAGGTGAGTCATGACTAACGAGTAAACACGAGGGTGCCGTTGGTCGGATCCTGGGTCCGAACTAAGACATTTATGGGAAAACTGGGGAAATGTGGATAATGTGTACAGTTTAGTTAATAGCATTATTATTCAGGTCAATTTCTTGGTTTTGATCATTGTACTGTACTAGGATTGCTATATCCCCTAAGATTATCATCTGGGTGAAAGGGGTATGCGAATTCTCTGTACTATTTTTCACAGTTTTAATATCTAAAATGATTCTAAAATCAAAGGTGTAAACAGCAAAGATGGCAGGAGAAGCCTAACAGGCGTTGAAGGATGAGGGCTCATGCTGAAATACTGTCTGTGCCGATTCCCTTTTATTCCGTGTTTCTCCTTTCCTTTCCTTCGGAAGGGCCCCCAGGATGGGCCCGCCAGCTTCCCCTCCCCTGCCCGCACCTGTTGCTTCCAGACATGCTGATCTTATCCTCAGCTGATTTCATAATCATATTGGCTCACGGCTCCCCTCCTACTCTCTTGTTCCCGAACCAAGCACAGAGACAGTTTTGTATTCCTTTCTTTCTGTCTTCTGCAGCGGGCAAATGTAAAGTGAAGAAGGTGTGAAAGTTTCCCCAAAGCTTTTTGTCATAGAGAACAAAAACGCTGATGTAAATGACAGGTCTCTGAGGGCACAAAGAGCTAAAAACTAAAATAAGGGTCAAAGGGAAATCAGACTTGGGCGTATGACTTTTTTTTTTTTTTTTTTTTGCTACAAACATAGAAAGGAACAGGTGTCAGTGGTTGAAAGCCGGTTATAGGGTAAATAGATAGATAGGGCCAGAGCTGTGGATGCACCTTATGGCGAAGATGACAACACGGTCCAGATTTTCCAGGCCAGCTTAGGAATTTTATCTGCTTACTTCACTCGTTTTAACCTGTGTTGTAGACACTTTGAGTTATGAAACTTTCCGTAGGAGAAAAACAGACCTGGAACAGTTAACACATTCAAGGAAGAGGCAGGAAGAGAGAAAGTGCAACCTTCAGGGCTCTGGAGGACCAATTTCGTTGCACCTTCTAACCACGCGGGTTTTTTCCACTGGAACCGCTCAGCCAGACTCCCAGCGTTATCAGACTCAAAATTCCTGTCTAGGTGGTGTGCTGTCGTTTTCTGCTTCTGTTTTTAAGCACACAGTTATGTTGATCTGCGCTTCTGGTTGAATAGAGTCATGAAAATCTCCCTCAAAACATTTCCTCTGATATTTTTAATAACTGTAAAAATAGTTTTATCCATATCACATTTTTCCCTAAGCAAAACAAAGCAACACCCACTCCATCAAGAGACTCCAAGTAACTAACAGTATTTTCTTTTAATCGTTCATTCGCTTATCTTTATTGGATCTGTTGTATCAACTGCTTTCGTGCAAGGGATAGACTGCAAATGCTTATGTAGTTAAAAATAATTTCTGTGATTTAATACCATTCTCTGTTTGGCGTTTTTCCATTTTAGTGGCCATACACTTTTCTTCATGTGTTTTAGCCTTTTTTAAAAATAGCAAAATAATTGGATCCCACAGTGTACCTTTGATGAAATCTATCATTTCAGAGGTGAGGTGATATTAACTATACTTGTTGAGGCCACGCTATGTGCTGGATGATGCAGAATGACCTGTCGCTCGTTGTCTGATGTTATTAATGTGATTCCTATTTTTAAGCAGGTCCTATCATTTTCTACATTTTATAGATCAGAAAACAGGCTCAGAAAGATGAAATAACTTGTCCAAGGTCGTAGAACTATGTACGTTATAGAACTGCTGCCAGGTTCACCCACCTCCGGCATGCCAGTGCCTCACCACTGTGGTGAATGGTCTCTGTGATGGTCTCTAGCACAACTGCCTACAGCTAGTTCCTGCCTACATAGCAAGCCACCAGTGTCTTAAAGGTGCAGGGGACTGAAAGGCTGCCGCATGTGGTAGAGTGACTTGGACTTTCTGATCTTGGACCTTTAGTTAGAAAATCGGACAGCACATTAGGGCCAGGTGTGGTGGCTCATGCCTGGAATCCCAGCACTTTGGGAGACCGAGGCAGGCAGATCACTTGAGGGCAGGAGTTCGAGACCAGCCTGGCCAACATGGCAAAATCCTATCTCTACTGAAAACACAAAAATCAGCCGGGTGTGTGGTGGTGTGCGCCCTGTAATCCCAGCTACTCGGGAAGCCGAGGCACAAGAATCGATTAAGCCCAGGAGGCAGAGGTTGCAGTGAGCTGAGATTGTACCACTGCACTCCAGCCTATGCAACAGATTGAGACTTTGTCTCAAAAAAAAAAAAAGAAAGAAAGAAAACAAAGAAGTTTGGGCAATCCATTAAAATACGGTTGTAAAAGTGAATTTTTAAAAGTATTTAAATATCTCTATTAGTCAATTGGCCTATTATGGAATAAGTAATTATGGAATAACTATTATTAAATAACACTTTTAGTTATTTTTGTCAATTTTACTCTCTTTTTCTCTAAAGAAGTCGTCTGATCACAGAACTTATCTCGTTGAACATATCAGAAATCTCGTGTCATTCAATTGATTTTTTCCCCATTTATTACAAAATAACAATAACCACCAAAAACACTTTCCAAACTGCTGTGTGAGAAAGCCAATATGTTGTCAGAAATGTAATCAGAGCTGGGCGCGGTGGCTCATGCCTGTAAACTCAGCACTTTGGGAGGCTGAGGCAGGCTGATCACTTGAGGTCAGGAGTTCGAGACCAGCCTGGACAACATGGTGAAACCCTGTCTCTACTAAAAATACAAAAGATTAGCCAGGTGTTGTGGCCATGCCTGTAATCCCAGGTACTCCAGAGGCTGAGGTAAGAGGATGGTGGAGCCCGGGATGCGGAGGTAGCAGTGAGCCGAGATTGCACCACTGCACTCCAGCCTGGGTGACAGAGTGAGACTCTGTCTCATTAAAACAAAAAACAAAAAATAAAATAAAAAGGAAAGAAAAAGAAAATACATGGAATCGGAAGGATGCTTGCTGCTCCTGGAATTGGAGCAAGGAGAACTGAGGCTTGTGTGCTGTGGCTAGTGTCATCGAGCTACCTTGAGGTCCCTTTTGCACCGTAGGGATCCCCCAATCCAGTGCTCTCCCGAAACCTTGCTGAGCCACTCTGCCAGTCTGTCTTCTTCACTTTTCCGTATTTTCATCTTTGGATTGATGCTTTTTAAAAATTCTTTAGATATGTTAATACCCCCAATGAGAGCACAACCTGGTTGTTATCCGAAGTACTATTCTATCTTCATTATTGTTATTATTAATAATGTTTGTCTAATTGATTTCCTGTCATCTGGTCATTATTAGCACCAAGCCTTTACTGGAGTGGTCAGGTCATTAGTTACATAAGACATGACTGTTGATCTGAACTTCCTTTAGTTCCAATAAGATAGAATCATAAACAGATAGGATGTTGGAGGTAGAAGGTATCCGAAAAATAAAGGTTGTCTTCTGAATAGGAAGAAACAGAAGTGCTTTGCCCAAGGTTAAGCTGAAAGACAAAAACTCAGTGCTTCTAAGTCCAAGGATATAATTCTTAAATGCATTTGGGGAACAATTGCATACCTCCACATATGTAAGTTTGGTTTTGGCGGATTTGCAACAAAGATAAAAATATATTTTTTTAATGGAACCAATCGTAGCATTATTTTTTTCCTCACAGAGCTATTAAATTAAAGCATTGAATTGAATTGAATCAATGGTCAATTCATCTTTAAATTTCTGTTTTTCATCTCAGATGTTTTCCACAATATTTCGATACTTAGAGGTGTGGGAACACGGCGAGTGCGATTGGTCTTGGGGTCCTTGAAAGTAATTTGTGTTTTATGTCCGTTGCCTGCTTGTAAAAGATTAGCAGGAGAAATCTGAGTATGGACAGGAAAAAGTTTGCTTTTTCGCTTTTTTCTCTCTTGAGTGTTCAGAGTAGGAAGTAATCAATCAAATTACGGGAATAAAATTTCTTTCCCCTTTTTCAGAGTTCTTACTTGGATTAGATCTCTCCTTTCACTAGGAAATATCAAAGTTGCCAGGCTGGTTTGAATGACAAAGTCAAAAATGATGTGTTTGTTATGGTCATAAATCTCTGCGGATTCTCATTAAGTTCAGGTATTTAACAAAAGGGAACCGGATTAAGCTGCAACTAAAGTTGTATTGCCGGAGCTAACTGCTCCCCTCGCCACCTTTCTAAATGGAAGCCATGTTTGCCCTAACTCTGTGTTTTGAAAAGATGCTGTAGCAATGCAGTGATTTCATTTCACAAACAAAGCTTTTCACAAAGTAAACAAAAACTTGCACCTGTGTGTGCATGTGTGTGCGTGCGTGTGTATGTGTGTTTAATTTTCTGGTGAGCTCTAATTATTCTTGTAGTTTCTTTCGTCAAATGTTGTGTGTTTGCTTTTTCATTTTTTCTTGTTTTAAGAAAGAAAAGCCACTTTTTTCTTTCTAATGAGGCCTTGGTGTAGAAGGCTTTTGGATTACAACATTATTTGTTCATAAGGGCTTTCCCCAAAGCCAGAGGGTCTACTAGAATGCCCTGCTAGGGTTTAATGATGGAAAGAAAACAGATTGGATCTGTTTTATATTTATATGGGGAGAGGTCATAGGGAGCTAACGCTTGTGAAGAAAATTCTTGGGATTTTCAGGTGCATTTGCTCTGTTGGCGAAGGGTGGCAAATTGGGGAGCAGGCCTTGGAGAAACTACTCAGCTCCCACGGATTCTTACCAAGTAGGAAGGAGGGCTCCTAGAGACTTCTGACTTTTCAAAGAAACTTGGAGTATCGACTTTTTAAAAACATATTGTAAAAGGATTTACATATTAAAAACCAAAACCCACACGAAAACCAAACAAACGTCTGTGTGGATGAAGCGAATCAATCTCAACTGAAGTGAATGGCTGCTAGTTTACAGCCTGTGACGTGCGGCGAAGGTCAGAGTTAGACAGTCCACAGCTGGAGGGGACCAGGGAGTTTTTCAAACTGTGACTCACGAGACATGAATGTCTGATGAAATCAATCCTTCTTTAAAAATGGAATTACCTATAAAATGGACTATACTAAGGTAACATAAGAGAGTGAATCCCATGTGGTAAGAAGGATAAGTGCTGCCTTGACAAACTCGGTTCTGTTTTTTATGTTTACTAATATAGATACGAGTGTGCTGAAAGAGTTGGGTGTAAAATGTATTTGTTATAGTGGATCCCAATAGCAAAAAAAGTTTGGAAAATACCGACTAGTGTACAAGAAAGTCATGTTTGAAAAGACTAAAATGGATGTGCTAAAATGACTAAAATGAGAAACTAAGTGTGAACATTCTATGCTATGGATTCTAAACTTCAATCCTTTTAACCCGATATGCCCAAGGCTTGGAACTGTACCACAAACAGAATCACTATGAGTTTAATGAAAAAAAAAGTTTAATGCCCCCTTACGCCAGGTGTCAGCAATTTTTTTTTTTCCTTTTTCTGGAAAGGGCCAGATACTAAATACTTTAGGTTTTGTGGGTGGTGCAGTGTTTACCACAACCACTCAATTCTGCTTGTGTAGCATGGAAGCAGCCACAGATGATATGTAAATGAATATGTGTGGCTGTATTCCAATAAAACTTTATTGACCCAAACTATAAAACCGCTGGCTGTCGTTTGCAGACTTCTGGGCTAAGCCAGAGGCTTCAAATATCTCATATGTGCTTCCTTTACTTATGGTTTACTCTCAGGTGAGCACCTGCAGCTAATATTCATGGCAATGTTAGGGAGGCCGAAGGTAGGAGATAAAACACCAATTCAAGATCCAGTTCAGAAATAACAGAGCTCCCTGTGGCTGTGTGGGAATGGGATTAGGCCGTGCACTCTGGAACTGCATGCCAGTGATCTGTATTTTTGAAACATACAAAGTTGTTTGGGAGGATGACATTTTCTAGAATGTGATTATATGCTCAACTACAAATATTCTGTTTTGAAACAGACATAAACACCAATCAAAGCAGTGGTAGCTCTTTTTTTTTTTTTTCAAGCTTAATAATCTGTTTTGATGCTTCCTTGACTTTGTACTTGAGTGTGTTTAGTTTATAAATCATCCCCTGCTCTCTCTTTTGCCTTTTTTCTTTAGCTGCCTGGGCACCATATGAATCATTTAGGAGCAGTAGGGGTACAGTGAGGTCACTTTGATTGTCACCTGACTTCTGCACTGAAACAGCATTTCATTCACCCATCTGTCTGTGCAGGTGAGGAGTGAGACATCAAGTTGGGAACAAAGTTTAGGAAAGATTTTTGAAAATTATTATTTTTTTTATTTTTGAGATGAGGTCTCGCTCAGTCACCAGATTGGAGTGCGGTGGCACGATATTGGCTCACTGCAGCATCCACCTCTTGGGTTCAAGCAATTCTCCTGCCTCACCCTCCCCAGTAGCTGGGACTACAGGTGTGTGCCACCACACCCGGCTAATTTTTGTATTTTTAGTAGAGACGGGTTTCACCATGTTGGCCAGGATGATCTCAATCTCCTGACCTCCTGATCCGCCCACCTCGGCCACCCAAAGTGCTGGGATTAGAGGTGTGAGCCACTGCGCCCGGCCTCAATTATCAAGTGGCATGTTTAAGGAGTTTGGACTTTATTCAAGGACAGCACAGTCCGATGGAAATGTAATGAGAAACTTACATGTAATTTCAGCTTTCTAGTAGCTACCTTAGAAAGGTAAGACTAAAGAGGTGAAATTAACTAATAATATTTTAACTTAAGCCAATATATCTAAAATACTATAATTTCAATATGAAATCAAAATAAAACATTAATAGTAAGAAATCTTGCAGTTGTTTATATTGCCTTCAAAATCTAGTATGCATTCTATACTTGCAACAGATTTCAATTTGGGTTAACTACATTTCAAGAGCTCAGTAGACTCATGAAGCCAATGGCTATTCTACCAGCTACTCAAGGCACTGGAGACAGAGGCAGGGGAAGCACTGAAGGCTTTCAGTGGAGGACTGATTTCACAGACCTCCTCTCGTTCTGCTTTGGAAATCTAATTCTCGGTGGCATATGGATGCACACTGGGATAGGTGGCTGTTGAGGAATCTAGAGGACAGATGATAGAGGCTTGAACTAGAGCAGAGCAGTGCAGTGTGCATGGGAAGTGAGGGAAAGATTTGGTAGATGTTTCAGAAGTAGGTCTTGTAACGTTGTGTGGAATACTAGCAATGCGGAAAGGAGGAGGAAAGGGAGAGGAGTTGAATACTTATTAGTAAGTTTAACTGTGATAAGGAACACAGAGGCAGGATGTGGTGGCTCACACCTGTAATCCCAGCACTTTGGGAGGCCGAGGCAGGTGGATCATGAGGTCAGGAGATTAAGATCATCCTGGTCAACATGGTGAAACCCTGTCTCCACTAAAACACAAAAAATTAGCCCAGCGTGGTAGTCCGCTCCTGTAGTCTCAGCTACTTGGGAGGTTGAGGCAGGGGAATTACTTGAACCCAGGAGGCGGAGGTTGCAGTGAGCCGAGATTGCACCACTGCACTCCAGCCTGGGCAACAGAGCAAGACTCTATGTCAAAAAAAAAAAAAAAAGCACAGAAAAATGAGTATTTAGATTGTAATTGGTGGCTAAATGGTTGCTTATGGTATGATTCTTTCAAATTTTGCTCTATTTTATATTTCCACAATAAATGCTGGTAATGGTGGTTTCAAGGTCCGTGGTATCAGCTTCTACAGAAAGGATGAATACAGGTTTGAGTGTTTGCCTTGTGAGTTAAGAGGTCATTGGTGACCTTGAGGCCAGGTGGGCTTTTGTGGTGTGACAGAAGCCACATGGCATGGGGTGATGAGTAAATGGAAATGAGTAAATGAGTAAATCCTGTGTCAGAAGACACAGGATGTAATGTGTATCTGTGTAATCTTTGCCACCTTTCCTGTCTTTCCTGGACTTGAGTCACCCAATGGGATCCTCATACTTGCTTTGTGATGATTTTGACTAGTTATCCATGTGAATAAAACTTCCTGAGATGAAAAGAGGGTTTAGAATGTTTTTACTGTATTTTTTCCTGGTTACTGCACTTATATGCCCTGGTTTCTGTGCTTATGTGGTTACTTATATATAGTGGCTTGATGAATAGTTTTTTTATCAGAGAGTTTTAGCCAAATCCATCCTTCCTTCTTTCCTTCCTTCCTTCCTCCCTTCCTTCCTTCCTTCCTTCCCTCCCTTCCCTCCCTCCTTTCCTTCCTTCCTTCCTTCCTTCCTTCCTTTCCTTCCTTCCTTCTTTCCTTCCCTCCCTGCCTCCCTCCTTTCCTTCCTTCCTTCTTTCCTTCCCTCCCTCCCTCCTTTCCTTCCTTCCTTCTTTCCTTCCCTCCCTCCTTTCCTTCCTTCCTTCCTTCTTTCCTTCCCTTCCTCCCTCCTTTCCTTCCTTCCTTCCTTCCTTCCTTTTTTCCTTCCCTCCCTCCCTCCTTTCCTTCCTTCCTTCCTTCTTTCCTTCCCTCCCTCCCTCCTTTCCTTCCTTCCTTCCTTCTTTCCTTCCCTCCCTCCCTCCCTCCTTTCCTTCCTTCCTTCCTTCCCTCCCTCCCTCCCTTCCTTCCTCCCTTCCTTCCTTCCTTCTCTTCTTCCTTCCTTCCTTCCATCCCTCCCTCCCTCCCTCTCCCCTTTCCTTCCTTCCTTCCATCCCTCCCTCCCTCCCTCTCTCCTTTCCTTCCTTCCTTCCTTCCTTCCTTCTTTTCTTCCTTCCTTCCTTCCTTCCCTCCCTCCCTCCCTCCCTCCTTCCTTCCTTCCTCTCTCTTTCTTCCTTTTTTTTTTTTTTTTTTTTTTTAGAAATTGCAGACTGTGCTCTTTGGATGAATGCTTATGGTTTCCAGCATTAATTATTAAACACATGTAACCATGTAGCATCTGAAATGCCTGTTTAATTTTCGTGAACGTTTTGGTAAAAGCATAGTGGTTCTTCTTCAAGCCAGCACTTGTACCAGTCTATTCTAAACTCCATTGCAAGTATGTAAGTAGAGACAAACTTGCTTTAAGGATCTCCATTTTTTAAATACTTGCTTGAAAATTTCATCAGAGAATGAAGAAATTTAAATACCTTATGTTTTTTCCTCACTCACATTGAAGGCTTTTTAAAAAGTTTTACCATTGGCTCTTCTTCCATCAGTGACGTGTTTTTATGTGTTCACTGTGAATACCAGATAGCACATAAAATCCAGATACTCTTTGCCTTGCATTCAATACTTTCCTTTTTCTTCTCTGGAAATCATGGTAATGGTGAGAAACCCTCAAAAACAAAGCAAAACAAAAATACTCAGGAGTGAGAAAACCAAACCAATGTATTATTGCCGTATTGTCTGACTCACAAATGTATTGCTCATGGCAAAACCAAACCAAACCAAGCCAAATGCCTTTGTAGTGTTCAATTTCTCATTTAGTTGACAGCGAATATTTCTCTCCAACTCATAGAGGTTCGTAGAGAAAAGAATCAGAGAAAATTTCAAGCTGAATATTGTTTAAAATAAGTGGAGTGACTGTATGTCAAGTTCAACAACTATGTTCATGCCATCTCTTTAGATTTAATGTTGGGATATTGCAAATAATTAATGTACTTCACCATGAGTTTCTTTTCCAGTTTGACAAAAGTTTGATAAAAAATCTAAGGGTAGGCCTTTAGCAGCATGGTGATGTGTTAAGGGGCATTTTTTCTGGAGGGGATGAGGGAGAAGGGAAATTGAGAGAGTATGAGGAACCCAGAAAACTGAAGAATTTAAAAGCTGGTGGCTTACGTTTAAATAAATAAGTGCCTGAGATCTTCACTTTTCTATTAGCCTGATTAAAGCCAGACTCCTTGTGACTCTCTGCATATATGTAACAAAACTTTAGAATATTTCAATGCATGACCAGAAACTCCGTACAACTGCAGCGGAGGAGAAAGCAGAGAACCAAAAGGGGAAGAGGAAGTAGCACTGATCAAATGCTTCAGAGGTTCACCAATAAAAGGGCAAAGAGGCCAACATGGAGGAGAACGTGGTCTAAAGGCAGTTTCAGATTTTCTTAGCGGTCGAGCCGGATTTTTTCAAGGAATAACTCTGAAGACTTCCGTGAGTCTTAAAATTCACAGACGCTGAAATGTTTGTACCTTCCCTACGTCCCCCGCGTCTCATGCCTTTCTATGGCCGTGGGTTTCCAGTGAATTTCCTCATACCCACAGTTTAATGCCTTTTCAGTTACCACTATCATTTTGTTCACAGAGATGCATTTTTCTCTCATATCTGGAGAATGAATGGCTGTAACATCTTCACAGGAATTTAAACGATCTGCCTCTACAAAATTAACAAATGACCGAGTCTCAGGAACTGTGCAGGCTACTTACACATGATCAAAGAGCAAATGTGAATCTTTGCCTGCCAGAGGTTACTCTGTATTACAGCATTATCTAAAAAATAAGGCACTCGGAAAGACATGAGAGTATTTCAAATACGATTTCTGATAGACTGATTGATTTCTCAAGGAAAGAAAGCATGAAAATCATTAAAGAATATAATGAATGAGAAAGTAGTGTTATGCAAATGAAAAGGTGATTATTTTGACATCTTAGAAATACGTTGGGCATTAAATGTTTCATTTCACATGCAACTCCTTGGTCGTTTAGCACACCACATCGGTGGACAGATTATATGTTAGCTTTATTCATGCAAGCATGTTTTCCTTCATTTATAAAAAAGCAAATAAATCATAGTTCATTTAAATAGCTACATGAGTATATTGATTTGGACTTCTGACTTATGTATTCCTATTATCATAGTATACTAGCACGGTTGTAAAGGTTTGGGCAAAATTATTGCCCTTTTAAAAAGGAAGTTCTGAAAAACCAAATAATAACTGGATATTTAAGCAACTTCAATACGTTGATGTGGACATATGACTTTTATGTAGGCCTATTATCGGGATTCCATTGAATATGCTAGCTCAGTTTTAAAAGCTCAGGCAAAATCATTTTCCTTGAAAACAGAAAGTTCTTTTTCTTCCTCCCCAAGGCCGCTAAAAATTTGAACTATTGAACTCAGATTTGAGTGATGATGTACTATACTTTGCCAAACGAGTTGTTTCCCCTTTTATAACATCCATCAGGAAAAAAAAAAAAAAGGAGGAACACTTCCTTTCATTTGTTCATTGGTCAAACTGTTTGCCAGGAAAGTCTTTTTTTGTGTGTCTGTTCGCTTAAGTCAAGGTAATTTTAAAATAGGAAGAAAATTTCACACTGTTCTCAGGTGACATTTAGGAAATAAAAAAGTATGAGTCTGTGTGTTATGTTCTGTTGGTACAGAAATGCCCAGACAGTAGTTAAAGGGTGACCCCCCTCGGAACTGAGTTTATTTATTCTTATCTAAACATAAAGTACTTTATTATTAAGAAAAAAGTACACTATCACAAAATCTCGTTATTAGCATTGGAAATGACCTTGGGGTCATTTAGCCCAATACTTATCTGATAGACCAAAGTTTATTAAAACAGTTCTGTAGCTATTCTAGTCATCAGATAATGCTTTTAAGATAAGTGCTCAAAACATTGATATAACATAACTTATTTGGATGGCAAAATATTTACTTAGTCCATTGCTTGCTTTGCCTGCTCATTGACGAGCAGATTCACATGTATTTATTCTGTATTTGTGTGGCTAGTTTTGAGACAGTGCTGGGTGGGTAGACAACTTTAGAAATATTATTTTATTAGCTCATGTTAAAGTTTATTTATTAGGAAGTTTCTACCTTTTTTTTTTTTTTCTCTGAGATAGAGTCTCACTTCGTCACCCAGGCTGGAGTGCAGTGGCTTGATCTCAGCCCAGTGCAACTTCTGTCTCCCGGGTTCAAGTGATTCTCATGCCTCAGCCTCCTGAGTAGCTGGGACTACAGGTGCGTGCCACCCCACATCCAGCTAATTTTTGTATTTTTAGTAGAGACGGGGTTTTGCCATGTTGGCCAGGCTGGTCTTGAACTCCTGACCTCAGGTGATCCACCCACCACAGAAGCTTCTACTATTATGTGTATATAGCACATATATAAATGTATATGATAGACATATAAGTTAAGTCAGTTCTGCTGTAATGCTTGTATTGAAATGCAAATTTGTTCCAATGGAATTAATATATTAATATTAATATCTTTGAGTTTACCATTTGAACATAATGTGAGTTTTTCTTATGTGCACTTTCATTCACAAGAAACGCCAGGTGAATACAGAAAAGCGAAAGCTGCACCCAGCCTCACAGGAATACACAAGCACACACATACAGGTACATGCCCCAGCTGCCTACCAGAGACCTCAATTCACTGTGTGTGTGCTTTTTTTTTTTTTTGAGACGGAGTTTTGCTCTTGTTGCCCAGGTCAGAGTGCAATGGCGTGATCTCAGTTCACCACAACCTCTGATTCCTGGGTTCAAGTGATTCTCCTGCCTCAGCCTCCCGAGCAGCTGGGATTACAGGCATGCACCACCATGTCCGGCTAATTTTGTATTTTTAGTAGAGGCGGGGTTTCTCCGTGTTGGTCAGGCTAGTCTCGAACTCCCAACCTCAGGTGATCCGCCTGCCTTGGTCTTCCAAAGTGCTAAGATTACAGACGTGAGCCACTGCGCCCGGCCCACTGTGTGTGTTCTCAGTCTCACCCATCCAGGTCTGTTGTCTGGCTTTAAGCTGGATTTTACTTTACTATGTTTTTCTATTTAAAATTATTATTTTTTATTAACTTGTTTTTAATTGACAAATACTAATTGCATGTATAAATGTATAAACACAGTACAATGTGATGTTTTGCAAATCTGATTTTAGATAACCTTCCATTCACCACTTCGCAGTAATTCACAAGCTGCAACCCCTCCAATGCCCACTTCCATGAGAAAACACTAGGGCTTTTTCAAAGTAAAAGTGTCATTTTTATTTTAGAATTTCTGGATTTCTTAACCATTAGCGTGTATGGAACTGTGTTACCATTGTTATTTAGGTTCTTTTTTTTTTTTTAATATGCCACTGATGAAAATTTTAAGTGTTGTACCCTAATCCTATTTCCTCTAAGTCCTGTGGTTTTTTTTATCTTTGAATTTTTATCGGCATAGTGATTTGAAGAATGTGTGTGTTGACATTATAGCACAACCGACTCTATATGCTCCCCCTTACAAAAAACATGGCAAATGCCATGGGAAATGCAAGACATGGCAAATTCAAAACTGGTAGCCTTGCTTTTGTTTTGTTTTTAACCTAATTAAGATCACAGCATATGTATAATTTCTTTTTTTTTTTTTTTTAAGACAGAATCACTCTGTTGCCTAGGCTGGAGTGCAGTGGCATGATCTCAGCTCACTGCAGCCTCTGCCTCCCAGGCTCCTAAATAACTGGGATTACAGGCAAGCACCACCACAGCCCTGCTAATGTTTGTTATTTTTAGTAGAGACAGGGAGGGTTTCCCCATGTTGACCTCAGGTGATCTGAGGAGTTCAGTCGGCCTCCCAAAGTATAATTTCTTATGATGCTTTTTTTTTTTTTTTTTTTTTTTGGAGACGGAGTCTGGCTCTGTCACCCAGGCTGGAATGCAGTGGTGTGATCTTGGCTCACTGCAACCTCTGCCTCCCGAGTTCAAGCAATTCTCCTGCCTCAGCCTCCCAAGTAGCCCAGATTACAGGTATGCACCACCATGCCCTGCTAGCTTTTGTATTTTTTATTAGAGACAGGGTTTCACCATTTTGGCCAGGTTGGTCTCGAACTCCTGAGCACAAGTGATCTGCCCACCTCGGCCTCCCAGAGTGCTGGGATTACAGGAGTGAGCCACTAGGCCCAGCCTAAATCCTCTTTTAAGAGTGTCTCATAGTAATCATTACCCCTTTAGGCACTTTTTAATTTGGGAATATTATAAGGGATACTTTTGATGGAAATCTTTGTTTGTAATGTTATTTCTAATATTGGGTAAAAGTTTAAAATACATTTCCAGAAGTCGAATCATAAGGTCAAAGGCTATGAACATTTGATACATATTGCCAAATCGATGTCCAAAATGGTTGCATGAATTTACACTCCCAGCAGTACTGTACCAATAGAACAGTGGTAGAGTTTCCACATCTTTATGATGCTGAAACAACAAAGATAAAAAATTTCATTAAAATGAAAAAATGTGTCCAGTTGTATGAATGGCTTTCTTTTTTGAAAAGATACACAGTGCTAGGCGTCTGGGAATTTAAAAATATATAATTATGTGATATGGTCAAGAAAATGTTCAGCTTATCTAATAATAAATGTTTTCCTGGGTAGCTGCATGTTGCCTGCATATTTTGTATATTTAATAAAAATGACAAATTTGAGTATCTTTAATAATGAAAAATCAACATCTATTTTGAATACATGAAGTAATTCAAAAAATCGAATAATCAACCCACCTCTAAATAATCGCTTATATTGACATGGTCTCTGTAACTCCTCTTACTCAGGTAAGATTTTGTTATTAGGGTGTGTCTGGTGTTATGCTAAAAATCTAATTGACATTCATTCATTCAGTATTACCAAGTCTCTTTCCTGTGGCAAGCACGTACTGAATATGGATATGTCTAGGAGAGACTGGGCCCAGGCTTCAGACTAGATTGAATAAATTTTCAGACACCACTGTGGAAACCTTGACTTTTTTTTTTTTTTTTTGGAGATGGAGTCTCGCTCTGTCACCCAGGCTGGAGTGCAGTGGCACAATCTTGGCTCACTGCAACCTCTGCCTCCCGGGTTCAAGTGATTTTTCCACCTCAACCTCCCAAGTGGCTAGGACTACAGGCACCCGCCACCATGCCCAGCTAATTTTTTTTTTTTTTTTTTTGTATTTTTGTAGAGACAGGGTTTCATCATATTGGCCAGGCTGGTCTTGAACTACAGACCTCAGGTGATCCGCCCACCTTGGCCCCCCAAAGTGCTGGTATTACAGGCATGAGCCACCGTACCTGGCCTGGAAACCCTGACTTTTAAAAAGATTTTAACCTTTTTTTTTATTTGAGACAGAGTCTTGCTCTGTCGCCCAGGCTGGAGTGCAGTGGCGTAATCTCGGCTCACTGCAAGCTCCACCTTCCGAGTTCACGCCATTCTCCTGCCTCAGCCTCCTGAGTAGCTGGGACTACAAGTGTCAGCCACCACACCTGGCTAGTTTTTTTGTATTTTTAGTAGAGATGGGGTTTCACCGTGTTAGCCAGGATGGTCTTAATCTCCTGACCTTGTGATATGCCCTCCTCGGCCTCCCAAAGTGCTGAGATTACAGGTGTGAGCCACTGTGCCCAGCCATTTTAAACATTTTTTAAAATATCGCATGGATTCTGTTGTCTGGAAGTCCTGTAAGTCACTTAGGCAATCCTTATTGTTCAATGTCTAACTTGATTCCAGTATTTCACTATGACAAATAAAACTGCCATGGACTCCTTGTTACTAAATCTTTACTGCTCACCTATCATTATTTTCTTAGGATAACTTCTCAGCAGAAAAGATGGCTGAGTAAAGTGGTATATGCATTTTTTAAATCTTTTGACAGCTGTTACAAAATCACCCTTTGGAAAAGTTGTATCAAATACTATCTCTGGTAGTGTGAAGAGGCCCATTAGGCGCGGTGGCTCACACCTGTAATCCCAGCACTTTGGGAGGCCGAGGCGGGTGGATCACAAGGTCAGGAGATCAAGACCACGGTGAAACCCCGTCTCTACTAAAAATACAAAAAATTAGCCGGGTGCGGTTGTGGGCGCCTGTAGTCCCAGCTACTCGGGAGGCTGAGGCAGGAGAATGGCGTGAACCCGGGAGGCGGAGCTTGCAGTGAGCCAAGATCGCGCCACTGCACTCCAGCCTGGGCGACAGAGCGAGACTCCGTCTCAAAAAAAAAAAAAAAAAAAAAAAATCTAGAGGTTCTAGATTGAGAGCTACTCTAAGAACTCTTTACACACACACACACACACACACACACACACACACACACACACACACACACCAGAAACTGCTACCAAAATTTCTTGGCTTCTTTAAAATAGTCATTAGACATAAAAGCAGGGGCCTGAACTTGATGGAAATGGTAGTCATATTGACTATGATAATAAAGCGCTTTCTAGTAGGGATCTAGCCCTGGCTTTGCCATTAATTAATTGGTGAATTTGTACAAGGTACTTGTGTTTTCTCTGTGCCTGAGTTTTTTTCATCTTCTAAATAAAAATGTCAAATTTGGTGATTTCTGTTGGTTTCCTCCAAGCCTACAATTGTATTATTCTGTATGTATTCTGTCCTGGATTATGTAAATTTTGACTAAGGAAAGCTTGTGGGCATGACTGTTGTCATGAATGTCCTCAAACTCTCATTATTCCTCTGGCCTGGGAGGGAGCAGTTTAGCTTTACTGGTTTCCTTGCCAGACCTAAAGGCTCTTCAGAGTCGAAGGCAGTAGGGAAGGAAGGTTTTCTTTCATGAGGCAGCCAGAAAGCAACCCCATGAATACAACGAACTGGTAATAGCTTGGAGAACTGGAAACTAGCAAGATTTCCTCCAGTCCTGGCCAGGCAGACTTAGGGTGAAGAAACCTTAGTTCCATGAATTAATAGCATGCTGAGTAGGTGTTACGGTTTGGCTGTGTCCCCACCCAAATCTCATCTTGAATTACAGCTCCCATAATTTCTACGTCTCATGGGAGGGACCCGGTGGGAGGTAATAGAATCATGGGGGTGGCTCGTTCCTGTGCTGTTCTTGCAGTAAGTCTCACGAGATCTGAAGATTTTATAAAGGGGAGTTCCCCTGCACACGCCCTCTTGCCTGCCACCATGTAAGGCATGCCTTTGCTCTTCCTTCGCCTTCTGCAATGATTGTGAGGCTTCCCCAGCCATGTGGAACTGTGAGTCCATTAAGTCTCTTTCCTTTGTAAATTAGCCAGTCTCAGATATGTCTATCAGCAGCACGAGAATGTACTAATGCAGTAGGCCATCCTACCAACCAAATGTCTGTTCTGCCATCTAGTGCTAGACATGAAAATTGTGATTAATTGCACCATCCAGTTTATTGGTTAAAAAAATCTTTAGGGTTGTTGCTTGCTCTAGGAATAGTGAACTAATTTTTAGGATGTCCCTTGGTCTCTCCTGCTGGGGAGACACTAATTAAAATTGGATTCCTAAGACGTTAGGTGTTATTAAAGGTTTTTGGACACCCTTAACATTGCCGTGGTGATCTTCAAGATATGTCCACAAAGTCATATACTCTTGGTACTCTTTTGTTTAATAATTGAAGTGTAATCCTCCTCTTGGATGTGGGCTAGACCTAGTCATTCACTTGCAACAAAAATAATACGAGAGAAGTGATGAGATATATCTTCCAGGCTTGGCTTGTTAAAAGATTGTGCTTTCTCTCTTGAGTGCATTCTCTGTCTGGAATGACTTGAAGTAGCAGAAGTTAGCTGCCATGTTTTATGAGCAGCCCCTATGGAGAGGCCCACATGGCAACCTGAAGTCTTCCAACAGCACGTGAGTGAGCCTGGAGTGACTCTTCCACCTTAATAAAGCATCCACATGTCTGCAGCTCCAGCTGATGACTGTGATCCCAGGAGATACACCGAGCTGAGCTGGAACCACCCACTTAAGCAGCTGCAGCATTCCTGACCCTGGGCAACTGTGTGAGATAATCAATGTTTGTTATTTTAAGCTAGTAAGGTCTGCAGTCCCTTGCTGTGCCGCAATTGTTAATGCAGCCACCACCACCATTTGCTAAGGCAGTGCTTAACCTAAGTTGCATCAGAATCACCTGGAGAGCTCATTAAAACTCAAGTTCCTGGGCCTCAGTCCCAGAAATACCAATGCAGTAGCCTTAAGGTGAGGCCTGAGCATTTGCATTTCTAACAAGCTTCCAAGTAATGCTGATGCTAATAGTGTGGAGATCATCCTTTGAGTGACAAGGCCTTTATCTGCTTTCCAGAAAGACTTGTGTGAGTATGCTGTTCACAGCAGGGTAAATCTTTTCCACGGCACTTAGCTGGGAAATGTTTCTAGCTCCCGCAGTCTAACTGGAGCCTCTACTTCCCAGCATTGACGGAAATGATGGTTAATACTTACAATGGTTATTTTTGAGGCTTCTAAACCTGCTGGGCTTTCGGTAGACATTCCAGCCACTAGTCAATTATCAGCTCATTACTTCCAATACAATTTCCCTCCCTTCTTAGCTTCTATTGGCTAAGAGATCAGGCGACTCCTTGCTAACCTCTGGTATGGTCTTGTGCTATCTGGGAACCTCAGATAAAGGCAGAAGGAGCTAAAATCTTTGATTGACCCCTAGAATAAGCTGTGAGATGAAAGTATTTTTTCTATTCTTTTCCCGATGACAGTCACCACAATTAGAAGTGAGAGAGCGAAAACTTCCTGATTGGAACTAGGAACCAACAAGGGTAGATTCATGCCCTGTAGATTCATGCTCTGTAGTTTCTTCTTCAAAGCATACCCCTGCTTTTATCTTACCAGTGTGTTTCATTTGCAATGTCTTATGAATTTGGCAAATTTTGAAATCAAAATAGAGGCTGGGAATTTCATGTCTTTCTGACCTCATCCATTATCCATTTTTTTTGAAACTAAAAGATGCTTTTTCCCCACTTAGGGTAGGAGTTTGCAATTTGATGGAGGAATCAGAAAAGAGCCTCAACATGGGTAGTATGTGTAATGCTAGGCAAAGGGTATAGGTAATAATTATCAGAGAATTTCACAACTGAGAGAGCAAGCAAGAGTGGTCTTGGTGTGCTAGAACATTTGGGGGAAAGTCTCCTGAAGGAGATGGGATGATTTAAAAAATTGATAGGAATTAGATAAACAGAGAGACACTGAGAAAAATTTCCAGGTAGGGACAACTGTGAAGTGGAAGAGGGTCGCAAATGTGAATGCGTTACAGGATGGTGGCAAGAGGATTAATTTGACTAGAGGGGATATTTTGTCTTCAAGCAGTATTTCAAGGTGAGATGGGAAAGAAAAAGCAGACCCTCCTTGCGGGGGACCCTGGACATCAGTTTTAGTGTTTTACAATTACCATCTATAGATATGGAGAACGTTTTTCAGGAGGGTGATGATGAGACATGACTTTCACTGTTTTAAGAGTGATATGGGTCAGGCGTGGTGGCTCATGCCTGTAATCCCAGCACTTTGGGAGACCGAGGTGGACGGATCACTAGGTCAGGAGATCGAGATCATCCTGGCTAACACGGTGAAAACCCGTCTCTACTAAAAATACAAAAAATTAGCTGGGTGTGGTGGCATGCACCTGTAGTCCCAGCTACTCGGGAGGCTGAGGCAAGACAATCACTTAAACCTGGGAAGCCAAGGTTGCAGTGAGCCGAGATCGCACCACTGCACTCCAGCCTGAGTGACAGAGTGAGACTCCATCTCAAAAACAAACAAACAAACAAACAAACACAACAAAAAGAGTGATATGGCAATGGGTATAGGCTGAATTAATTGAGCACAACGATAGAGAGTACTGGGGTGAGAACTGCATTAGAGGATGGTCTTAGTTTATCTACTATAACAGAATGCCACTGACTTGAACAACAAATACTCATTTCTTACTTCTGCGGAGGTTGGGAAGTCCAAGACCAAGGTGCTGGAAGATCTGTGTCCAATAAGGGCACTCTTCCTGGTTTGCAGACTGCCATCTTCTTATGTATTCTCATGTGTCAGAGACAGCAGAGAGAGGGAGACAAGCTCCCCTGTGTCCTTAACTCCACTTTGGAGGCTGTATCCTCATGCCTTATTTTATTTTATTTTATATTTTATTTTATTTTATTTTATTTATTTTTTGAGACAGAGTCTCGCTCGTCACCCAGGCTGGAGTGCAGTGGCACCATCTCTGAACACTGCAATCTCCGCCTCCTGGACTCAAGCCATTCTCCTGCCTCAGCCTCCCGAGTAGCTGGGACTACAGGCACCCGCCACCATGCCCAGCTAATTTTTTGTATTTTTAATAGAGACGGGTTTTCACCGTGTTAGCCAGGATGGTCTCGATCTCCTGATCTCGTGATCTGCCCGCCTTGGCCTCCCAAAGTGCTCTCATGCCTTCATTTAAATCCAGCCACCTCGCAAAGGCCCCCAGCTCCTAGTACCTTCACACTGGAGATTATAGTTTCAACACATGAATTTGTGGTGGGGGGCGATGGGGGCACAAACATTCAACCTGTGTTGTAGACACTCACCCTCAACATTCAGCTCAGTCACATACCAAGTGTGAGGATAGAGGGTTCTGGAGGTGGGAACTCTGCCAGGGACACAGCTGATGTCTTTTGGGCTGGTGACAATGAAGTCCTGGACCAGGAAAGACTGGAGAGGAAGAATCATCAGATTTTGATTTCTGGTTGTTTGGGAGACTAAAAAGGAATCACAAATGACTCTTTCCAACTTTGTAGCATGGTGGTGTGGAAATGGGTAGAACTGAGGGAGCATGGATAAAGGGGCATGGTTGTGGATGGACAGAGACGTCAGGCGGGGAGCTTCGAGTTCTAGGTGGAACCTTCCATGAGACAGGGGTAACGCTACAAATGGAGGCTTGCAATGATCTGCTTAGAAATGAGAAGACAAAGCATGGATGGATTGAGTATTTAGGAGTTGGAAGGAGGAGGAGGTCTTGGAAGAAATCTTGCTGTGGCCATTGGGGTATTCTAAAATGCATTCAGAGAGGATGGATGAAATCTAGGGCAACTGTAATGCCATGGAGGTCAGGGGAATGGTCATTTTAAATGTGGACAGGAAGGAGGCTAAGGAGAGCCAAGAACACTGAAAATCGGATGCATTTGTCCACTAGGAGGTCAGGGTGAGGAATCTCATGGTGTGCAATATTTTGACGGAAATCCGGACATCAGTGGAAAAGCTTTAGTGAAATTGGTTATAATCTTTCTTCCAGGACCTCTTGAACTCCAGGACTCCACATAAAAATCCTTTTCTGCTCATTGGGATCAGGCTGTTAAATAAGCAGGGTCTTGTGGTGGAAAAGGGTCCGCTGTTTTCCCTAATTCAATATATACAATTTTAACTTATTCTTTTCCTGCCTCCCATATCTCTAACAGAACGGCTAGTTCCTTGAGTTTGTGTTTTGCTCAATTTTTTATTTTCCTGTGGTTTCTGGCACAGTGCCTTGCACACAGTAAAAACTCAGAAAATAGCTGTTGAATTCCCCATCTACTTAATCCTGTAAAATAAAAGCATGGTTCTGAAGATCAGGCAGGTGAAATGACCTTAACAAATTAAAACATAGCCTGGACCTCTCCTCTAGGGAGCCCAGCCTCTATGAACAGAAGCCAGCGGTTTCCTTCCAGCCCATTCAATTGTGAGCCCTGTATCAACTTCAGGATCAAATCCCGGTAGCAGCTCTCACATCCTCTCTGCTGGCCCCCTCGATGCCCTTTTTTTCGTGAGTATTTCTTAGCACCCCGACTTTCTCTAAACCTCCATTTACAATTTCCAAATGCATTGGTTTCCTAGTCCTTCCAGGTAGGGTCCCACAAGAAAGTGGTCCAAGCGGTCACCGCCTAGGAGGGAAGGATCCTGGGACACAGGAGCCCAACCTTTGCTCCTGCACCTGCCATATGATGACTTGATTTGGGATAAGTCAGTTCCCCTCTTTAGAACTCAGTATTATCCTCTCAAAAAATGCATTTGATTCAATGTTTTCCGAGCATATTCGTTCATCTTTAGAGAAATATCCCTAAGTAATTCATAGACATAAAAAGGACATGGTAAGGAGAGAGATGAAGAGAGACAGAAAAAATAAATCTATCCAGCAACATTTTGTTACCCAGAAAAGCATTTTGCTGTGGAGTCTCTTTGTTTTTTAAAAGCATTATTAGTGGGGCGCTATGGCTCATGCCTGTAATCCCAGCACTTTGAGAGGCTGAGGTGGGTAGATCAGCTGAGGTCAGGAGTTCGAGACCAACCTGGCTAGCATGGCGAAACCCCGTCTGGACTCAAAATACAAAAATTAGCCAGATGCGGAGGCACATGCCTGTAGTCCTGGCTACTCAGGAGGCCGAGGCAGGAGAAACGTTTGAACCTGGGAGGTGGAGGCTGCGGTGAGCTGAGATCATGCCACTGCACTCCAGCCTGGGCAATGGAGCGTGACTCCATCTCAAAACAACAACAACAACAAACCATTATTTTGAAAATTTCAGTATATGGCAGGACTAAAATAATTTTATAGTGAAAACCCATCAACCCATCATCTGGATTCTATTCTTTACGTTTTACTATACTTGTTTTTATCATATATATTTCCATCTACCTGTCCTCTCTCTAGCACTAATCCCCTTTTTGATTTTCCGAATCCTCTGACGATATGACTCTCCTGAGACATCAGGGGCTTGTGGGAAAGTTAGGGAAAGTTGCCAATTAGCCATTGAGGTGAAGTGAGGTTGGCCAATTGGCAACCTATGCCATCTAGGTTGCCCTCAGAAGGCGATTTTCTTCCTGCCGTCAAAGCATAGAGCACTTGCTAAAATAATGCATCAACTGAATTATGTAAAATGTGAACATAGGAAGACTGAGTTTTTTTGAAAACAGACACACATAATTTATAGATCCAATTAAGTGACGTCCATCAAAGCAGTCCCCAGCAGAGGTTATGTGCTTACTCTAGTATTGCCATCACACAGAGCATTTGGGGGGATTTTTATCTGGAATTCCCTCTAAAACTATATGTGTCACAAAGAAATTGGCTTTATTGTTTATAGACAGGCCATACACTGATTAGATTCATAATCACAGCTTCAAAAAGTCCCCTTCCTCCCACCTTTCTCCCTTTAATTCCAGTTTGGCTCTAGTTCTAACTACCCATGAGTTTGTGTGGGCTGATAGAGCACTTGTGAATTCCCTAGGTTTACAGACACCTAAGAAGAAAACCTTGGTAACAACAGGCTTCTCCTATATCTGTAATGCTGAGCAACTCATTGTCAAATGCTTGCGTCTCGGTTTCCTTCTCTGTCAAATGTGGTCAAGCACGTTTACCTTGCTTTAAGTGAGAGGGTTGTTGTGATTAAAAAAAAAAAAAAAAAAAACTAAACAAAAAAACAAAACTGAGATGCATAGGGACCTAAAACTCCTGTACATATGTGAAAAACACATGGATACTTTGATTTTAACTATGTTTAAATAAGTTGTAGACTGGACACAGCGGCTCACCCCTGTAATCCCAGCACGTTGGGAGGCTGAGGCTGGCGAATTGCCCAAGAGTTGAAGACCAGCCTGGGCAACATGATGAAATCCCATCTCTACAAAAAACACAAGAATTAGCTAGGCCTGGTGGCGTGCACCTGTATCTCAGCTACTCGGGAGGCTAAGGTGGGGGGAATCACTTTGAACCCGGGAGGTTGAGGCTACACTGAGCTGTGATTGTGTCACTGCACTCCAGCCTAGGTAGCAGAGTTTGCTTGTCTCAAAAAAACAAACAAAAAGGAAACACCCTTAGAATGCTAGCAGTGCTGGAATTATGGATGAGTGATTATCTTTTTTTTTCAAAACTGTTTATAAGGTGATATTATTACCTTCATCACGAAAAAGTGTATTAGAACTAAGCATCCAATATTCTTTTCATTTTTAGGACAAACAGCAAGAAATGACTTTTGTAGTAGTTAGTTCAAGAAGGAAACACCCAGTCATTTGAGAGAGATATGGAACTAGCATGGAGAAGGTCCTTCTTTGTCTCCTGGTAGCATTGACTACCATTTACGCCTTCCATATCCTAAAACCATTGGTTTACTTTGCATCTCTGAGTAACAGCTGGAATCTCTCAAATGTGGTGAGAATATTCATGTATCAATAATTCTAGAAGGTTTTTCTTCTACCAGTTTTGAGCTATGAGAGGATTTTGAAAGGTTAGAATAACTGTTTGTTAACCAGCTAACTCCCATCTTCTGCACAGCGCCACTTTCCAAGAGGGATTAATGGCAAGTCTCAGAATAGAATTTCCAGCCTACACATCTAGGACACGGCTTCTGTGAGCAGGAAGGTGGGAGGAGTGTGGAATGGTTAAAGACCCATTTTAGATGGAGACGAACAGAGAATGTGAAAACCAGGAAGGTGACAGCCAGAGCTGTTGATAAGCCAGCTCCAAAGGAGAGGTAGCACTGAGATTCTTCAGACGTGCTTTTCATTTCTATTTTACTTGTTGTTTCACTGCCTTTCCCAAGGGATTGAATTTACATCAGAATTTTACTCCCAGTGGAGGTCTGTTGCATTAAAGTTTCAAAAGTTGATAGTTGTAAAACATGAACCCCCCCAAATTCACTACTTGTTATATAGAGATAGAAATGGAAGGAGCTGGCAGGGCAAGGCTGGGGGACGCCGGCAGTGAATCACCTGATTCATGCAGGCTTTGTGTACTTGCTGACAGTCCACAGTAGTCTCCGGTGGAGGGCTGGGACTGGTGTGTGTATCTGCCGCATCTCGCAGCAATGCATGTGGAGCTTGGACGCCTGGACTCTGCTCACATAATATGGTGCCAATAGAGCATCATAATTAAAATCTTTAATTATCACAGAAACATTTCCAGTAATGAGAGGGACTCAGCCGAGGAGAAAAGTGATCTAATTCTCTCTTCTTTCCACCCAAAATAAACATAAAAGAATGCTGCATAAAATGTAACAGCTACCACAACAAAAACAAGTATACCCAGCCAAAGTTCAAAGAAAAGAAATCCTGCCAGGGCAGTAAGTGGGCGCTGAGGCTGCTGTAGCCCACAGAGGATGAACAGGAGAAAGGACCTGGGTTGAAAGCTGGGATTTAGGAATTGGCCACTGCCTGCATTTGCCCCTAGAGACAAAACCATGCCTATACATGCAGCCAAGCATCTTGACATGCTCCATGCTCCTTGACCTCATAGATTAGAAAACCCTGCCTCCCAGGCTCAGCAAAAGTGTCAGGAAGCTTGCCCTCTCTCTAGACCTTTGGACAAAAAGTAAAAATAAAAATAAAAGTCACTCATAAGGAATTAAAACCACAAGTCTGAGCTGTATGTTTGCACGTGGCCTGAGTTTATGCTTCCCGTGAAGTGTGAGAACCACAAGCTGAGAAATCAACAGAAGAACTGGTGTCAGGACCATTGAAACCCTTGGTATCTTTGGCAAAAGAAAAACTGAAGCTGTTCCGAATGATTTTCTACAACTTGGTTCCCAGGAGACTTCCCTAGAATGAACGACCACAATTGAGGATGGGAAACACGATTAGAAATTTCAGTCACTCGAAGAAAGACACCTACCGTGTGGAAGAGGCAGTAAAACCAACAAACCCCAAAATTGACCTCAAAATCATAATACTCTGAAAGATACCTACATGACTGTTTCAAATTTATTAAAGAAACAAAATATTAAAATTATTACGAAAAATCTGGACAGCATAAAAATATTTGACAAAGAGCCAAATAGAATGTGAAATGAAAAGTTGTAAATGTTGAAGTTAAAACCTCAACAGAAAGGATAAACTGCAGATTAAAAAAGCAGAAAAACATAGTCCAGGCATACCTCGGAGATCTTGCAGGTTCTGCTCCAGACCACTGTAATAAAGCAAATATCACAATAAAACAAAAAATACAATAAAGCAAGCTGCACAAATTATTTGATTTCCCAGTACGTATAAAAGTTATGGTGTTTTTTTTTTGTTTTTTTTTTTTTGTTGTTGTTGTTTTTGAGATGGAGTCTTGCTCTGTCGCCCAGGCTGGAGTGCAGTGGTGCCATCTCAGCTCACTGCAAGCCCCACCTCCTGGGTTCATGCCATTCTCCTGCCTCAGCCTCTTGTGTAGCTGGAACTACAGGTGCCCACCACCACGCCCGGCTAATTTTTTGTATTTTTTTTAGTAGAGACGGGGTTTCACCGTGTTGGCCAAGATGGTCTCGATCTCCTGACCTCGTGATCTGCCTACCTCGACCTCCCAAAGTGCTGGGATTACAGGCGTGAGCCACCGTGCCTGGCCTAAAAGTTATGTTTATGCTATTCTGTAGGTTATTAAGAATGCTATGTAATTATGTTTAAGAAAGTACATAACTTAGTTTTAAAATACTTTATTGCTAAAAAAGTGCTAATGATAATCTGAGTCTTCAGTGAGTTGTAATCTTTGCTGAGAAAGGGTCTTGCCTCAGTGTCAATGGCTGCTGATTAATCAAGGTGTTGGTTGCTGAAGATTGAGGTGGCTGTGGAAATTTCTTGAAATAAGGCAACAGTGAAATTTGCCTCGTTGATCCACTCTTCCTTTCATGAAAGATTTCTGTGCAGCATGCGATGCTGCTGTTTGATAGCATTTTACCTACAGTGGAACTTCCTTTAAAATTGGAGTCAATCCTCTCAAATCCTCCTGTTGTTTTATCTACTAAGTTCATGTGACATTCTAAATCCTTCATCGTCATTTCAACAATGTTCACAGCATCTTTACCAGGAGGAGATTCCGTCTCAAGAAACCACTGTCTTCGTTCATCCACAAGAAGCAACTCATTATCAGTTCAAGGTTTATTGCGAGATTGCCACAATTCAGTCACATCTTCAAGCTCCACTTTTAATTCTAATTCTCAGGCTCTTTCCACCACATCTGGAGTTACTTCCTTCTCTGAAGTCCAGAACTTCTCAAAGTCATCCATGAGGGTTGGAACCAACTTCTTCAAAATTCCTGTTTGTGTTGATATTTTATAACCTCCTCCCATATATTACAAATGTTCTTCATGGCACCTAGAATGGTGAATTCTTTCCCGAAGGTTTTCAGTTTTCTTTGCCAAGATCTATCAGAGGAATCATTATCTATGGTAGCTAGAGCCTTACAAAGTATATTCCTTAAATAATGAGACTTGAAAGTCAAAACGACTCTGTCCTGTGGGCTACACAATGGATATTGTATTAATAGGTATAAAAAACAACATTCATCTTATACATCAGAGATCTTAGATAACCAGACGCATTATCAATGAGTAGTAATATTTAGACAGATATCCTTTTTATTTTCTGAGCAGTAGGTCTCAACAGTGGGCTTAAAATATTCAGTAAACCATGCTGTAAACAGATGTGCTGTCATCCAGGCTTTGTTGTTCCATTTGTACAGCACAGGCAGAATGGGCTTAGCATCAATTGTAAGGGTCCTAGAAATTTTGAAATGGCAAATGAGCATTGGCTTTAGCTTAAAGTCACTGGCTGCATTAACCTCTAACAAAAGGGTGAGCTTGTCCTTGAAACTTTGAAGCCAGGTATTAACTTCTCTGTAGCTATGAAATTCCTAGATGGCATCTTCTTCTAGTATAGAATAAGGCTATGTTGTCTACATGGAAAATATGTTGTTTGGTGTAGCCACCTTCATCAATAATTTTGTGTAGATATTCTAGATAACTTTTTGCAACTTCTGCGTCAGTACCTGCTGCTTCATCTTACACTTTTATGTTATGGAGATGGCTTCTTTTTTTAAACCCCATGAACTAGACTCTGCTAACTTCACACTTTTTTTCTGCAACTTCCTCACCTTCTCAGCCTTCATAAAATATAAGAGAGTTAGGGCCTGGCTCTAGATTAGACTTTGGCTTAAGGGGATGTTGTGGCTGGTTTGACCTTCTGTCCAGATCAGCGATAAGGCTGTTTCACTTTCTTATCATTTGTGTGTTCGCTGGAGGAGCACTTTTTGTTTCCTTTAAGGACTTTTCCTCTGCATTTACAACTAGGCTAACTGCTGGAGGAGGCCGAGCTTTCAGCCTGTCTCAGCTTTCAACATGCCTTCCTCACTAAGTTTAATCATTTCTGGCTTTTGATTTAAAGTGACGGATGTGCAACTCTTCCTTTCCCTTGAACATTTAGAACATTGTAGGGATATTAAATGACCTAATTTCTTTTTTTTTTTTTTTTTTTTTTTTTTTTTTGAGATGGAGTCTCACGCTGTTGCCCAGGCTGGAGTGCAGTGGCGCGATCTCGGCTCACTGCAAGCTCCGCCTCCCGGGTTCCCGCCATTCTCCTGCCTCAGCCTCCTGAGTAGCTGGGACTACAGGCGCCCGCCACCGCGCCCGGCTAGTTTTTTGTATTTTTAGTAGAGACGGGGTTTCACTGTGGTCTCGATCTCCTGACCTTGTGATCCGCCCGCCTCAGCCTCCCAAAGTGCTGGGATTACAGGCTTGAGCCACCGCGCCCGGCGACCTAATTTCAATATTGTTGTGTCTCAGGTAATAGGGAGGCCTGAGGAAGAGAGAGATGGGGGATAGCTGGTCTGTGGAGCAGTCAGGACACACACATTTATCGATAAAATTCCGTCTTCTATAGGCATGGTTTGAAGCACCTCAAAACAATTACAATGGTAACCTCAAAGATCACTGATCACAGATCACCATAACAGATACAATATTAATGAAAAAGTGAAATATTGAGAAAAATGCCAAAATTGTGACACAGAGACACAGCATGTGAGCATACTATTGGAAAAATGACCCCGACAGACTTGCTTGATGCAGGGTTGCCTCAAACCTTCCATTTAAAAAAAAATGCAGTATCTGCAATGCACAGTAAACCAGAGCTCAATAAAGCAAGGTATGCCTGTAATAACTAAAAGATACATGATAAACTTACCAAACAGCAGAGGAAAACAGCTGAAACATGTTAATAATGAGAAGATCTGAGAAACTTCTTAAAGAGATTAAAAGATGGAACTATAACAAGGTAGTTTACAGACTCCGAGTATAGACTTACTAGGTCCAAAATGCATTTAATAAAACTTTCAGAGGACAGAACGTGGAGAACTTTCAGATAAACAAAGAGAGAAGTAACTATACAAAACCTTTACTGAAACTACTAAATGACAGACTTTAGCAAGAAAGACTGAATCCAGAAGGAAAGCAAGATGTACTAAAAGCAAGGGTGAGTTGGGAAGATGGTAAACACACTCATCCATCCAAACGAGCTGTGACTATAAAATTAAAAAAAGTAATATGTGGCTTGGATTAAGAGCAGTTTTACCAATGATAAAATTAAAATGAGAGGAAGGTGAAGTGGAGGGCAGTGTTAAAGCATTTTATTTTTTATTTTACTTATTTCTTTATTTTTTGAGACAGGGTATCGCTCTGTAGCCCAGGCTGGAGTGCAGTGGCACAATCACAGCTCACTGCAGCCTTGACCTCCCAGGCACAAGTGATCCTCCTGCCTCAGCCTCTGGAGTAGCTGGGACTGCAGGTGCAAGGCACCGTGCTCAGCTAATTTTTGCATTTTTTTGTAGAGATGGAGATTCACCATGTTGCCCAAGCCGGTCTCGAACTCCTGGACTCAAGTGATCTGCCTGCCTCGGCCTCTCAAAGTACTGGGATGACAGACAGGAGCAACTGCGCCTGGCCTCAAGCTTTTTAAACCCTTGCATTGATAGAGAAGGATTGCAATATTAATATGAGGTTTTCTTAAATTAATTACCATGCAAAATTTGAAATGTAACCAATGAAATAATAATTTCTAAACTGGAAGGGGATTCGATAAAATAAACTTGACTACTCCAATAAAAGAAAAGAAAAAAGCAAACAGACGTAGTAAATGGAGAGCATCAAATAAGATGATAGAAAACAAGTCCAAATTTCATCCAGGCACGATGGCTCATGTCTGTAATCCCAGCACTTTGGGAGGCTGAAGCAGGCAGATCACTTGAGGTCAGGAGTTTGCGACCAGCCTGGCCAACATGGCAGAACCCCGTCTCTACTAAAAATACAAAAATTAGCCGGGCATGGTGGCATACGCCTGTAATCCCAGCTACTTGAGAGACTGAGGCATAAGAATCGTTTGAACTCGGGAGGTGGAGGTTGCAGTGAGCTGTGATCGCACCACTGCAGTCCAACCTGGGTGACAGAGCGAGACTCTGTCTCTTAAAAAAAAAAAAAATGAAACAAGAAACAAGTCCAAATTTCTAAGCACAGGGGACATTCCACATCTGTGGGTTCTGCATTCAAGGATTCAGCTAATCCCCCGCCCCCCACCGCCACAAAACAATACAATGATAAAAAGTAACATAAATGCTTAAAAAATGTGGTCTAATAGCTATTTACATAGCATTTCCATTCTAGCAGGCATTATAAGTAATTTAGAGAAGATTTAAATGTATACAGGAGGATGTGTGTAGGTTATATGCAAATACCATGCCATTTTATATAAGGAACTTGAGCATCCATGGATTTTCGTATCCTTAGGGGGTCCTGGAACCAATCCTTTGTGGATACCAAGGGGCAACAGTCATCAAAATAAATTTAAATGGATTAAAATCTAATACTAAAGGCGTCTCAGACTGGATAATTTACTCAGAAAAAATAAATCTCTGCCAAATAGCATCTGAACCTTTTGAGAAAATCCCTACTGCCTTTAATCTTCCTCAGGATATTTCACTTCTGTTATTTTCTGCACCAAGGGGTAAAAATGCAGGTTGCTGAGCACTGGCAGAAGGAAGTTCAGGGTACAGAAAAAATATCATTAACACATGTCATGAGGTGCTGCTGATGGAGGCAGAATTGCTTTCCTGGATTAACAGTAAAAACTTCCTAAAACCCACCTAATCTCTTTAGCTTCCTGAAGAGCAGTGGTAATTCAGCTTTGTGGTCCACGAGACGAGTCCAAATGTTTTATTGTGCAATCGTAGATTGGCCCATTTATTCAACAATAATTAATAAGAAATGAATTTTTCTTCATAATAAAAAATTAGTGCCTGGCACTGGTGCCCACAGTTGCGATTTTGGGATCTTTAAGTTGTCCTTTCACAGTTAATTAATCGCATTTTAAAAATACAGCAACGTGTATTCAGCAAAGGAAGGAGCTGCAGCCGCGTACTCCAGTAACAAATACCCATTGCCAGAAAGAGAGAGGCAGCAGCCTCCAGTTCAGCGTTGGGGACTCGTGTGTGTCCTCTGAAAAGGCTGTTTCCTGAGCCTTTGCTCAACTATGACCCTTTGTACTCCATTCACTTCATGATTCCCAGAGTTAGAGAGTGTCGGAGCTGAAAGAACCTCTGGATTTCCGTGAAGCTGCTCTAGAGATGAGGACAATTTACGTGCTGCCTCTCTGGTCCCCACACTGGGGTCAACACTTCAGAGTAGCCGGACGTCTCTGACATTTTCTTAGTTTGCTTACATCCTCACAAAATGCTTACATACATCCTGCTCCAGTTCCCTTGGCCCCAGCTGGCATAGGTCCTCTTGAAGAATGACTTGAGTGAAATAAATGCAACATTGGTAGCAAACAACACACAGACCCTCCAGGTGACTGAAAGAGCTCAGAATATGTCATCTCTTCTGCAGCAGAAAGCTCCCTCCTAAATCCCTTTGTTCCCCTTGTACCCCACCTTCAGTTTCTTTCCATACCCCGATCAACCTAAAGAGATGATGTGGTTCTACCCTTCACTGCGGTTCTGGCGAACATTTCAGAGACTCATCACTGTCCCTTTTTCCAAATGGGATCTAGGTATCCCTGGAGGACGCAGGGGTGGAGGCAGGGCTGGGAGAGGCAGGGCTGGGGAGGAGGAGGCAGGGCTGGGGAGGTTAGATAAAATGATTCTCTTCTCCCTGCTTCTCATTTGCATCATACGAGATAACAGGTATGTATTTTTCCCACTTATCATGGACCGTCAAGAATCTATGGAATCTTGTTTAGGGCCCCTTTAGGTCTGACTCAATTTCTTTACCCCAACGAAATGAACAAACAACAGCTGGCTGACTTAGCTTTTCAGGCTCTCTATCGGGTCCCGACACACAATCCCCTTGTAAAAGAAGCTAGGGCCTTCCAGGCAACAAAAGTTAGGCAGAAAAATCATCTTTTTATGAACTCAAATACTGTCCTGTCATAGTAAATATAAGATGGTTTACGGTCACAGGGCACCTCGACTGGTTTCATAAACGCTGGCTCCTGGAGCTCAGCTGGGTGCCTTGATATTTGACTCTGGATGGAGTTCGGCCCGGTGGAAACGTTTGCCCGTGATTTCCATCAATGTAGAAAAACAGGACTTAGAGCTCATAAATTCTCTGCCTGGCCAGGGGTGGGGACGGGAGTTCTATTGTAGGGCCTGGGGGAAGGGCCTGAAGCTTGAGGGTGGAGGATGTTAAAGGACTTCCATCAGGATACTGTTTCTTCAGTTTTTGAATCTGTCTTTCACGGTGGACATTTTTATAGGGCCATTCAATCCCAGCATGTAATGGAGATCAGAGCGGGTGTGAGGGGGCTGCAATGTCAGGAATTGGATAGGGTTACTGTCCCTCCCACCCGCTGTCCCTCGTGTGTGCCCGGGCAGCCACACTGGTGACAGGATGTGAAATGTTCGCAGAATAGACGAGGCTGGCTGTCCACGGCACACACGTCTGTCCCTGCCTCTTGCAGAATGAGCGGTCCTGGACTCCTCCAGACCGTGACTGTGTCTGACTCATCTCCTGGCATGTGGTGGAAGCTCAGTCAACTCTTGCAGGCTGCGGCTCCTTTTTCCTAGAGACGGAGCCAGAGTTACTTCCTGGCTATTCCAAAAAGGCAGGGTGGTCATGGCGATGGGGAGAAGGGAAAGAAGAGGGAGGTACAGCTGTTGTTTATTCACATTGTCAGGTATTGTGAGCTGTCACAAACACTGGTCTTTGCTTGAGAATTCAATTGTTTATAAGGGACATGGGCGGCATGACTTTGTCAATTGCAGGTTTCTCCTCCAGCTAAGCTCCTGGACCCAGTGTCAGCCCATGCCACTGAGAGCTTCATCTGAGGAAGCTGCGCCTTCAGCACCACACAGAGCCGCGCCTTACACCCTCCTTTTGCCCTTTGTCTCTCCTCTTTGTACCCCTGGGATCCGGACATTGGCACTGGCACAGTTCATAGCTCTGTCATTTTCCGGTTTGTGTGAGTGAAATGCCTGCTGTTGGGTGTGGCGTCCATCTCCTGCTGGAATTCCCCAGTGTCTCCAGCCTGGTGGGAGGTCTGAGACATTGTGGACAACGCATTTAAGAATGGTCTGGTGGCCGGGTCCAGTGTCTCATGCCTGTAATCCCAGCGCTTTGGGAGGCCAAGGTGGTTGGATCACGAGGTCAAGAGTTCGAGACCAGCCTGGCCAACATGGTGAAAGCCCGTCACGTCTAAAATAAAAAAAAAGATTAGCAGAGCATGGTGGTAGGTACTTGTAATCCCAAATCCCAGCTACTTGGGAGGCTGAGGCAGGAGAATCACTTAAACCTAGGAGGAGGAGGTTGCAGTGGGCCAAGATTGCACCACTGTACTCTAGCCTGGGCAACAGAGCAAGATTCCGTCTGCAAAAAAAAGAATGATCTGGTATCTCAGGGTGAATGCTCACAAGAAAATCAGCACAGAGGGAAGGAAAAATGCGGTGCAGTGTCACTTCCTAAGGCAAGAGACTTAGGTGGTGGTGGACAAGAATACAGAGTCGTACCCAAAATCCAAACTTCCTTTCCTCTAGGGCAATGGGTCTCAGTTCCGGCTGCTTGTTACAATCACCTGGGAGCTTGTAAACACCAGCATCCTTGTTCTGTCCCCAGCGATTTCTACTTTTATTGGTCTGAGGCGGGCTCCAAGCCATCTCTGCATCTTTTAAAAGCACCTGAGATGATTCTAGCATCCATCGAGGAATGGAGACCTCTGGCTGAGATGTGTTATAAACAGAAATAAGAGAGATGGAAGCAATATGTTTCTGATCTCTTAGTGGATCATCTGTGCCCACCTCTCCCACAGGCTACACCGTGTCAGGATCTGTGCTTTGCTGTACAGTATTGCTGGAACTTCAGTTTGAATTTTACCAACCTTCCTTCTGTAAACTTGAGGAATGTCACTTTAATTTCCTACACTTCGGTTCCCCTGTCTTTTACAAGAAGAAAACATTTTAATAAGTTTTCCTGAGGTACTAAGTACTTCAGTTCCAAACCAGATTCTCTACTAGGCACCTGTGTTGATATCGTACTTTGATCAAAATGGAATTGCAATAATTAATTTATTTAGAGATATTTACTCATGATATTTAGGAATGGAGCTATATTTTAGTAAGCTCACTTTACCATACATCATAGGCAGGATATCCAGACTAAAAGAAACTCTATATTCCAAACCAAAACTCCAGACACACGCTGTGATAAAATTTGTTTTCCTCCATGTTAAGTGTCCTGAGTATGATGATTGTGTTATGATTACTTAGGAGAATGTTTTTGCTCTTAGGTAATAATACATGTGGAAGTATTTGAGGTGAGATGTCATGATGTTTAACTCTATTACGGTTCAGAAAGGATATACACAGTTACACACACACAGAGGCAAAGGAGGCAGGAAAAAAGAAATGGTGACTCTAGTTGAAGAGTATGTGGGTAATACACTTTTTTTTTTTTTTTTTTTGAGATGGAGTTTTGCTCTTGTTGCCTAGGCTGGAGTGCAATGATGCGATCTCGGCTCACCAGAACCTCCGCCTCCTGGGTTCAAGCGATTCTCCTGCCTCAGCCCCCTGAGTAGCTGGGATTTCAGTCATGCGCCACCACGCCCAGCTAATTTTGTATTTTTAGTAGAGACGGGGTTTCTCCATGTTAGTCAGGATGGTCTTAAACTCCTGACCTCAGGTGATTTGCCTGCCTCGGCCTCCCCAAGTGCTGAGATCACAGGCGTGAACCACCGCGCCTGGCCAATATACTCTTACTACTGTACCTTTCCTGTAACTTTGAAAATTTTCAAAATATAAATTTAGAGGATCAAATAATTGTTAAGAAAACAAGATGGGCTTATTGCAAAAAAAAAAAAAACTAAACTAAACTTGCTGCTTGAAAAATGAATAGTAATTGTACAGCCTAAGCAAAAAATAAAATAAAATAAAAATGTATATTTGCACCTTGCTCCTCAGTCTCCTCAGTTGCCTTAGGGATAGCCTGTGCTTCCATTCTGTACCTGGAATGTGAAGAAGAAACTACTGTTCACTGAATTTGGTAGGAACATGCTCATTTCCATTTCTAGAATTTTCTAAGGGGAAGGATACTTTAAAGATAATCAATTGCCTAAGACCTTAATGATTAATAAATTAGACAATAACAAATTAAACATGTATGATAAAAGATCAAACTTTTATAATCTACAATATAAATAAAATTATGTCATAAAATTTAAAATTTATCTAACAATATAATTAATATATGTTATATAATTAAATTTTATATAACATTAAATTATATACATATCTAATTGAATATATATTCACATGTAATAAAAACGGTATATTTTCAAAACTATTTTTACTTTTAGGTGTAAGAATAGTGTAGAAGTAGAGTTCGGACACATAAATGTCTGAATTTCTAGATGCTTGAAGAGGTGTCATCCATTAATACGAAATTACCTGTTTCAGATTTGCCTTGGGTGGTAGCCCCCAGCTGAGGGGCTAAGAGACTGGAGTAAAACCAAGCATCTCCACCCAGTCTCTTTTTTTGTTGTCATAATAATCCTAACAGTTAATATTAATTGAATACTCATATGTGCCAGCCTCCAGGCTGATTTGTATTGCTTGTTTTACATACTTGTTACAATTTCCCCATGAGGTAGGTATCATTATTAGCCTTTGTACAAGGGCATAGCTGAGATTCAGACAGGCATTGTCACCTATTGAAGGTCACATCACTACTAAGTGGTAGAGGCCGAATCTGAGCACAGAGCAGTATTATTCCTGAGCTCAAGCCTTAAACCATTGTAATCTACCACCTGGCCCTGTATTATGACTTTTCAGTAGCATTGTGGGTTTTTTCTTCAAGGGCTGTTTTTTACACTGGCATTTCATAAACATTTTTGTGACAAGTTTTTAGACTTTCTTGTTTAGCTTCTTGGCTGATGCAGCTCTGCAGTCTCTAATCTCTTCATTATTCCCTTCTTTTAAAAAGCATGTACAACATATTAAGCCTGAAAATGATACAGATAACCTCTCTCGTGCCAGATTTGATATTTTGCCGTGTTTGTTTGTTTCAGGCATAGCTACAGATAGTGATTGTTTTAAAGGAAATAAACTGGGATAGTTACCAGATTCCACCCTCTGCCTTCCTTCCCTCGAGGTAATCATCTTCTTTAACATTTTTATCATTTGCTTTCTTACTTTGAATTTTTTATCACTTACATACAGCATAAATCACTACTTTTTTGTTGTTAAATTGTATAATAGATCTTTGAAATTTTTATTTTATCTATACATTATTGAAAAACATAGTACTTTATACATATTATATATAATACCATATATATAGTATAAAGTAATGTTTTCAACATTAAACATTTTTTGCACATCCAATTTTTGTTTGTTTTAGAGATGGTGTTTCACTATGTTGTCCAGTCTGGTGTGCAATGGTTATTCACAGGGACAACTGCAGTGCACTACAGTCTCTAACTCCTGGGTTCAAGGGATTCTTCTGTCTCAGCCTCCCAAGCAGCAAGGAGCTACAGGCTCGAGCCACTATGCCTGGCTTTTCAATTTTTTTCTTAAATCTCTCATAAATGAAATATTGGTGGACTATAGCTTTCCTGAGTCATAGATGTTTTCCCTCAAATTTCTACAGAGTCTGCTTCCAGGTCTTACGGTATGTAATGGTGTTAAGTAAAGGCCTTAGACCACTTCTTTTATCTTGCTTTTAGGTAACTTGAAGGATTCTGTCTTTATTCTTAAAATTCAAAACGTTTACCAGGACACAGCAAATGCTTGTCCCTTTTCAGTAATTTTGTTAACGGCGAACGTTTTCTGTCTGCAGATTCCAGGTCTTGAGATCTTTTTCCAAAACATTCAATGACCTGCATCGTGGAACTTCGTTCTCTGATCTCAACCTGTCTGCTCATCTTCCCGTTCCCATCTCTGAATAGCTTTTCTCTGCAGCCTAAGAGGAGATGGCTTCAAGCTTGGCCTCCACAGTGATACTTAACCTTCCTACTTTTGTATTTTCAGTTTCTTTGAAGGATTTCACCTGTCCCTTTTTTATTTCTGCTCACCTCTTAAGTAGCTGCTTCTTAACCTGTCTTTATTCTTACTATTTCCAATTTCATCTCTGTCTGATGAAGTCCATATTTACATTTAGTGAGAGTGTTGGACAGGTATCACTTAATTCTTACCTCGGGTTTTTGTTGTTGTTGTTGTTACAAATCTTTTTTTTCTTTCCTCTGAAGGGTGCCTTGCTGTCTCTTTCTCTTTAGAGCTTGTCTTTTTCTTTCAATTTGGTAACTTCTCTTTCTGATGTTGGTGGTTATCTGTTGACTCACGCTCAAATGTTCAAGGGTTTTACTCTGGCCTTTAGTTTGCTCAAAAAGTAGAGTGTGTGATTCACCTCAGATAAACAGGAGGTCTAGCTAATGAAAAAATCCATTTTTATTAAGTGATTCAGCAACTGTGAAGAGGGGAAAAGAGGTGGAATCGCACAGCACCCATTAAGGAAACATTTCTGGGCCATCCTCCGACCTGTGGTCATTTTTGTGAATCTGCTGGGCTAGATGTTTGCTTTGTATGTATCCTTTTGTTTGTTGGAAGTTTGATGTTCTCGTTCGTTTTAATTTAGGTGAGCTAAGGCGTCTCTGTGGCTATCTGATTTGACTGCGTTGAACCTATTGCCTATTCTAGTAACTGCACTTTCAGGGAACATGTTTGCTGTCCTAAGGATGTTCTGCTGGGTGCAAGCATGTGCAAGCATGGCTGCCATTGAGTTTCTGAGTGCATTTCTGTTTATGCTGATTTCGCCTTGCTTTTTTTTTTTTTTTTTTTTTGAGATAGAGTTTCACTCTTTCACCCAGGTTGGAATGCAGTGGCACGATCTCCACTCATGGCAACCTCTACTTTCCGGTTTCAAGCAATTCTCCTGCCTCAGCCTTCCGAGTAGCTGAGACTACAGGTGCCTGTCACCATGCCTGGCTAATTTTTGTATTTTTAGTAGAGACAGGGTTTCACCATGTTGGCCAGGATGGTCTCAAACTCCTGACCTCGTGATTCACCTGCCTCGGCCTCCCAAAGTGCTGGGATTACAGGCGTGAGCCTCCACGCCCAGCCTCGCCTTGCTTTCTAATTCTCCCTAAATCTAGGGAGACTGAAGTCTTTCTGGTGTAGCCCCTCATCACACCACATACTGTTTTCGGGAAGGTGTTATATCTGTGCAACATGGCCCTTGGTGTCATCCTTCTTGATTCCTCAAAGCTGAACGTGGATGCCACCCTTCCCTAGGGCTCAATACTGAAGAAGGTCTTCCCAGATTTTTCTTCTTCTTTGGTCGTTGTGCATACGATTGGGAGAAAGACAAGAGAAGGAGGAAATCTAATGAAACCAAAGGTATCTTTTATTTCATAATTTGTGCCTTTGCTTTTATGCTTAGAAAACAGTTTTTCAGGAATGGCTTCATATGTCTGTTTTCAAGTTCTTATATGTAATATAATATACTCTCAGACACATTGAACTCTTCACACATCTGGGGTTGACTTCTGCATGTGGTTTGAGGTGCTGCTGGAGCTTTATTTCTTATCTCAGGTAGTTAAATGATTGTCCCAGCACCTTCTGTTAATTATAAATCTCTTTTGCATTTTTATTTTATGAAAAAATGACACATTTATGAATGTAGGGGAATTTGTTTCAGTGTTAGGTCCAAAACTCCACAGGTAAGCAAGTTCTTAATACAGTCTAACATCGACTTGAGAAACTCTTTTTTTTTTTTTTTTTGAGACAGAGTCTTGCTCTGTCACCCAGGCTGGAGCGCAGTGGCGCCATCTCAGCTCACTGCAAGCCTCCGCCTCCCGGGTTCACGTCATTCTCCTGCCTCAGCCTCCCGAGTAGCTGGGACTACAGGCGCCCGCCACCATGCCTGGCTAATTTTTTGTATTTTTAGTAGAGACAGAGTTTCACCGTGTTAGCCAGGATGGTCTCGATCTCCTGACCTCATGATCCACCCACCTCGGCTTCCCACAGTGCTGGGATTACAGGTGTGAGCCACCGAGCCCAGCTGAGAAACTCTTTAATCAAGTCTAGGATGGTTTTGAGGCAAGATGCTTCCACTCTAAGGGGCTCTCGGGGATCTGGGGACCTTGGAGAAGACAGGTGAGTCTCAGCCCCATTTCTGTTTTCTAGGACACAGGCTCCTAGTTGAACACCAGGCTGAACTGCCTGCACCATTTCAATTGTGCTGTGTCTCCCTGTTGCCAAGTTGAGTCTGTGTAAGTGAAACGGGTTTAATGTTGAATGTGACACCCCTACAAGAGCAGGTTACATTTCTTCCTCCACCTGTTTCCATTCCCATACTGCCTGAACCACGGTAGGTTTATATGAACAAGGGTTTGGAAAAGACTTCCTGGAGTGGAATGGAGGAAGGATGAACTCCAGGCAGAAAAGGCCCACCCAGCAGGAGGCATAAGGGTGTAATCTGTGCTAAGGAAGCCATGGGTGTATTTGTTCAGCAGAAATGGCGGTCACCGCCGGGGAGGAGTGGGCGATAACACTGATGAGGTAGGTAGTGTGGGACTCCATTGGTGAAAATGGTGAATTCTAGACTGAAATGTCGGTGAGTTAATTGCAAATCAGACAGGTGCCGCTGAATGAGGTTAAGTGACATTATTCTCAGGGGGCTTGAGGAATACTAATTTGGCACACCAGGACACAGGGTGGAATACAGTCAGGGGGCAGTCTGCCTGTGGGGAGATAATTTATGGGGATATTGCTATCATTGGGTTTCAAGATAATAAGGTACTAGAGTTGTTGGGGGTGGAGGGGATGATGGAGGAAGGTAGTATCTGTTAAATCCTCAGGGATGGCATCTTATCCCAATCCTGCAGGTTTTGAAAATCTGGATGAACGTTTCCTCTTTGTGCTTGAAAGACAAAACCTTTGCCTTATCTCTCTTTCAAAAGGAGGCTGAGCATGCTTCGAACTAGATTGCCTTGGTAGGTCTGGGGACTTGACAGTTCCGAAGTCAGCACCCCTCAACAAGAAAGGCAGTAATCAGTTGAGCGCCCCTCGGGGTTTTGCACTGAGCTGCCTTGAGCACACAGCCCACAAGGCATCACAGAGATACCAGCACGGCACAGGGCCTAGCAGCTGTCAGATGTCAGCTCTGGTAATGACTGTATCTTATAAAACTTTGTGAATTTCCCATTCCCCTTGTGAGCACTTTTATTTCTCATTTATATTTTTTAATAAGCTTGATACATTATACATTGCTCATTTGCTACTAAAATTGGAACCAGTAGAGCAATAACTGGCAATTACCTCCTGAGCACTGTGAATTTTCCTGCTACTTTTCTGGAATCCGTAGAAGACTCAGAGCTACTCAAACCACCAACCAGGCTTCGGTCTTGGGCTTTGCAACCGGACCAGTAGGCTTGCCCAGCCTCTGCCTAGAACACAGACTAGCCACTCAATAGAAACTCAGAAAAAAATGTACAATCGAATGTCTGCTTATGAGGCAGGAAGTTTGCCAGTGATGGCTTGGGTCGCCAGCTTTTATTCCCTTATTTGGCCCCGCCCATGTCCTACTGATTGGTCCATCTTACAGAGTACTGATTGGTCCATTTTACAGAGTGCTGATTGGTCCGTTTTTACAGAGTGCTGATTGGTGCATTTACAAACCTTTAGCTAGACACAGAGCGCTGATTGGTGCGTTTTTGCAGTGTGCCGATTGGTGTGTTTACAAATGTTTAACTAGACTCAGAGCACTGATTGGTGTGCTTACAAACCTTTAGCTAGACACAGAGAGCTGATTGGTGCGTTTTTACAGAGTGCTGATTGGTGCATTTACAAACCTTTAGCTAGAAACAGAGTGCTGATTGGTGCATTTACAAACCTTTAACTAGACACAAAAAGCTGATTGGTGCATTTTTTGCACAGTGCTGATTGGTGCGTTTATAAACCTTTAGCTAGACACAGAGTGCTGATTGGTGTATTTACAATCCTTTGGCTAGAAAGAAAAGTTCTCCAAGTCCCCATCTGACCCAGAAGGACAGCCGGCTTCACCTCTCAATGTGTGGAGTGAAGACTGCCAGTGAAGTCTAGGAATATGGTAGACTAGAGGATAGGATTAGAGATGGTTTGTTAATATGAACACTATCCAGGATGTTAAGGAACATGGTGGATATAATGGACTAAACGTGTTCCTGCAAAATTCATACATCAAAGCCCTTATTTCCCATGGGATGGTATTGGTATAGGTAGCACTTTCAGTAGATAATCAGGTTTAGGTGAGGGGATGAGAGTAGAGATCCTATGATAGGATTAGTGCCCTTATTAAAGGAAGAGACCAGGGGTTTCTCTGACTCCTCAATGTGAGAATGCCACAGAATATGGCCATTTACAAACCAGAGAGAGAGCCCTAACTAGATGGCAAATCTGCCTACACCTTGATCTTGGAGCTCCCAGCCTCCAGAACTGGGAGAAATACATATTTGTTGTATAAACCATCTTGTCTGTGGTATTTTGTTATAGCTCCCCAAAGTAACTGTAACAATTCAGAAAAGTAATAGAGATACAAAGTCGTCAGACAATGAAAATGGCTACTGGAAACCATGAGAGTGTGAAAGTGAGAATTTAGACTTGGTTAGTATATTTAAATAATCAGTGCTGTGTTTAATAACACCATACCTGACGCCAAACGTGTGGGTTTTTTTTTGTTTTGTTTTGTTTTGTTTGCTCACACCAACCAATTCTCCAACTCCCCAGACACCAACTAGGTCTCCGACAACTCAATTCAGTTCTGACACTATCTACCTGGAGTTAGCATCCTATCCCTGGAGTTAAGGGCTCAGTCCCTCCCACAAGGCTGCCCCATATCAGATGCTAATCTCAAGTCCCAGGCCTCCTGTACTTCCGACTGACTGGCTAAATATCAAGGTTTCTCATAACCCCTTTCTTGGGTTCAATAATTTGCTGGAACAACTCACAGAACTCAAAAAAGACTGTACTTATTATAACCAGTTTATTGTCAATAATACAATTTAGAAACAGCCAAATGGAAGAGATGCTTAGGACAAGGTGTGGAGGAAAGGCATGGATCTTCCCATGTCCTCTCTGGGTGCACGGCCTCCCAGCACCTCCATAAGCTTTCTGAACCCTGGTTGTTTAGGGGCTTTTATGAAGTTCTGTTACATAGACATGACGAACTAAATCATTGGCCATTGTTGATTAGCTCCAATTCCAGCCCCTTCTCCCCTCCATGGAGGTGGTAGGGTGAGGTTAAAAGTTCCAACTCTCTAATGGTGCCTTGTTCTTTCTGGCAACCCATTCCCCTGAAGCTATCCAGGGGCCCCCCAACTATCGGTCCTCACATTTACTTGCAAAAAGTACTTACTTATCACTCCGAAAATTCCAAGAGCTTTAGGAACTGTGTCAGGAACTGGGGACAAAGACCAACTTTTTTTTTTTTTTTTTTTTTTTTATGATCACAGGACTTTAAAAGTAAAGACATAGTGTTAGATGCTATGGGGAGGGATGGAGGTGAAGTCTTATTTTCTTCCCTTGAGGTGAGTGGGAATGAGGGGTGGGTCTCTGTGTGAGAGACACATGGTCATAGAATGCAATAGCCAAAGGAAATTTGGTAATCATTAAGTCTAATGTATATTCTGTGAGGGGTTCCTAGGCAACTGCAAAACATGAAATTCCATGGTTAAACACGTTTGCTAAAAGTTGCATACCATATGAAGTTTCATACTGCTTAGTAGCCCATTGGAAGGCTTGAAGAGTTTTAGAGTAAAGATTAAACACATTTTTCTCAGCTCTCCCTACACTTGTCTCCAGAATCCCTTTTATCATGGCACAAGTATTTTCATTCATTCAACAAATATTTATTGAATATCTGCGCTTGGCACTGTACTATGAAAAGTTGGTATTCTAGAGAAGGCAGTTTGAGAAATGATGATCTTGTCCAACTTCTGGGTTTTTCAGGTGAGCAAATTAAGTCTATGAATAATCATATTTTAGTCAAAGGAGGTAGTTAAAAAGAGAGGCTGAAAGAGGAGGTGCCATTTCCACAGGGAAATCAGTAGGAAAAATGTACTGCAAGATCACGACAATTGGGAAGCGTGATATGGGCTGCGTGTGATGGTTCACGCCTGTAATCCCAACACTTTGGGAGGCCAAGGCAGGCAGATCACGAGGTCAGGAGATCGAGACCATCCTGTCCAACATGGTGAAACCCTGTCTCTACCAAAAATACAAAAATTAGCTGGGCGTAGTGGCACACACTTGTAATCTCAGCTTCTCGGGAGGCTGAGGCAGGAGAATCGCTTGAACCTGGGAGGCAGAAATTGCAAGTGAGCGAAGATCACGCCACTGCATTCCAGCCTGGCAACAGAGTGAGACTCTGTCTCAAAAAAAAAAAAAAAAAAAGAAAGAAAGAAAGAAAAAAAAGTGATATGGAGTTGTAGAAATAGTTTGGGCGGCAGATTCATTTTTTTTTCTGAGAGTGGCATATAAAGAAAAAGGACTAGATAAGATGAAACTGCTTGTATCTTAGTGGTGAGGAGTGGGTCCACGTGGTAGACAGTCAATTTTAAGTCAGAGAGGGAGGACAGGTGGAAATTAGGCAGAGAAATGCACATACACACACGCTTTCTCTCTCAAGCGACCCCCAGAGCTGGCAAGAGGGTGGAGATCAGATTCACCTGGTACTTTTTAAAAATTATTTTGAGATGGAGACTCCCTCTGTCACCCAGGCTGGAGTGCAGTGGCACAATCTCAGCTCACTGCAGCCTCCGCCTCCCGGGTTCGAGCAATTCTCCTGCCTCAGCCTCCTGAGTAGCTGAGACTATAGGTGCGCACCACCACGCCCGGCTAACTTTTGTATTTTTAGTAGAGAAAGTTTCACAAAGTTGTCTAGGCTGGTTTCGAACTCCTGACCTCAAGTGATCCACCCGCCTTGGCCCCCCAAAATGCTGAGATGATCACCTGATACTTTTTAGCATTGTGCTGGATGTTCTGAGTGATGCAGACGTGAGCAATGGAGGTTTCTCCCCATATTCTATGGAAGAGGTGACGCAGCCCCAGCTCCAGGCGTTATTTCAGAGGTCACGAAACCAAAATCTCTGTGGCCCAGTGGAGTGTGACAAAAGATATATCAACCTCTTCCATGCAGAGAGATGCATAGCTCTCTGGTATAGGTAGGGAGAAAGAAGGAAAGATTTCTTAGATAGTGAAGGCAGGTCAATCGAAAAGGCCAGAAATAAAACTCCACCACGGGCCGGGCGCGGTGGCTCACGCCTGTGGTCCCCGCACTTTGGAAGGCTGAGGCGGGCGGATCACCTGAGGCCAGGAATTCGAGATCAGCCTGATTAACGTGGAGAAACCCCGTCTCTACTAAAAATACAAAATTAGCCAGGCATGGTGGTACATGCCTGTAATCCCAGCTACTTGGGAGGCTGAAGCAGGAGAATCACTTGAACCCGGAAGGCGGAGGTTGCGGTGAGCCGAGATGGTGCCATTGCACTCCAACCTGGGCAACAAGAGCCAAACTCCGTCTCAAACAAACAAACAAACAAAACAAACAAAAAAAACCTCCACCACGGTGAGAAGCAACCTCTGTGAGGAGTTACCGGGGGAAGAGTCCCCTGTGGAACTAGCATTGATGTCTCCATTCATTGTGTCCCTCTCACACTGCTTTCATTACTTGAACAGGATCTGGTGTCATTAAGATATCAATTTTATTTAGGTATATCTGCATTGGCAGTTTAATTATGTCTGGGTAAGGCCCGGTATTTATTCATGGGTGATCTTGGTAGTTGTCAGACACCAGCCTGAAGATAAAGGCGTCCATGCCTGAGGAATGCTAATGCTCCCCAGCCCGCCATTTGACAAGCGCACATGCCAGTTACTACCAAACTGATTATTTCAATCATTAACAACACATGCATCAGCGTCCTTCACCCGAGATTGCCACATGCATTCATCTTTTCATAAACAATCATCTGACAAGGGTGCCGAGAATTGATGTTCTGGGGGGAATTGCCCAACTTGCCTTAGCCACGGATGCAGCAAGCTGAACGCCCCGCTTAGCATCGTCATTTCATTAATCAGATTAGCACAATGCCCAACTGAGTGAGTACCATGTTCCTAAACGATCTCCAATCAGGGTTCCTTTCTGTTGTCCATGCTGGTGGCTGCACTTTGATTTTTTTTTTCCTGGAGGATTTCGGCTTTGCAGATCCCCTTAGAAAACCTGGATCTTTGCTTATCCCACCACCCATCCCATTTATAATAATTACTCTTGTTCCAAGGAGCAGGGTGCAGGGAGAGGCTCTGGGTTTGTGGAGGCGCCATCTGCTCCTTATTGCTCACCTGAGTCAGAGCTTCCTGACATCACTTCTCCGCAGCAATGAGAGCCAAACATTCACACAAAGAGGCCAGGGCTGTGCCAGACGGCGCAGGGCCTGAAAAGTGATGAATGAAAGAAATGTGAAACAGCAAAACTGCTCCCAGGCAGCGAGCCCTTCCTTTAAAAGGTGACTCACAGAAAAGGCAGTTTCGCCTTAGTTAGAAAGGTCGTCCCAGACCCTTACAGCCGAAGGACTAGCATTTGTTTCTCTGCACTCACAGCTTCTACAGATCGCATCTCACCCATCGGGGAAAAGAGAACATTCTGTTCAATTTCACTGAGGCTTTTTGTTGTTCTTCTTATGATGTAAGGCAAACTTCCAGGGTTTGGGTTTTTAATGGTTTTATATGATTGCCTTTTCATGAGACACACAGTTATATTTATATTTTTAAAGCAAACCCAAAGTAAGAAAAAAATTATATACTTTCATCATATGAATGGAAAGTATTATATATATTTTTTCTTTTCTTGGAATATTTTCATTTGATGACGCAAACGGCATGATGATGATAATAATGTTTTCTATTTATTTGTTGCTTGACTAATATATTTTTTTCAATTTTCACAAAAACTGTACTTTCTTTTTAAAAAGAGTTTTGGAAACTGAGATGAAGAGACTTTGGACAACTTGCCCAAGACAGTGAGCTACTTAGTGGTAACCCTTGATGAGTGGGTTTTAAAATCCTACTTTTACCACATAAAAGTCATCATAGAGTCCTGCTAGTCCAACATTCTTTGCGATGCTTCGGAATCCAGATCGATGGTTATTTATGTGATGGGATCTTACCCACTTGTGTTATGTAGCTCCTTCTCATTCTTCTTTTGAAAAGCTTTAACAGTTAAAAATTCTTTTTTTATAATTGAGCCAAATACCTTATTTTTTAAAACATTTCCAACCAGTTCTAGATTTCCTTCTAGATTCACAGAGAACAAATCTGAATCTCCATGTATTAGGTTGGTGCAAAAGTAATCACAGTCTTTGGCATTGAAAGTAATAGCAAAAACTGCGATTACTTTTGCACCAAGCTAAAAGTGGTCACTGTCTTCAGATATTTTAAACAGCTATAATGTCTTCTGGAAACTTCTCTTCTTCAGGCTGATTCCAAATGTTGAAGTTATGTGGCACTGTATTAGTCTGCGTGGGCTATGTCGGAGAAAAAAAAAATTCTTTTTCTCTACTTCCACACATCACTCGATATAACACTTTTGACACTACATTCTCCAGCACACATCATCTGGGTGTCTTATTCAATTCAGTTCTGACACCATCAACCTGTAGACAGCATCAGATATCATAGGTTAAGGGCTCAGTTTCACAAGACTGCCCCCCACTTTAAATGCTAGTTGCGAATAGTATACCTCTGATTGACTGTCTGGTTATAAATTGGGGTTTTCCATGAACCCTTCATTAGATTTGTTTAATTTGCTACAGAGGCTCACAGAACTCAGGGAAACACTTATGTTGACCCACTTATTACAAAGGATATTACAAAGGATACAGAGGAGCAGCCAGATAGAAGAGATGCATAGGGCGAGGTATGTAGGAAGGGGTTTGGAGCTTCCATGCACCTGGGTGCACCACCCTCCAGGAACCGCTGTGTGTGCAGCTCTCTGGAAGCCGTCAGAACCCAGTCTTGGTTTCTTGTAGAGGCCTTATTACATAAGCATGATTGATTAAACCATTGGCCATTGGTGATGAACTCAGTCTTCAGCTCCTCTTTCCACCCCAGAGGTGTGTGTGTGGTGGTAGTAGGGGAGCTGAAAGTTTCAACCCTCTAATTACGATGTTCCCCTGGCAACCAGCCCCCATCCTGAGGCTATCCAGGAGCCCCCAGCCACCAGTGATCTCATTAGCATTCACAAAGACACTTATTGCTTTAGATTCCAAGGGTTTGGGGAACGGTGAACCAGGAAACAGGAAGACCAAATATCAAAATATGGTAGCCTGTGATGTTTCAAAATGTCACAGGCTACCATAACAAAGTGCCACAGGCTGGGGGACCTAAACAACAGTTTCTTTTCTCACAATTCTGGAGGCTGGAAGTCTGAGATTGAGGATGGTAGGGTTGCTCTGTCCTGTGACCTCTCTCCTTGGCTTGCACATGGCCACCTTCTCTCTGTGTCTTCACACAACCTTTCCTCTGTACAGACATACGCCTGGTATCTCTTCCTCTTCCTTTAAGGACACCAGTTCTATTGGATCAGGGCTCCATTCTTACAACCTCATTTAACGTTTTTTTGGGGGGGACAGAGTCTCGCTCTATTGCCCAGGCTGGAGTGCAGTGGCACAATCTCAGCTCATCGCAACCTCCACCTCTTCCGGGTTCAAATGATTCTCATGCCTCAGCCTCCCAAGTAGCTGGGCCTGCAGGTGTACACCACCACGCCAATCTATTTTTGTATTTTTTGTAGGGATGGGGTTTTGCCATGCTGGCCAGGCTGGTCTCAAACTCCTGACCTCAAGTGATCCACCCGCCTTGGCCTCCCAAAGTGCTGAGATTACAGGCATGAGCCACTGTGCTTGACCCCTCATTTAACTTTAATTACCTCCTTTAATGCCCTTTAATCTTCAAATACAGTCACATTGAGAGTTAAGCCTTCAACATACCAGTTTTGAGGGGACATAATTCAGTCCGTTCCAGATATCAGTGAAGTCAAGGCATCCATTTCCTCAGTATGCTTTACTACATATACAGCAAGCCAGGACTGTTCACAGTTGAAAGAGGTTTCTGGAGGTGTGTGAACCATCTGAACTTCATCCTCTTTCTTCAAGTAGTCTTCAGGACCTGTGCCCACTCAATGAATCCTGTGGAAACTGCCAACAGATGGCCATCTGGTCAAGATGTTCAAAGGCTCAACCTAAACAACTTTGAAAATTATCAAAACTAAGGCAAAGGATATGATTCTACTAAAGAAGGAGACTTCTTAAGGAGCAAGAGTCTCTAGGAACTAACTGTTCAGCAGCACTGAATGTAAAATTGGAATAACCACCCTCTCAAATCTCAAAGAAACTGGACTTAGGGCTTTTTTTTTTTTATTATTAGAATGTGTTTGGGGAAGTGGACAGGGTGATTATATTAACTGGCCCTTCCATTGCCAATGTGTGTACCAAGAGCGAGTGAGACAGTGATGAATTACCCAGGATGAGGTTAGAATAATTTAATAAAAAGAGGTGGAAATGGGGTCTTTAATTCCTAACCTTTGGAGCTGTGGCTAAAATCCATTAATAGAACATGGATTAAGAGTCCAAAGTAAGATTACTCAGCATCACCCGCCAGTGAATCACTCTGGCACTTGGGTCAGAATTAATATCTGAGAATTCTTTGAAACTTTATGGCTGGAATTTTTCTTTCCCCCTGGCTTGGCTTCTTTTGTAGTCTTAGCCTCTTTAGCAGAGGAGATAGGAAATCTTTGGCATCCTTTCAAAAACTCATTCAAACCACAGGGTAGAACTTTAAAGGAGGCCTTTGGGGATATGTGGGGTCAGTTGGAATAGTTTATATCATAGCTTTCAGTTTAAAGAATTTTTTTACAGCATCAGTAGGGAGAATTATATCACAATACATAAATAGATTTAGCAGGATTTACAAATCCACATGTGTTCCCTTAAGCAGTAGTTTTCAAATATTTGATGACCTTAGAACTCCTAGTTCAAATGAAATTTTACACTGAAGTGAAAATGAACAACACTGATAAAAGGGGAGTTTCTCTGCTAAAATAAGGATGTGAGGTCCCAGAGATCCCTTCTGCCTTTCCCTTTTGCTCTTTTGGGTAGCCCCTAAGGGGAACGAATGCCAAGATCTTCCAGGAAGATAGATCGAATGCTTTTTCTTTAGGAGACTCTTGTTCTACAGTGAAGTTCCCTCAATGAACCACAGAAATGTGTGAGCAAAAGCTGATCATTAAGTAGTAAGTCACACCTCTCTTTAAGTTTTGAAAAATATTTTGAAAATGATATCTGGTCTTCCAACATAAATGCGGAGATGAAAGAAAACAGACTTTTCTTTCTCCACAGCAGGAGCACTTAAAAGTCTTTGACTATTTAAACTACTGGAAAAAGGTACATTTTATCAATTGAGCATGCATTTTTAATCCATCAAATCATGCAATGTTGAAGATGGAAGGAACCCTAGAAATTGAAATCAAATGAGGCAATTACACAAAGTGCTTTGGAACCTGTGAAACATTTTGCAAGAGTATAATTTGATGATGATATTTAACCCCTTCCACTAACTAGAGCTTTACTGTGCCTTTAATGTTTAACCGTGAATCCTTTGGCAAGAACTCAGAAAGGGGAAAACCACCCTGCCCAGTGTCAAGCTGCTGGTCAGTGACACAGATAACACTAGAACATTATAGATTGTTGCTTGAAGACATTGTGATCAGTCATAAAAGCCTAGGAATCAGAGGTCAATCAGAAATTAGAAAGAAATCATTTACTTTCTCTTACACAAAAATATGTTTTATTTATACCTACGGTGGATCCCAAGGGACTACTTTCTGTTGGAACACAAAAGACAAATCTATCAGTCTTGATCTGCAAATCTAAAGCATGTTTTAGAGAGGGGATTTAGGCTTATTTACTAACTAAGCCCAAACTGGGGTGCACAGGAACACCCTCTCTTCGTAGCTCTACAGTGATACATTTGGAGCAAATGGGTGGAATCTCATCTTACATGGTTGGTGGTGAGCTTCTAAAATGAGTAAAGAAGTTAAAGATCATACAAAATCACAATTTTTTCTGAGGACCGTTCAGACTCTTAGAAACTCAGTGACAAATCATATGTTAATATTATTGTCTATGGAAATTTCACTGACATGTTCCTTTTCCTGTGACACTGGAAACTAAAGTCTCTGTTGAATTGAGGAAGGCAGCATAAATAAGGTGTGTTTTGTCTTCTTTGTGCTTGACTGGTTGAATATGAATCATGTGCTCTGGTTCCTAAACAAGTTGCCTGTTTGACTTACAAATTGACTCATGGTGATAGAACTGATTTGAAGCTCAAGTTAATTTGAAATGAGGATCTAATAACAAACATGCAGTGATGTTTAAAGAAAAAGATGTTCTTTGCCAACGTCTCGAACCTGTGAAGTGAAATTATGGAGAATGACCACTAACTCCCTGAGCTGACCATTAGTACCCTCATCCATGCTAGAATTGAGAAAAACACTGGGAGCTAGTACGGTTGACTGTCTCCATAGATATGCCAACTATTCCTCCCACCCATATTTGTGCATTCCATTTACCCCATCCAGATATGGAATCATGGAATCTAATTATGTCCACTCGCCTTGGATTTGAACTGGCCTTGTGATTTGCATCAGCTACTAGAATATGGCAGCAGCAATGTTGTGCCAACTCCAGACTTAGCCACTCAGAGGCCTAACGGCTTCTGCTGTGGCTCACTTGGAGCCCTGAGCCACCAAATAAGAAATTCAACAACCCTGCTGAAGAGAGGCTCAGCCGGCCCCTAGATCTTCAGCCACCACAGCTGAGGACCCAGATATGTGAGTGAAGCCGCCTTGATATCATTCTAGCCCCAGCTGACCTCTCTGTCAACTAAAGCTAAATGAGTGACTCTAGCTGATATCACATGGAGCAGATGAATCACTTAGCTGAGCACTTTCTAAATTTCAGAATTATGAGCAAATAAATGTTTTGTATTGTTGCAAGCATTAAGTTTGAGGGTGTTTTGTTAAATAGCAGTACATGACAGTTAGTTGGCCAAGAGATTTCTGATAGATTTTGTCTTATAGACTCTTCCCTGACCCTCTTCCTTCTCCGGATAGGCTCTTCTGCTTTGGTGTCCCCTAATTTTACCCCAAATCTTGATGGAAAAAAAAGCAAAACCAAAACACCTGGGACTTCCTCACTGGTAGACCCTGCACGGTCTTCCCTTCCTTCCAAGCAGATGATGTGGTTGCGGGGATCTGGCCTGAGTCTCTGAATGTTCTCTCCTTGCAGGAGTGGTCAGAAATGTGGATCAGGGTATCATACATTTCAAATTCCATGTTATGCTGGCATTTGGTTTTCAATTCCCATTACAGAAGAAGACATGGACAGGTGGCCACAATTACTTTCTAAAGAATTCAATACTCCAGGGAGAAGGGGTTAGTGATAAGCATCAGAAGTGAAAAATTAGACAATTGTGGGGTAACCAGGGTAAGCAGAAGGAATTTCTAAGAATTTCTAAGTGCTACTGTGAAAATAGCAACAGACAACCTCAAAGACTTGCAAAATGGTCAGACCACTTCTGTGGCTAATCAGGATGGCTTGGAGTCAGTCAGTAATTGAGCCATTTCAGTCAATTCTAAAATAAATTGGTCTGCATAAAAAGTAGAATAACCATCTATAAACACAAAGGGTTTATCCCAGTATCCAATATCATGGTAAATTTATTCCATAAAATGCAGTTGCTGGATGTTTAACCATTAAGTAGTAAGACACATCATTTCTGTTGTATTGAAAAACACTATACAGATGATATGTCATTTAAAATACACAAATGTAGTCCTGACAGACCAAATAGATGTTTCTTAATACAAGCATCCTTTGAAACCCTGGCACGGTAAAGCAATCGCTACAGAATGTTTATTGTATTAGTGGAACAACTCCATTAAATCCAATAATGTTGTCACCTAAGAAAACACCAAAGCTGAGTTTTTAACCTTACAGAAATATTGATGGCATAAAGTGGAGGCTGATGAAATAAAGATTTCTTATTACTTTTACTACCTTGGAATAACCTTCTACCTGTGAACTGTAAGAAAATGCTTTGCCAGTGCCACCACCTGCCCTCCAGGGCAGCTCTACCCTCAGTTGACAGGTGTTCGTAGAAATTTTATAGGAGTTTTCAGTGAGGCATCAGTTGTCTTTAATACTTGAAAGAAAATTGAATGGAAGGATTCAATTACTCATGTGAAAAATGAGTCTTCTACCCAAGGTTTGGCCACTGCTGGTATGCTTGTTTTAAAACTGAATTATAGGCGCAATACATTTGCCAAAGACACAGGCATTAATTTTTCTCAAACCATTCAAGATTGGGAGGACAGAATAGGAGGGAGCAGAGGGAAAATAAGATAATAAGAGCTTCACGTTGATTTATTCACCTTTGTGCAAAGTAATGGGGACAAGAGGGAGGCGGCCCCCGGAGCCTGGAAGAGAGATGGAAGAGCTGAGAAAGGAAGGATTGCAGGGCAGCCTGCCAAATAGAAAGTCAGATTGTTGTTCTTAGATGATATAAGATTGCTTTATTTCTCTAGCTGCTTTATAAAAATACATATGCATAAAATATGCCACATGATGCAGCTGGAGTGAACGAAGGCCACTCTATTTATCCAGGAAAGGATTGTATTCCTAACTTGCCTGTCTGTTAGCTCATTCTTTTAATAAAGATAAACTGATCCTCTACCTAGCAGAGCTCAGGCTATGATTCCAATGTGTTTGATGCTAGGAGTGCATGAGAGATTGGCTTATAACCTGCCCTGGGCAGATGGATAGATGGATGCTCTGAAGCACAAAGTTGACACCATACAGAAGTCTGTGTACGTGAGCTATCATAGTTGCGGAGGAGGTTCTGTCCTTCGCAGACCTGATGTCAGGTCACTTAGCACAGGTGGGAGAAGTATTGGACAAGGAGTCTGTGCATTCCTCCCTCAGCTACTAACTAGCTCCATGCAGGACTAGGCTCATAATTTTCAGGACCCAGTGCAGTAAGAAAATGTAGGGATCCTTGTTAAAAAGAAAAATGAGAATTTTAAGACAGCAGTGTCAGAGCATTAAACCAAAGGCAGAACCCTTCTAAATATGGTGATCTTTTGAGTGCAAGACTCTGTGGGACTGCATGGGTTACATGTCCAGAAAGCCCAACCTGGCTCCATGATTTTGTGACATGAAGCTTCTCATTTGGGACCGTCAGTTTCCTTGTATTAAGAGAAGCCAATTGGAAGCGATCAGCAGCTTTCACCCTAGGGGTGTTAAACGTGGTCATGGACAGTTAGCAATATTATTGGTGAAGTTGGATCTTCTCTGTATTATGGAATTTGAATCTTAATCCCAAGAAAACCTTCTTTTTTTTTTTTGGAACCACGTGACAGTGCAGAGGGAAATACCTACTCTCTTGGGTACCCAGGAGATGGGGAGCAGAAAGCTTGTGTCCATTGTCTCATGGAGTAAAAGAAAACTTATATTAACAAAGAGTATATTTTCTCATGTCTATAAAAGAAAATCAAGTCCATTCCATAAATTAGCCCTTGCCTTTCTTCTAAAACAACTTAAATCTTTTTTTTTTTTTTTTTTTTTTTTTGGTCTCCAAACAGAAAATTTAAAAAATAGCATAAGCTCATTTATCTTGGAACTGACATTGCAGGCAAAGTTGACAGGTTTATCTGTTTGAAAAGAGACCTTGAAACCTAAATGCCTTCTTTAATGCTTGGGCTCTGAAGTTGAACTTCTGGGAGATGACAAATGAGAATGGGATGAAGCATAACTTTTCTTATTTTAACCATAAAAGTATCACTAAATCCAAGCATATTACTTGACTTACAAGTTCTGAGAAATAGAACTCTATGTCCAGCAGCTGCAAAATTAGTAACTGGTTCTCTAGGTCATTTTGGGAAGGTTCTGGAGTCACCAGAACCTTGCTGATATTTCAGTTTCTCATCTTAATGGAAGAATCTAGTATAATTCTGTGGATTTGCTATTTTTTCCCTGTTCACACCCCAGAGGGTAGCCATTGGGTCAGTAAAACTCTAGAAACAATTCTTCAGCATTGGAAAAGCCATTTGATACCAACTTGCCTTTTTGCACTGAACAGGTGTGTTTCTGACTTATAAGTATTTTTGATTTTTTAAACAAGATTTTTCTTTTTTTTATGAGGGAGAAAGCTGATTTGAAAGAACAGACAACCCAATATATTTGGCCTATTTTCATGGGTTTTCGATTTCTTTTTTTTTAAATACATCTATTTAACAAATGCAGTCGATCCTCACTATTCACGGATTTGTGTCTGCAAATTTGCCTACTTGCTAAATTTATTTGTAACTCCAGAATCAAGACTTGCAGCACTTTCAGAGTCATTTGTGGGCATGCCCAGAGCTGCCAAAAATTTGAGTTGCTTGAGGTTTGCAGCTAAGGTTGAATGAAACAACACTCTGCCTTCTTGTTTTAGCTCTCATACTGTAACCTGGCTTTCTTGCATGTATTTGGTGACTTGGTTTTTGCACTTTCATGCTTTTTGTCGATTTCACTGTTTAAAATGGCCCCCAAGTGTAGTGCCAAATTGCCGTCTAGTGTTCCTAAGCACAAGAAGGCTGTGATGTGCCTTGCAGGGAAAATACGTATGTTAACAAGCTCCCTTCAGGCACAAGATATTGCACTATTGGCCATGAGTTTAGTGTTAATGCATCAACTATATATTAAATAATGTGTCTTTAAACAGAAACACATAAAACAAGATTATGATTTGAGCATTTGACAAAATGTGACCAGAAACTCACAGGAACCTAGCCCTATGTTTCCCCTAGGAGCATTGGCTCAGTATTCACTAATTAATGTTTCATTTTATTTATTTATTTTTGAGACAGAGTTTCACTGTTGTTGCCCAGGCTGGTGTGCAATGGTACAATCTCGGCTCACCACAACCTCCACCTCCCAGGTTCAAATGATTCTCCTGCCTCAGCCTCCCGAGTAGCTGGGATTACAGGCATGCGCCACCACGCCTGACTAATTTTTGTATTTTTAGTAGAGATGTGGTTTCTCCATGTTAGTTAGGCTGGTCACGAACTCCCGACCTCAGGTGATCTGCCTGCCTTGACCTCCCAAAGTGCTGGGATTACAGGCATGAGCCACTGCGCCCTGCCATTATTTATTTTTTTGAGACAGGGTGTCACTTTGTTGCTCCGGCTGGATGGCAGTGGCACCATCACGGCTCACTGCAGCCTTGATCTCCCTGGGCTCCAGCAATCCTCCCACCTCATTCTCCCAGGTTGCTGGAACTACAGGTGCATGCCACCATACCCGGATAATTTTTTTTTTTTTTTTTTTTTTTTGTAGTTTGTAGAGATGAGGTTTCACCATGTTACCCAGGCTGGTCTCAAACTCCTGGGCTCAAGCAGTCCACCTCCCTCTACCTCCCAAAGTGCTGGAATTACTGGTGTAAGCCACCGCACCTGGCCTGCAGCAACTTTATAGAACATAATTACTTAGAATAACAAGAACTGACTGTATGTGTTGAGAGTCAGCTCTGTTCAAATGCCCTGAAGGAGGCAAAGTGCAATAAAAGGTTTCCTATCTTCAAGGAGTGTGTTTAATAGCAATCTTTTCCATTTTTGAGTACTTATTCCAAGCATCTTAAATATTGTATCTGCTTTAATTTTCTCAGTAACACTGTAAGTTAGACATTAACCCCATTTATAGAAACAAAGAAACAAAGACTTAAGTTATCACAGCTACTACTAAGTAGGGCAAGAAGGATTTGGACTCTCCACATCATGCATTCATCTTCCCACCTAGTCAAGGGGAAGAAAATTTGCAGGTTATGGTTTCATAACAAGATTCTAATGCTTGTGATTGCTTTGGGATCTATGGAATTGAGACAAAAGAAAGTACCCAAATGGGTATTTCTGGCTAGTTTTCTCAAAAACACTAAATTCATCCTAATTTCTTTCTCCCTCTTTCTCTGAGACATCTGTGAAAATGCTCTCAGAGAAACTCTTCAGGGATTTACAGTCCTTCCTATGTTAAGTTCTTTCTCTTCTTATTTGTTACACTAAATATAAGGCAGGAATTTTAAACAAGCAAGAAAAGAACTTTATACTCTGGACTATGATCTTTGACGACAATAAGTATCACTGAACATTTTGTTCTTTTTTTCATTTTGGGTTATTACTCTCCTATTTGTTCAAATTATAGACCCTATCTAAAGCTTTAGGAAGTTGTTTCCATGAAAGTAACATCTTTCTATCTTGATGCAATCAGATTTCTCCTGCTTTTTGTTATTTTGATTTAAATTCTTTGCAATGAATGTAACCAATCTCAAATGACAGATACAGAGTTGCCTTAAAAATTAATAACTTCAGATTATAACAATTCTTTGTATATTTTCATTATTATTTTTCTTATCTCCCCTTTAAAGATCTGGGAACTCATTGAAAACGAGTCTCTGTTCTAGGCTTTTCTCCTTCCGAACAAGACTTAGGAAGATGACATTTCCTTTTTCTGTTTCTTCAGGGTTGCTGTAAGGATAAAGTGAGATAAACTACAAAAGTCACCTTAAGCAGTGTGTGGATTATAGCAGATATGTATTAAATATTAGTTTCTTTCCTGTTTCCCTTATCAAGCAGTTTAATTTCTACTTAGCAGTGGATGCCATTTACAAGGTTGGTATGCAAATGAGAAAGCCTAACTTGACTATATATATTAACCTTATACATGTAGGTATTTTACACTTTACACAGTTCCCCCCTCCTCCGCAATCTTGACATGTTCTATTCAATTTAATTCTTACAGCAACACTATAAAAAGGATGGAGCAGGTGCTGTTGTCCTTTTTTGATAAGATGATGGGACTGAGGTCTAGAGTGGATGAGATTATTCAGGGTGAGATCCAGATGTCACTGAAAAGAACCTATTATATTTCCTCCATTTTCATCATAAGTCAAAGCATAGCATATATATATATATATTTGTGTGTGTGTAATCATAACCATGTTGTTTACTATTGCAAATATGTCTTGGAAATATTCAACAAAGATGATAAAAACCTCCAGAACCTGAATCCTGCATGCTGCTCTCTGATGCTTCTATCTCCTGCTGCCCAGATGTCTCTAATTTCAGACTTTTGTCTGATAGGACTATGGAAAATAATTGTCTTTCCCCATCTTCAGTATTCCATCAGCAGATATTTAAGAGCGACTCTCTCGTAAACTCTTCATACCCAGACGTCTTGCTTGTGTTGATCTCTACTTTATACTTTATTCCCCTTTCATCCTGACCCCCCTCGGGCCCTGGACTCTCTTGGAAAACTGATTTCCTCATGATGTTGCCTCCATCTCCTTGTTGCTAGGTGTTCGGCTAGCTCCTGAAGCGCTGGGCTTTGTTTGTGAATTTCTGAAACTCAGGCTTCTTTGAAATTTGCTTCGACCTCCCCGACAGCCTTAGGACCCTGTTTCCTAATTTGAACTCAGCATTCTCCTGGTCAGCCCCTGGTCTTCCTGGCACCATTCCTAACTAGGACTGCTCTACCTATGCCCCGCTGTGTTACCTGATGACAGTCAGATCTTTTGCAAATGCAATGGTAAAGGAACACAAGTGCAGCCAGCACTTGGGAGGGCATAAGAGATGTTCAGCAGCCCATCTTCATCTGAAACAGAATTGCCAGAGAAGTCACCGGTGAACTAAGTCCGTGGCTTCTCCCCTTAAAGTATGCTGTTTCAACTCATGTGGCTGATTGTGCTTGCAAAGAGCCTTGATTTTGAGCTCTAATTACCAGCCGCTAATTCAAGCCTGGCCCCTGATCATTCATCTTTTAAGTGTTCAGCTTCTGAATCCCATTTGGTTCCCTGTCCCCTCTCTCTTTCCTACCACCTCCCCTTGATGTGGCCAGAATAGTTAACTCAGACAATTAGTAAATGCTGAATCATTGAGTCAGTGAATGAGGCAAGTGTCTGTGTGAGGTATACAACTTCCTGAGTGGGTTTAATGGAAGCCTAAAGAGATTTTTCACAGATTCATGGGTTTTCAAAGGAGAAATTTGCATATTAATAAGAAGCTGTTCAGACTGATTCGCTTAATGTGTTTGGAGTAAGTATAATTAAATGTCAAGGGAGATATATCATGAAGTAATGAAGCTGAAGCCAATTTATCAAAAATAAGGTCTGGAGAGAGACATTTCAAATAATAAACAGTTCTCTAACCTTCCTTTTTAAGGTGATTTGCTTAGTCTGGGCCAAGATTTACATGTTTTTTGAGACTTGGTTCAAACAAAGATGCTGGGAACTGGGTGGGGGTGGGGAAGGAGAATGCACATTTTTTCCCATTCAAGTTTATAACATTCAAGGAGGTCTTTCCTGTCTGAAACACTTTTAAAGGGGACAAAACCTATTTTGTTTTCCTCACTCAGATATTGGGATGTGGGGTAGGATGAGCACCCCACCCAAACCCCACAATTACAGCTGCCATTTGAAAACTCCTGTTCTGGTGAAAGGGAAGGTGATATGCAACGGGAGCTGGTTCATCAGGAACTGCAACTGTGAGAAAAATGGATGAAAATACAACCCCGAGTTCTTGATTTTGAAGAGTGAGCTATTTACTAATGAATATGTTTTAAGAGTTGGTCATTCTTTGAGCAAAATCAATCCATGCTTTGCTTTGAATTCACTTAGGAGAGATATCGTGATCAAATTGCACAGCCGTCTTTTTATGCTTTTCCTTAACTGTTGGATTAAATTAAGAAGTTTAGGCTCATGTAATACATGGATTCTTTTGAGTTCAAATGACACTGAAGTGACCTCAGGAATAGTTGCCTGACCCAATCAAATGGAAACACTCAATAGCATCTGATTCCGTTTATCAGAATGTGAAAGTCACTGGGTTCATTTCTAGCCAGAGAAGAGGGATCAGTGGCCCTCACTGGCCCACCTCAAAGAGGTCTCGGGGGAAGAGAGGAAGGGCTTGAGTCAATACTGTAAAACCACTGAGTGGAAGAAAGAAAATGCCTGCCTCGTATTCATTTGTCACACTGAAAAAATGAAAAGCCACATACAGAAAACTGAGAGATTGAGTTGCTTACACTTGTATTGACTGCGAGTTGTGCTGACTGTGGTCATGGGGAGGATAAAGCAGAGACAGGCCATGATTCAGTACTATCAGCTTTTGGGGTGGTGGTAGGCTCCCCCAAGTCTTACAAAGGGAGCTAACTTTGAGAAGCATCCATCTATTTTGTTTCATAACCAAACAGATTGTTAGATTGTCTATATATGATTTTTAAAAGTTAGTGTTACCCACTGCCTTTGTAACAGGACTGCTTTTGAAATCTGCCTGTCTTGGGTTCAAGTCTTCCACACCTCCTTATCATCTGGCTCACTTGGTACAAGTTACTGAAGCTCTCTACACTTTAGTTGAGTCATTTGGAGAGTGGGAGCAGTAATGTCCACCTTGCTTTGCATTTGTCAGGATTAGAGATGATGCATGTGGACCACCTTGTTGATATTACTGTTGTGATTGTCCTTTGACCCATAACTTCTTGTCGCCATCCTTTCTGGGTATCATTTGTAGACATCGTTTATACCTCAAATGATTAGTGATAATGAGCCTTGCAATTTCCTCTTAACTTCATTAAAGTTAAAAATAAGAACTGTATTTTAGGTGGGATTGCCTATGTCTGAGCAGGACTGTCCTTTGGGAAGTTTGTGTTGCATCTATTCAAAGGAATGAAAAGGGGGCATTTCTTCTTCTGAGATCAAGCCCCTGGTCTTTCTCCTTTTCCTAATGGTAGATATATGCCCACCCCAACCCGTGTGTGTGTGTGTGTGTGTGTGTGTGTGTGTGTGTAGTTAGATAAATAGATTGATTGATTACTGTTGTGATTTCAAATGTAGCACTAGAATTCTTTTTTTATTCTTAAATATCTGTTACAAATTCTTAATACATAATACAATCCACGATGATTGAATTGGGGAGGGGAGCTCTAGAACCCACCTGCTTAGCCACCCTCTCATTTCATGGAGTGACCCTAAAACATTTACAAGGAGACTTTGAGGTTGTGTTCAGCAAGTTTTGATCTGAAATGCTTTTGAATTCCTCAAAGTCAACCCACAAAATGTTTTCCCTGTAGTGTTATTTCCATATCTTTCACAGGAGTTATGAAGGTAGGAGGATTTTGTGATCAAATATGAATGGGAAATGAATTCAACAAACATAAATGAATTTTCTACAGTAGACTTTTAAAGTCCGTGGACCTTCTAAAATTCACTGTGAAAAGTCAGATGGGATTTGTCACATACAGTGTTTCTCATATTATGATGACAGTAGAAAGCATTTTAATGAAAAATCCATAGGACTCTGTGTTTCTTGGAATGCAGCTTGGGAAATTTTTTTTTTAATTAAAGCAAATTATGAGTTATAAAATAACTTCTTTAGGATGGATGGTCTTCCTTGTTAGGATTTGATAATGGGCTTAAAGTAGTTATTTTAGAACCATGTAAACATGTCTTTTTCTTCTCTTGAATAAGTAGTCAGCAATAGGAATATTAACTGCCATTTTCTTTCCTCAAAATGTGGGCCTAGAGAATGAATTTTACATGATAGATTGGTGTTATGATATGATTGATTTGACTGTACCATGGGTCAAGCAATTCATTCTCTCCCTAACAAATAGCAGGTGCTATTTTTCCAAGGAAACCACCTACATAGAAGTAAAATATCTGTTTCAGGGCTGTCAAAAATACTATGCTATGGAATTCTACATATTTTATTGCTTTGTGCAGCTCATTCTTCTCCCAGGACTACCATTTCCCTTTATCAGAGTCTACAAACCAATAGGAGTGTATACATAGAGCGTTTGTGACAGCTGTTTATCTTGGATCCCATATTTCCCAGCTTTATCTCCCCGCTTCACCCCCGTCCCCACCACTGCACATGTCCACATCGTTCCATACATTACCCATGCTCCCACATCCTGCTCTTTATATCATGCCTTTGTGCATGTGTCCATCCTGCTGCTTCAAATGTCTATTTTCTTCTTTCCTACTCATTCAACTCCTATTCGTCTTTAAAGTCAACTCAAATGCCGTTTCCTTCACGATTTCGCCTTCCTCCGTTCCCCCAGTGGTCGGATCCATCACACCCTCTTCTGCATCGTACGCCACTTTGTTTGCAACTCATCCCCTGTCACCATGGAAGTTCTCCAGGAAGCGGATCCCAAGAGGGAGTTAGAAGTACAAAAGGTGTCATAGAAAGGGAAATCTGTACAAGTAAAAGGAGGGAAGCTGGATTGGGCAGACCCCCATGCAGACCTGACAGTCTCTGCCAGACCAATGGGAGGCTCTGGAGCCCAGCACAAGAGTCACTGGGCTAAGCCTTGGTGCCACCACCTTGTTCCACTATTGACCAAGCTCTGCTGTGAGCAAATCATGAGCTCGACAGTGAGATGGAGCCTAAAGGCTCTAACAGCTGAAACCTGTCGGCTGCCCACACGTCACACAGCTGGATGGCAGGCAAGTCATTTCCTGAAGGGTGATCTGAGTAGCACATCTCTGTGCCTGTCACGTTTCCCATCATTTTTGTTGCCTGCCAGAGTTTTTATTCCTTGACCTACATGTCCAGAATATAGAGGTAGATGGGACTTTGGAGCCCATACAGTGCATCCTTCACATTCCATTAGGAATGGAGACGTTCATTACTCATACTGCGTTATAACTTCCCTGACTGTATGATCCATTCTGAATTGGATCCCAAATCAGAATCCAGTAGATCTCCTCCTTCTTTCCAATGACACGGATCAGTATATATACATATATCTGGCCAACCCAGGAAGCACTGCCTATTCCTGGGGGCCAAGAAGAATGAATATTGATAGCTGTAAAAAAAAAAAATAAGAACATTATGAGTGATATTGTGATATCTGCACTGGGTCATTGTACTTCAATTATACATTTCCCAAAAAAGCAAACAGCAACCAAGAATATTGACACTTTAAATATTAGCCTTTTGTGACTTGAAGTCCCCACACAATTACAGATAATGAAGGGGAGCTAAAATCCTCAAAGCCAGATCCACTGCAGCCGTAGTTGGAAGCCTACGAACAAATGTTTGTAAAAGGAGGAAAATCAATGAGCAGAATGGGAATACATCGGAGCAGAGTCTTGTTTCCCTTTCTGTTGATCAATCAGTCTTCCTAGAAGCTGCTGGGCTGTGAGGTTATCTTAGATGCATTTCCAAAGACCCTGAGCTCTTGGCACTTTGTGGTGGGCAATCTTTGTGCTGTGGGGAGCAGGGGGGCTTCACTCTCCCACCAGGGTCCACTCCGCTCCCGGGGTGATGGATAATGCCTTAATTACCAAACCCAGAGCAGGTGATGTCTGTCTTCTTGGTCCTCAGGGCTCTTGATTACTTAACTCCCTTCCTAAAAGGAAACAGTTTCCACATCAATAATTTAACAGAGCAATTAGGGGAATTTAAAAAGTATAATTAGACAGAATCAACTCTGTGTCCCTTGGGTATTCTGTCCCTTTTTCTTTTTCATGCTCCATGCCCTCCCTCCCCTTTTTCTAAAGGATCATTTTGTGGGCATAGCAGATAGGAACATAGTTCAATGTCTTTAGTCCAGGAGAGAGAGAGAGAAAAAAAATCGGTTTAAAGGAATGAAAGAAAGGAACGGAAGGTAAGCGCACACCCAGACTGTCTGGGTTCAGTCCTGGGACCTGCTGTTTCCCACGTATAGCAGCCTCAGCTCTCGGGGCTTGAGGAAGGCAAAGTAGGTAGGTTATTTGGGGCTGGAACAGTCCGTCATGCAAGAAGTCTCTGGAAATGGGGTTCTCAGTCCCCAGAATAGTGCCCAGCCAGCAGCAAAGTATGTGGTAGCCCCCATAGAAAACGACCTCCATGGACCAGGTGCAATGGCTCACGCCTGTAATCCCAGCGCTTTGGGAGGCCAAGGCGGGTGGATCACCTGAGGTCGGGAGTTCGAGACCAGGCTGACCAACATGGAGAAACCCGTCTGTGCTAAAAATAAAAAAAAAAAAAATTAGCCGGGCGTGGTGGCGGGTGCCTGTAATCCCAACTACTCGGGAGGCTGAGGCAGGAGAATCGCTTGAACCTGGGAGACGGAGGTTGTGGTGAGCTGAGACCACACCACTGCACTCCAGCCTGGGCAACAAGAGTGAAGCTCTGTCTCAAAAAAATAAAAAAGAAAAAAAAAAGAAAATAACCACTGTGAATGGCTTTTACTTTACTCTGATCTGCCTGGTATCCTCAGGTGAGGAGAATATATATTTTTTTAACCTTGAGGAAATGAAAATTAATCACAGCCCAACCCAATAATATGTATATTAAAAAAATTAAAGTTGCATCCAAGTTCAATTTGGTAATAAAAACTTGTGCTTTAAGTGTTTCCTTTCCCCAAATTCCCAGTGACATGGCCAAAGAAATAGTAGGAATAAGGAAAAAGCACTGTCAGTAATGGAAAAAGGACAATCACCATCTACCAGCAAAGAGCTCATAAATTCTCTCAGATACAATGCGGGGAAGTCTGGATTGAGGCGACAGCAATTGGGAAGTTGGGACAGGAGCCACTGAAGGAAAGCTTGTTCTCAGAAGGAAGCAGAAGGGACCATCTGCAAACCCTGGAACTCAGATGCTGGGCCCCAGGGAGGGTGCACTGCAATGCAGTGACAGAGGGCAGATTCTAAGACTGCCCTGTAGAGACAGCAAGGGCCAGGACTGAACAAGCAGGATTCAGGCCTGCAGATGGCAAGGTGGGTGCCTGGAGCACTGATATCCCGGTTTCCTAGGATATCATGTCAAGTACAGCTGGGGGCTTAGTGCAGCCAGCCTCAGGTCTCAGCCTTGGCGTACTAGTTCCTGTGCTGTCTCCCTGCCTCCTCCTCTTGGGATATTTATTTGACTTTTATTTTGATAAAGTAAATCACAGAAAAAAAAAAAAAAGGTAACATTTCTCTTCTCCCTTGCTCTGGCCCTGAACAGATTTCAACAGGCACTCGGAAAAACGGAAGCCCTTTCAGTCACAAATATGGACAAACACAGATCCACCTCTGGGGCCCTGTAAGGTCAACAGGAAGAAACATGATCAAACATAAAACTCGGTCTTTTAGAAAAACAGAGTCAATTGGAGGCATCAGAATGAATGTCCTCCCTTCCTGACCCTCTATGATACAGAGTTTCAGTATGAAATGGGAGAAAACTGGGGAAAATCTCTTGTTTTCTCCAGATTTCAGTCTGTAATTTGAAAAGGTTAACTGAGTATCATGCAAAAGTCATGAAAGTGGCCTAAATGCATCCTGATTCCAAGGAGAAAAGTTTAATCAAGGGAAAACAACAACATCAACAAACAAAAACCCTACAATTATCTAGATGACAAAAACAGATTGCCTCAGAGGAAAAAAATATATAATGCTGGCATTAGATGTCTTCCTTGAAATATTACGTTTCAGAAAGCGTTAGCCTCATATTACAGTTTTAAGGAAAAAAACATTTAGGACAATAATTTTTAACTGTCCAAATTACCTGATATGGTTAAGGTATAAAGAAAGTTAAGGCATCCAATAAAAATGAATGAACTAAAATTATAATAGGAGTAAAAATCTGTGATTGTTATTTCTTATTTGTAACAGACACACTAAAACAAAATGAAATAAGTTTAAAAATATAGGATAGTCAAAGCTGACTTACCAGACTTGGGAGTATGCAGACACACTCACACATACACACTGCAAGACAGAAAAGAAAGGAAATAAAAGAAAGCAAGCTGGGGTCACAAAATTAGCATCAGGCAAAGTAAAATTCAAGGTAAAACATGTTAAATAAAACAAAAGTATCTATTTTTAATAATCAAGGGTATAATTTACAGCTTGAGATTTATGAACATTTATGTAGTAGATGACATAACCACTAACATCAAAATATATGACCTGAAAGCTGTTAGAAATGCAAGCAGTGAATTTTTTAATTTATTTTTACTTTTAATTGGAAACTATTATAGATTTGTAGGAATGTGAATACATTTTGCAAAAAGTTCTTATGTACCCTTCACCCAGCCTCTCCCAATGTTATCACCTTCTATAGTTATTGTACCATACCAAAACCAGGAAATTGATATTGATAGAATCCATAGAACATGTAGAAATTTTTAAAAAATATCACAGTACTGGTGGAATATTCTAATACATTCATTTGAACTTTTGCCAGAGCAATTGGAAAAACGAGAATAAATATAGAAATATCAAAAATGTGCTTAAGCCCAGCTCAGTGGTGCACACCTGTAATGCCAACACTTTGGGAAGCTGAGGTGAGCAGATCACCAGAGTCCTCAGCCTAGGCAACATGGTGAAACCTCATATCTACAAAAAGACACAAAAATTAGCCGGGTGTGGTAGTGTGTGCCTGTAGTCCCAGCTACTCAGGAGGCTGACTCAGGAGGATTGCTTGAGCCCTGGCGCTTGAGGCTTCAGTGAGTTGAGATCATGTCACTGTGCTCTGGCCTGGGTGACAGAGTGAGACCCTGTCTCAAATATATAGGCTTAATTTTGATCTGATTAATAGCTGTCAGAAGGCTACTTATCTACAAACAGAAAATAGTCTTTTCAAAAGTCTGTGAAATATTTGTAAAATGTGTGTATACTTGGCCACAAACTCATACTTTGTAAGTGACAAGTAATAACAAAGGAAAAATAAAATTAATAAAATCAATATCAGGTTAAAAACTACTTTATAAACACCTTCAAAGAGGAAATCAAACAAGCAGTTAAAGGCCATTTATGTAAGAGCCAAATGATAATACTATATACCTGTCATATTTTTACAGTCAGTGATGTAAGTAGAATGAATTCACATTTTTATGTATTTTAGTATTAAGATAGAATGAAAATGGATAAATAAGCATTCATGCCCTCGAACTTGAAAAAGAGCAAAAAGTAATAAAACAATGAGACTAGATATGGCCAAGAAATTATAAAATACACATTACATAACTCTGCAATAATGAATTTAAAATATATCTGAAATGAATTCTCTATTGAAAGACACAAGTTACTAAAACTCTCTGTGGGAAACAAAGCAGGCATCTGTTATTGAAAGGCAATTCAAATTGAAAACAACTGATTGAAAACAGGCAAAAACTTACCGAGAGAAAACTATTGGAGATTTCTCCGTGTAAAACTAACTCTTACCTATTTTCTGTAGCACCCAGAAAACCTCTCTTAGTGTGGGGGGAAGGAATTTTATGGAAACTTCTTTCCAGGAGCAATAGCAATCCACCATTGTCAGAGCTGCCATTTCTCAACATCTTTGCAGCATTTGATATTCAACACTATAGATCACAGGCACATTTACAAATGATTTCCTGCATCCTTTTGGTTTCCTCTTCTATATGACACCACCCTCTGTCTTCCTAATTTTACCCCAAATGTGGGCTGTCAAATATCCAGGCTTTGTCTTACCCATGATTACATTTTTTGTTTCAGTTACCTGATCCAGTTTCCTGCTCAAGAAATTAACTAGACAGGCCATATTCTTCGTCTTTTCCTTGTTATTTCACCCACTTTCCATACAACTACGTGGCCAGATCTTCAAATACAGATTGGGTTTATTTATTTATTTATTTATTTATTTCTAGAAAGGAAATATTTAAGAAGAAAATAGAGAAAGCTTCACTTCTTCTTTAGTTTGATCCTAGAGTCTCAGATGCTGGACTCTTGAGACCTAGTTCATCCTCTCTTTTTTGTGAAATTCCTAGCTTGTGTAACTTCTCACTTCTGCCTTTGGTTCCTATCTTGACCCACTTCTATTTTTTTCTAAGCATTCAGCATTTCTCACTCACCCTAGCTGTCTGTTGTAGCTTGAATATGTGCTTTATCACTCTCAATAAAACTTCCCTTGTGTTCTGGGGTTACCACAAACTTATGGCCAAAACTGAAAAGGTTATCTTTTGTACTTGCTTTTTTTGTTTTTGTTTTTTAGGTTTTTTTGGTCTAGGAAGCTTGACTTGACTTGAAACAGCTTTGGTATCATTAAATATTATTTTGCCATTTTTTATTGTTTCAGTTTTTATGTGTTCATTCATATGTCCCCAACTGACAGCAAATGGCCATTTTCTTGTCTAATTTAACTTGGTATTAACCATCTAACCTGTGTCATCTGTCTATAAAGTGAGATTTAAATACACATTGCTTAATAATTGTCTCCTGAAATATATAATAAGCCCGGAGATGGCGAGATTGGGCAGCTTTGCACATATTTTGCTATTTCCCTCAGTATATAGACTCCCTAATCTCCTGGATGACCTATGATATTTTGTTTTGATACTTTTATATTATCTAAGGTAGACAGAAATCACTAACCTTGTTTCAATAAGGTAGAAAACAAAGTGCCCATTAGTTGTTGAAAGAAAACCATACTAAATTAAAAACAATCAAACAAAAGCATACAATACAATATTGAAGAGAAGTAGATTTCTAAATGGGAGACTGTAATTCATCTCTTAGTAATAGCACAGATAAACAATAGACTTTCTGAGGGTCAAGTCTCTCAGTATTGTTAATTTTTTTTTAACCATAATCCATGTTATTTATAGGCATATACATATACACAGATGAATATGAAATACATGTTTATGAAACAGTACTTTCTCACGCTATGTTGTCTGATTTTTTTTTTCTGATTCTATTTTACTGTATTTCACTTTTTAAATTCAATGTCGGTGGCAATTTTCTAAAGCAGTGGTTTTCATCAGAGGACAATTTTGCCCCCAGGAGACATTTGGCCACGTCTGGAGACACTAGTAGTTGTTATCACACCCTGGAGAGAGAATGGAGGAAAGGGAGGTTGCTACTGGCATCTATCTATGCAGTCCAGAGATGCTGCCCAAATTCTACAATGCATAGAACAGCCCCCAAACAAAGAATTATCCATCCTGGAATATCAATAGTGTTGGGGTTGAGAAACCCATATCTAAAGAGTTGTAGCCACAGATCCAAACACACTTCCTTCAATCCTAGGGTTACCAAGAAGAGAGGAACATTGCCTGTAACAATATGATAAAGTTCTTCTAAGAGGAATCATTAGAGAGATTTTTGTCTATATGAGGACCCCACAACGTAGGCCCATCTTTCCTATGATAATGCTTGATGTACTCTTTCTTCAAGTTTATATCAACTTGTGAGACATTGAAGGCCATGCAGGGCACGCTGAGGTTAAATGTTAGCAAATACCTCTCTAAGTGTCCATGAAAGCGGATTCATCACTCGGGGCGATTAGCAGTGTTGGGTTAGAACTAATGAGCTTTGAGTGCCAGTAGTTGCTATGTGAGCTTAGTGGGGCATTGAAACTCAACAGCACTCAACTTCTTTCTGACCTGCCTGGCCCTCTATTACTTCAAAACCCAGCAGTGAGAAAACTGCTGAAACAGCAGTGTATTCCCCATCAGGCTAATTACTTCTTTTCCCAAGATCAAGAGTACATTTTGGAAGGGCTGACACATCTGAAAGCAGAGAACATCCTGCCTACTGAGGCAGGGAAGCTCAGGCAGTTTTTGTGCCCCTCAAAAGAAAGAAGCAATTAGCAAAGGATCTGAAAGCAGAACACAAAGCACGGGGACTTCTGATGGAGTCTGTAAACCAACCCGGCCAAGAGGCAAATGGTCACTCAAACTCAGAAGCAAGAGTTTGGGAGTGCTGCCACCATAGACAGCTGCTGCCATGTAGACGAAAGGGTGTCAGTGGGCCTGGGGAAGCCCAACAGAATGCTTGGAAACCATAGAGAATTTGGAAAGAAGCCCATGAAGTTGCTTTTGGTTGGAAGGTTTGAGGTTGTCAGAGCAAACTCTCAGCAAACTCAACATACAGGGATATTGTTCTAGTTTTCCAATGAATAAGCGCTTTAAAAATTGAAATGATCCCACCACTTTGGGAGGTCGAGGTGGGTGGATCACCTGAGGTTAGGAGTTAGAAACCAGCCTGGCCAACTTGGTGAAATCCCATCCTACTAAAAATACAAAAATTAGCCAGGCCTGGTGGCGGGTGCCTATAATCCCAGCTATTTGGGAAGCTGAGGCAGGAGAATCGCTTGAACCCAGGAGGTATAGGCTGCAGTGAGTGGAGATTGTGCCATGGCACTCCAGCCTGGGTGACACAATGAGACTCTATCTCAAAAAGAAAAAAAAAAAAAACTGATTGAAAATATTTGCATATTCTTCGGCATCGAGGATTGTTCTACAGACATAGACTGGTTGGGAAATATTTCAGATGTTGCTCTGGCTAGGAGAATAGGGTCCTAGATTTTTGTTCTTATTCTGTTGATATAACATTGGGCAAGTGACTCTATGTCTTCTGACCAGGATCTTATAATATCTGAATGTACAGTAGGACTGATACAATTTTCAAAGGGTTGTTTCCCCTCAAACATACTGTAGATTTAAGAGGATTGAATGATAATGAAACTGTCCTAAAGTATATCAGGTTTTGTTTTGTATCACTGTTTAAGCAGACATTAGAAAATAATAGCATACTGGGAAAAGGAAAATTAATGAGTCAAAGCAATAGCATAAGAGACATGAAGAGTATCAATAGCAATAGCATATCCATTCTTTATTGATCCTTTACCAGCCTTTTTATTAATTAGAGGGTAGATGTAGGGAGGTGGCGGCAAGTAACTGAATTTAATTTCCATGACATGAATTTTCTATTCATTATTTATTTTCAATGGATGAGGAAACTAATACACAGAAATTAAGAAACTTAGGGTCAGATAGTTATCAGGAGATGGAACCAGGTACTTTTAACCCTCAAACCTGACATATTTTCATGCTATTTTCCCATCCTGTTACCTCTAATAAGTTCTATGCTTCACACAGGAGATGACTCTCTGATATTTTGGATGTCTACAGTTATTTTAAATGCTTGTCATTTGTTAAAACTATTGGTCGAAGCTTAATGTGGGGTGAGCAACCAAATCAAATCAATAGCTTGGAGTTCCTTTTTTTTTTTTTTTCTAGACTTGGGAAAGATTAAAACAATAATTAAATTTTCTCCCAGAGAATTGGCATGAGTGAATAAAATAACCATACATCAGAATCCACTTACTTATAAAATCACTCAGCTATTTTAATAATCTGAAAGGCCAAATTAGGTCAATCTCAAGAAGATTAATAGATCATATGGCAGTTGGTTCTTAGTGTGGGTTAAAATTAGCAAATTATCATCATCATCATCATCGTCGTCGTCATCATTGCTATTCTAAGCACTTTCAGCTTACAATACTTTTATAGAGAACTTTGGATACTCTTAACAGTTTCTTCTATGGCTGTTCCTCTTCAAAATAGACATAATCATTATCTCAATGATCTCACCCCCAGCATCAGCCGTTTGCAGCTTTATAAATAAGGAAAAATGGGCTAAAATAGAGGTTAAGTGTCTCATTCACTGATGTTCAGCCTATCAGTGTGATAGATAAGAACAAAAGCCAACTATTCTCAAACTTTTTAGAATGTTAGTTCTGTAACCATTCAGACTTAATCTTAAGGCCCTAGGCAGCCGCCAGGATCAAGTCCTATTTTCTTATCTATTTTTGGTGTTTCAAGAACACATTAAGGAGAGAAAATGGATCAAAGCAAAAACAGCAATTCAATTTCTTAGAGGGTACATCAATACTTTCAGTGTGTGGAAGTACAATGTTAACCAACCATTCCATTTCCTAGAGGTAACCACTGTTAATAATTTGTTATGTATCTGTCCAGATTTTTGGTAAGCTTATATTATATACAAATATAGCCTATCAGTTATCTAGGGCTAAAATAATGCTTCATAACATTACCACAAAACCTCAGAGACATACAATAACAGTTATTTATTTTGTAAGTCTGCAGGTTTTAGCTGATCCAGACTAACTTGGAATCTCAGCTGGCCTTGCTTATGTGTCTGTGGTCAGCTGTGGGTCGACCAGATGGCTCTGCTGATCTTGGCTGAGCCTGAGCAGAGGAATTAGCTGGCTCAAGGCTGACCTAGGGAAGGCTTTCCTGGGATAACTGAGGTGGCTTTACTTTGTTCCATCTGCCTTTCATCCTTCAGAAGGCTAGCCCAGACATGTCCTCACAGTGATGAAGAATTTTCAAGTCTCTTCTTATAGCACAAGTGCTAATGTTTCATTGGCCAAAGCAAGTCACGTGGATAAACTAAATATCATGAAATGGGAAAACAGATTCCACTCCTGACACAAAAACTAGAAATTCCATGGCAAACGGCAAGGATAAAGAGAGGAATGAAGAATTGGAGCCGTCAACACACTCAACCTAATACTAAAACACATTCTAACTCAAAACATTTTTTTTATTGCCTGTTTTTACAAACATGAGATAGTATCTTATCGTTTTATGACTTGTTTTGTAACCTAATACTATTTTGGGGATCTTTCTAAGTCATTGGAAACAGATGTAACTCAATCTTTTTAACACTGGGAAATGTTACATTATATGAATAAATTAGAGATTTTTCAGCAGTCCTCTAATGATGGATAAGCTAATAATCATTAAGTTACTTCCTGTTTTGAGAAGTTTGTTAACCGTGCTGCAGTAGACACCATGTTGCATAAATATTTGTGTTTCCACTGTAATTTCTGTAAATTAAATTCATATAAGTCAGACTGTAGGATCCTTCCTACTTCACCCTCCAGCAAGACTCAGCCACTTATACTTCTCTGAATATGCCTCCATTTTCTCAAGCACTAATCTCTTATGCCTCCATTTTTTCAAGCACTTTTCTTCTAGAATCCTTCTTCTCCCAGTGGACCCTGATAAACTAAAATAAAACTTTATTAGAAAATAAATTTACGGCCAGGCACGGTGGTTCATGCCTATAATCCCAACACTTTGGGAGGCCGAGGCAGGCAGATCACCTGTGGTCAGGAGTTCAAGATCAGCCTAGCCAATGTGGCAAAACCCCATCTCTACTAACAGTACAAAAATTAGCCAGAGATGGTAGTGGGCGCCTGTAATCCCAGCTACTTGGGAGGCTGAGGCAGGAGAATTGCTTGAACCCGGGAGGCAGAGGTTGCAGTGAGCCAAGATCATGACACTGCACTCCAACCTGGGCGACAGAGTGAGACTCCCTCTCAAAAAAATAAAATACAATAATAAAATAAATTTCCATATAATTGATCATTAGCTCCTGTTCTCTATATCTGACTCACTCTGCAACATCTCAAGTTTACAGATTATGCAAATTATTGGGAGGTCACTTGTGACTCTACTTTTATCATCATTCTTGTCTTCACTCAAGCA